>NC_091127.1:124608767-124929201 GCF_040183065.1 Periplaneta americana
TTGTCCAAAGGTTGGTAGATGGTGTGCTCTAGACGACTCAGTTCAGAACCGAGAACTACAGTAGACAACTCAGATTTCGAAGATACGGCAATCACTAGAGATAGACTACGGTTTGCTGACTTAATCTGAAATTACTATTCCCACTTCCAATATTGTGACTACTGTTAATTCTCTCCTACTACTACAACTGTTAGTAGACTACTATTGTGCCACTTCAACTAATATTTACAACGCCAATCCTTGTGATCTTGTCTCACTGCACAAGGTGAGGTACGGAGAAAAAGGGCCGAACCGAATACTGCAGGCAGGCTATTGCTGATAACACATAACCGTAATAACTAGGGTTGAACAACGATCGAGAAAGCAAGACTGAAGCGCCTGCAAAACCGAAAACCCGCACAGCAGTATTGTCTACGTCATTGACTGTTCGTAAGCAAACAGCGTATTCCGAATCTCACCGGACCGGTGGACAACAATGACGTCACGCTGCAGCGAAATAGGAACAAAACTGCTGGAAGGTTCGATGGCTGTCATGGCGGCTGTACAAGTTGTCTGTGCTACGCTAGCAAGATTCCGTACTATCATCTTGTTCAAAGAAAAGAGAGCATAAACAATTTATTTCTTGAACCAGTAGTAATAACTGGTCGGTTGACATGTTCGCTCATAAGCCATGAACATATTGTTTTTACGTTGTGCTCATTACAAACAATACAGCAAAACCAAAGCAGAACACACCGCCATGACACAACAGTGCACGATGTCATTCGTCTGCTAATTCCCGCTCTATACAAGAACCAATCAGATTCATTGATGGCGGCTGATGGATGCTGCCATCACCTCTGCAAGCTGATGAAACCGGTGCGACACCGGTGGAGCATCAGTGGCGTCTTCGTTGAAATTCGGAACACCGTGATGCCATCAGAGTGCCCAGCGCTGAGATTCGGTATTCGCTCAAACATTCAAGACATCGGGACTTCGGGAGTGATCATGTCTCGAACGTCAAGGAGCCTTGAATCGTCACAGCTGTTTATACCATACTGAACTTTTATCTGTTTTGGTAGCTGTTATATATGTATAAACAATCAAGTAGCCTATTTGAAACATCATCTCTGCCTTTCAGTGTATAATAACCCGTTCCTCAATCTTTATTTAATTACTAGGCCCTTATTAAAAGGCTAGGATTTTTTTTCGTATGTTTGAGATCAAGTGTACAATCTCAAGTAAAAAAATAAAACGCTTTATTTAGCGTTTTGTTTCATGTTTCTTAAAAAATACAAATTTATTTGAGAATTGTTTCTGTTTATATAACCGTAGGTAATAACTATTAATAGAGCCAGAACGTTTTGATAACTAAGATACTGTTTTGTTTTGTCTTTTCGTATCAAGTGAACATCCCCAATGTTATTTATTTCAGTTAGGTATGTTGTTAAAAGTTACGAAATCTTTCCGCGCCGACCAAATGCTATTTCGAGCAAGACTCGAAGAGTTACGAGACGAGACGAGACTCGAAAGAGAAGTGCAACGGACACAGCGAGCGAGAGCGGCAGTTAATTTTGTTAGTAGGCCTACTAACTATTCATTGCACCATATATTGCAGCAGCTACTGTAAAATACTGTACTCCAACCACGAGAAAGTCTCCAGGGAATGAAACGAAGCGGGGTGATGCTGTGAATGAATGTTGATGTCATAAGATGTCATAAGGTCACACACGTGGGTACTCGTATCTCTATTAGTTAGCTCTCACAGCACAAACCACAACATTCATACACACATATTTATACTACCCTAGTTACAAAATTAGATCACGGTTAATCTCCTGATCTTTTAAGCCCTCCATACAGGAAATAACATATGCAGGAGAGCGCATGATTTTTAAACTGACGTTATAACTCTAATTTTATCTATCTACTTCGCTCCAATAAATGACGCAATAGTAAGCACATTCCTTTCACGGTTTATCTCCTGGTTGGAGAACAGTATGCGAGTGTATATTGCAATAATTACTTAGAGCGCTGGACTAATAATCCTCTGGACCCAGGTTCGATTCCGGGATACCTCCGAGTTATAACCATGGCAAGCCCATGGTCCAGATAACAGAGGGATTTTTTGCCGGTGCTCCATTTCCCCTGTGGCATTCCAAGAAATCTCCGTCTTCTCATCGCAGTTGTAGCGTAGACCAGCCTCCTATGGCGCACCCTGAGCAACGACTTTGTTGGTAAATTAGTCTACACGACTGGCTTCACGTGATAACAAACAGTAAAGTAACCGCCTTTGTTTAAAAAATATCGTGTTACTAGATTAGACTCACAACTCCATCTGTGTTCTTTTTTTTTTTTTATCGCTACAGACTAACAACAAGAGAAGGTTTCAGCAGAGCTAAGACTCAACGATACTGTACTCCAATCAGGAAAAAGTATCAGGGGAATGAGATGCAGCGGGGTAATGCTGTGAGTGGCGTTGCTGTCTGTTTTGACGCGTGTATGTAGGCACACCGAGGGGGGGAGAGGTGCGAGCCGATGGAAGTACTGTCTCTTCCAAGAAGATGAACAAATGAGGACATCGCTGTGGAAATAAAGAACGTAGAATTCGAAGCTAATTAAACGCACAACATATGTTTACGAATGAAATAATAATACCGTGCGATATAAGACACATATTCACATGCAATGGAACAAACTAAAGTCGTAATGTAACTATCACAACGCAAGACTGATTCTATCTATGTCATTTCTCTCCCGACTGTACTCTTGAATATCATTCAAGTTATCTCGTGACCTTTCCTGTCGCCCGCTCTTCCTTATCGCAGTGTTTGATTCGCATTCCTTCCGTCGGTATTCCATGCTTGCGAGACCTATATACGCATCTCCATTAGCTAACTCTCAAAGCACAAACCATAACACTGATACACACATACATAACCCTACTACCCTAGTTACAAAATTAGATCACGGTTAATCTCCTGGTTTTAGATTAACAGCACGAGTGTCGGTAAGCAGAAGAGTTTGAATGCGGACACTTCCGGATGACAACTCGTAAGCATTACGAAGAGACTACTCTGATATGAATGTGATAACATCAGTCTGCTTGCTGTGAAATTGGATTATTATCCAATCAGAGGATGTATAATAACTTCACTAGAGTTTAACTTAATTCCTATGTCACGTTCAGTTTTTTCACGGCTGTATTACCTGTAGTAATGTCACGAGAGGTCTGAGATCTGCCGATAAATCCACGAGCGAAGCGAGTGGATTTATCTGGGAAATCTCAGACCTCGAATGACATTTATTAGGACTATTTCGTGAATAAAATAAAAATTTAAATAATATATCCCTAAAATTCAATCACAAAATGTTAATAATTGTATATTAACGAATACTTAACCTATTCAGACATTGTGAAGTTGAAATACTCGTAGATGAATATCGATTATTGCAATAAAGAAATTCGATGTTATTATTCAGTAATGCCAATTGCGAAAAGCGAAATACAGGTTTAACATTGTTAATTACATGTACTGCACTTTTCTCTTATTATTATAACAAATACGTTTTCATTATCTGCTGAAATCATAATTTAATTTAACAGTAACAGTGGGGACAGCTATATACCAATGCTTATGTATTCACAGTGAGACATGTTGCTACACAGTGAAGCCATCTCTGTATAGATAGGCCTAATTAAAACACGAATTTTATTACGCCATACGAAATACAGTTTGATCAAAGACATTATTACTATGCAAGGTCTTTGGGTTTGATATGCGATGATGTTACATAAATTTGAATGTCTATTAATTTTTTAATTTCAATACAAATGTTATAGGCTACAATTTTATAGGTTACGTTAGGCCTACCTGTGGAAGCAGGACCAATGTCAGCTGTGCCTTTTTTCGACCGTGACTTACAATGAGTGCTACACGAAAGCATTTTTTATAGTTCGCAAACGCATTCTCGCTGTAGTGTGTAACGGAACTAAAGCTGCATCTACACAGTTCAATATTCCAATCGCGTATGCGTGCAATCTGGGAAGAATAAAATCAAGTTTAAAAGGTACGTTCAATTAAGATGCATAAATATTTTGTGTCTACATGGTGCGCCGTTTTGAACGTGGTCTTCACTGAGTAAATATATTAATTAATATTAAATATCAATCTTGCATTCATTGCTTTAAAGTTGAAAGAAAAGTTTAACCGTGTAGTTGCATCTTAATGTATTTATGATCATCAATTTACGGGGAAACAGTTGGCGACAACGACTAAACAAAAGAAGGACCATGCGATAAATTGATAGCGATAAATCTAGCTGCAGAAATTATTGCAAAGTCTGACTGTGATTGGTTTGAATTCAAAATTTCATTACACTTCATTGGTCGAAAATGGAATGACGTCATATAAACGAAATAGTCAATATAATTCAGTGCCAGGCCGAGACCCAACGAACGTGACCTCCTGCATCATCTTGTAAAATGTTATAATGCAGGTGTTCGGCTTTGTAATTGGCATACAAGATAAACTGCTGATGAGTCAACGCTGAACATTTGCAGGAGAGCGCATGTTTTTTTAAACTGACGTTATAACGGTAATATTATCTATCTACTTCGCTCCAATAGATGACGCGATAGTAAGCACATTCCTTTCACGGTTAATCTCCTGGTTGGAGAACAGTAGGACAGAGAATGTATCTCTTACTACAGAGAGCACTGGTAATGTTGTTGGTTCCGCGTTGATGCCGAAATAAATGCAATGCAAATTGAAGTAGTATTGATAAATATTTGACAATATCTTCAGTTTCGTTGGCGACCTAAGTGATGGATGAATTTTCCGGAGTAACTGGAGAATTAACTTGGGGGGGGGGTATGGACACATGCTTAATGGTGTCACTATAATGTGAGACTCGTTCTTCGCCGTTGACCTTTAATACTGCTGTAACTACAACTGCTAATTGAAGGGTTCAGAACCATAGTGGGCCAAGCGCCATTTACAAAAACCGTAGAAAACAAGGGTTAAAATGAAGTTAATACCATAATTCAATGGAAACATATAGCAAATAGTCCACACCTATGGAGTAACGGTTAGCGCGTCTGGCCGCGAAACCAGATGACCCAGGTTCAATTCCCGGTCGGGCCAAGTTAAATGGGTTAGGTTTTTTCCGGGGTTTTCCCTCAACCCAATATGAGCAAATGCTAGGTAACTTTCGGTGCTGGACCCCGGACTCATTCCACCGGCATTACCACCTTCATCTCATTCAAACGCTAAATAACCTAAGATGTTGATAAGCGTCGTAAAATAACCCAATAAAATACAAATAAATATAGCAAGTAATATAAAGTATACACATTAAAACTAAATGATACGTCAATCTTGATTAAACTATGTGGTATTCACTTAACTTTAACCCTTGCTTTCTCCGTTTTTAATAAATGGCGCTTGGCCCACTATGGTTCTGAACCCATCAATTCACAACTATTCCTGTTATTTCTCTTACTGGTTGTTGACACTTACTCCTACTACACTAATACGATTAAAACTGATTTCTTGTGTGTGTTTTTAAAGAAAGGTTGATGCCACTGAAAATGCACCGCAACCTGAGATCTATTGTGCAACCCCTATCTTATATCTTTATCAAGTCATGGCTCAGATAAAAACAGTTATGCTCATCAGTGACGTTTCAAAGAGATTGTTCGATTTCAAGAAATTATAAGATATTAGAATTTGAGATCAGATAAATATTCACAGTCACATAAAGTTTGGGTCGACGTTTCTTCTACAAATTGATGACACTGCAAATGAGGTTGTCAGTATGCCCTAATAGGTAAAGATGTCTCTTCAAGAGACAGTACCCTGTCAAGAGATCAGCAGTTGAAATGGCAAAGACTGTGTCATTCAGAAAATTTTACGGGAAACAGTAAAAACTTTTCCAATTCTGTTGTTAATGTTTATTTTCTCTTCAAGAGAGAATGCCCTGTCAAGAGGCCAACACTACCGAAGTTAATCTGATTAGATTCCTGGAGAGTCCAAAACTCTTTCTTCCCATAAGCATGAGTTCTTCAATGGGACATGAGTAAACTCCGGAAAGGTAATGTACCGGTAAATATCGCCAAAAATGTTTGGTAATTCATTAAGGCCGTACATGAATTCCGCCAGAACCAACCAAATAAAATTCCTTTCCACTTTCTTCAGACTTAGAACTGGCAGGCTTTCAATAAACCTGGTATGGTTACAGATTCTTAGATTTCACACAACTTGTTCATAATTCTTTACAGCTATTGCGTCAGGACGGAAAATACAAAAACCGCAAACTATTGCACTTCAAGACACGATTTGCATTTCTATATCTTATATTTACGCATGATATTTTTATGTAACTTTCTGTTATGAACTGCCGCATTATACCTATCTTCGTATGGCCTGGGCCAGATTGCGGTACCTAATGATCACTATTATTATTATTATTATTATTATTATTATTATTATTATTATTATTATTATTATTATTATTATTATTATTACTCGTGTCGACCTGGTTGGCGAGTTGGTATAGCGCTGGCCTTCTATGCCCAAGTTGCGGGTTCGATCCCGGGCCAGGTCGATGGCATTTAAGTGTGTTTAAATGTGACAGGCTCATGTCAGTAGATTTACTGGTATGTAAAAGAACTCCTGCGGGACAAAATTCCGGCACATCCGGCGACGTGGATATAACCTCTGCAGTTGCGAGCGTCGTTAAATAAACCATAATATTTAAATATTTATTACTCGCACGAATGTTTGCCGGCGGCCAGTAGGCGAACTAAAGCATAAACACTGGATCGTATCGTATAACGCAGCGCCAATGCCTCTCTCGAAATCGGCAATCATTCGTGCAACAAGTTATACTGCTACTACTACTACTACTACTACTACTACTACTACATCATTACCATTATTTAAATACTGTATGCATTGTACTGGCCCACATGAGACAACATTGACACAATGAGAATGTGAGGAAAGCTGAAATCTCGGAGAAAATCTGTCCTCTACCGTCTCTTCTCTGCTGTAATGAAAATTCTGATTCCTATATGACAAGCTTTCAGCTGGTCTTACAACTGAACCGATTTATTTAACAAATGAAAGTATACATAGAAAAGCTTAAGAGGTTCACAAAGTGTAAAAACTAATTTTACTACCATACAGTACAGTACAGTACGCCACTGATTGAGGTTCTGGCTGATATTTACATCTATTATCAGCCACTACATCCCATATGACGATGTGTCAGAGGAAGAATAATTGTTTTTATACATCTGAAGTCTGAGTAGTGTAATATGTAGCTAATCGGCGATGTATACAAGGGAGGGGGGAAAAAACTGGCCATCTTACCCCATTATCTCCCGGCCTAGTTAACTCTTAAGTGGTGTCTTGTTGGTATCACTTGTGAGGTTCAGACCTGTCTTTGGACAGGAAATTATGTGACAATTAAAGAAACTATAGAACGTCTTCCGGATATCTCACAATTCTGTTAAATAAATATATTTATAAATATACTACTTATAGGCGTATATTAGTTTGTCGTATTTCCAATAACCGAATAAATGGAATAGACTTACTCCTGTTATTTTATATATATTAGAAAATAAATAAATAACTTCAATTGCATTTTTAGGAGGAGGCAACACGACCCCGTACTGCGAGCATTTAAGATCTGTTGCGCTAACCCTCAAGCTAGGCGCATTCCCAAGCTCACACCGGGCGACTATACTAATGTTCGCTGCATACCCAGGTTTCGAGCAAGCGACTCTGCTCGTCCCTAGGTCAGCTAAGGGCCGATTATATAAACCATTTAATCTTAGATCAGAGGTTAAATTGATCCTCGTTCTAGCTGAACTTGGAATTTGTGTTGTATAAAGTCTAATCTGAGATTAATTTGTCTTAAACTAAAGTCAACTTTGACTGAAGAAATTTCTCCGATTAAGTTAGATGATCCAAATTCAGTTATTTCTTTTCTGTTTGAAGTATACGAGTGGCAGATTGTGCAAAAAGAATAACCAATATTATTAGTATTAATATATATGGTAGATACATTTATATATATTTGTTTTCAATTTCTTGTCTTAATATACAAACATTCTTATATTTTATAAGGCTTTGTCGTGTTCAGCAGTATCAAATAACATAACCTATAATTATATTATGTTTATAACAACCATTAATTATTCATGTATATGATAGGTACGTCATAAATTTTCAATTAACTGTATTACTAAACGAAAATCGTCGTTTTATAAAGCTTTTTAATGTTTAGCAATATCAAACACCATAACATGATAACAATTTGGAGAACGGTCAATCTTCTTCTTATTGTCCGCCATTATTTACAACGCACAACACAAACCTGTGTCTCCAACAGAGTGTGTGGAAAGTCGGCAAAAAGTAGTTGGAAAGTCGCTAGATTTCTTATTATCAACAAAGAGAGATTAAATTTTGTCACTATGAGGTGCTAAAAAGGTCGCTAAATCCCTATTTAAGCAATATAAAAGTTAAAAGAAACTATCGTCGAAAAAGACTTAAAGTCGCTAAATTGGCTACACTGAACAAACCTGTACAACATGGCCCGCGCATCACATACTTCACCTGTTTATTTAAGCGATGTTGCCAAGTCCTTTTCAGTGAACTTAGATTACATTTTAACCTAGGTAATTTGATTGCAGAAGAGTTTTATACAATAGAAGAAGTATCTGAACTCGGTTCACTTTCCGATCTTCGATCAAAGTTGATCTTTAGTCAGGGAGTTTTATACAATTGGGCCAGCCGGCGTTCGGGGAATGCTATGGAATAATGACGAAATAGAGAAATGTTGACGTAATGAGGTAGGTGTCTAATATGGGAAAACGGGAGAACCCCGAGGAAAACTCCAGCTGTGACCTTGTCCTCAACAAGTGTCACTATGGATTTTCCAATGAAGAATCCCAGGCCTGACCGGTACTCGAACTCGGACGCCTGTGTGACAGGCTGTGTTCAGCCACCGCAGGGGACAAGTAATTAATTTATTTTAATTATATTACAAAGAGAAGCGATGTCCGCTAAGAAGACGCCTATACGTTCATACCCAACGGTGTTTTTTAAACTCCGAACAATAGGCAACAGTAGTTGTCAGTAAAGGAATTTCTTGCAGAATTAAATAATCTATAAATGAAAGCGCGCTGATAGCAATATTAATTCCCACTGATCAGGGATTAGTTTAATTCCCCTTCAATGCACCATATTTCTACTGCATTCCATTCAAAACGTGAATATCTCTAGTATCAATGAAAACCCGATATGTAATCATATCCTAATTTGTTATTACTCAAAAGAACTTTACACATCTATAAGCAGGATATAGCGTATTGCAAAATAATCTACTAAGTGCGTCATAATACCACAAACAATTCTTAAACGTTAATGTGCCTTATCAGATAACGCATTGTTTCAATGTCTACTTTAAGCACTAGAAAATATATGAATAGTTTTTTCCAGGAACCACTTAAGTATCTAGTTTTATCGATTTTTTGGCTTGTGTTTATGTAATGATGACATTATTGTCTTACGTACAACATAGTGACTTATATGACGTGATCGAGTTGGTATTTTCTAATTCTTATTTACCTGTGGATTATATCTTTGAACGTTTAGGAAAGAAGTATACTCACTGGAGGCATGAAATGTTAAAAAATAACCAGCAGGGAAACATTGTTCTGGGAAATAATAATAATAATAATAATAATAATAATAATAATAATAATAATAATGGCTTTATTTAACCTGGCAGAGTTAAGGCCGTAACCTAGATGTTGATACAGCGTCGTAAATTAACCCAATAAAATATAAAAAAAAAATTTTAAAAGGCCGTAAGGCCTTCTCTTACACTCGACCAGGATTAAAACTTGCTTACATAGTTGAACATACAACTGGATCGGAATTAAGTAATTTCATACTGATACAATTTAGGTACATAATGAGATCAAAAGAGGTAGTTACATAAAAATTTGCCTCATAAAATAAAAATAAACATAGAGGAATACATATTAATGTTGTTAGAATCAAATACGAATCATATAAAAACAGAAGCCGATAATTGAATAAAAAATTTACACAGTAAAAATAAAAATAAACACATTAGTAGCCTATACATATTAGTATTATATTGCAATTAAATAGGTAGGATTTACATAATTAAACCAGAAACCGACAATTGAACAAAATGTACACAAAAAATAGATTTATAATAAAAAAACAACACAGTGGGATACATATTGGCGTTAAGTGATAAATAAACACAGTTTACATGATTTCACAATATAAAAGAAACAAAAAATAAATACAGTGGAACACATTCCATTAAATATTTGCAACGCGTTAGATCTAGCAACTCATCATAAGATATTTTTCTAATTTACATTTAAAGGAAATTAAAGTTCGGCAGCCCTTGACTTCAGGCAGCAGAGAATTCCAGTGACGAGAAGTAGCAACAGTGAAAGATGAAGAATAAAGAGATGATGTGTGCAGTGTTATTTCTAGCGTGTTATATTGTGACCGAGTATTTAAGTTATGATACCGAGAAAGACTGTGGAATCGGACAGATAAGTAAGAGGGAGTAGAGGTGTGCAAAATTCGGTATAAGAGAGAAAGGGAATGTAACTTTCTCCTCTCATTTAACCTGAGCCACAATAATTTATCGAAAGAAGGCGAAATGTGATCGTAGTAGCGGACATTACAAATGAAACGAACACACGCATTATGAACACGTACTGACATACAATATAGGCTGCAGAATTCTTTTCTTGATTAAAATAACGCTTACACGCCTTAAAAACGTAATAGGCAGCTCTTGTATCCCTTCTCTATCATAAACTTGGTGCAATCTTTGGAATTTGCGGCCTAAGTAATTTTTATTCTGTGAAGAAAAAATGTCAAAGACTACTATACGAACCATTACGTCTTTCGAAATTCGTGACAGGCTACATGTCCATTGTATTCCGTTTTTTGTTTATCGTATCCACTGATTCATTTCTTATTTTTTACAGTTCTTGAACTTCGTCATTTTTAATTGTGTCTAATCTGGTTTTCTCCGAGTGAGTTACTTCCTGCTATAATGATCCTGATAATGTATAATACATTAGTCTAAGTTATTCGTTTATTTAATTAATTATTGATTAATTAGTTTCTTTAATTAATGATTGTTTAATTTCATAAATATTATATTTTTCTCATATCCCTACTTACTTACTTTTATCCAAACTTGATGTCCTTTGTCACCTACTCTGTTCAACATTATACTTGGAGAATTTAGTGAAGAACTGTTTTCAAAATATAGGAGGAGTGATAGTAGGAGGAAGAAGAATAAAGTGTGCTACATTTGGTGATGATATGGCGTTGTTAGCACAAGAGGAGATGATATGCTACAGAAGCTAAATGACAGCTATGAGCAATATGGAATGAAGATAAATGCCAACAAGATGAAGACCATGGTCATAGGAAGAAAAGTAAAGAAGGTAAACTTGCGAATGAGGCAGTAGAGCAAGTGGACAGCTTCAAATACTTAGGGTGTGCTATAAGCAGTAACATGAGCTGCTGCCAAGAATCCAAAAGGAGAACAGCAATGGGTATGCCCAAGGTTGCGGGTTCGATCCCGGGCCAGGTCGATGGCATTTAAGTGTGCTTAAATGAGACAGGCTCATGTCAGTAGATTTACTGGCATGTAAAAGAACTCCTGCGGGACAAAATTCCAGTACACCCGGCGACGCTGATGTAACCTCTGCAGTTGCGAGCGTCGTTAAATAAAACATAACATTTTTAACAGAACAGCAATGGGAAAGGAAGTTTTTAATAAAAAAGGAGCATCTTCTGCTGACCTCTGGAGAAAAAAGTAAGGAAGAGACTAGTGAGGTGCTTTGTGTGGAATGTAGCATTGTATGGGAGCAGAAACATGGACATTACGACTAATTGAAGAGAAGCGAATAGAAGGATTTGAAATGTGGATATGGAGAAGGATGGAGCGTGTGAAATGGACAGAGTAAGAAACGAAGCTGTGTTGCAAAGAGTGGATGAAGAAAGAATGATGCTGAAACTGATCAGAAAGATGAAAAGGAATTGGCTGGGTCACTGGTTGAGTAGAAACTGCCTACTGAAGGATGCACTGGAAGGAATGGTGAACGGGAGAAGAGTTTGTGACAGAAGAAGATATCAGATAATAGACGACATTAAGATATATGGATCATATGCGGAGACTAAGAGGAAAGCAGAAAATAGGAAAGACTGGAGAATGCTGGGTTTGCAGTTAAAGACCTGGCCTTGGGCAGGACACTATGAATGCATGAATCCAATCTTGTACTTCTTCAAGGTTTTCGGACAAGTTCGAATCGATCTTAATTAATTCTTGATAATTAGAGCCCGGAATTCCATGCAAATGTATGTTTTTATATAGGCTTGTTGCACTTCTCAAACTTTGAAAATATTCGTTTCATGATTTATCGATTCCAAAAATTTTGGATTTAATAGCACATATTTAGACATATATTATATACTGTGTACTCTTTTTTTATTTTAGTGCATATATTATGTTAACTCGCATAATAGTAGGCCTACTTTTTGTGAATGTTGCTTTGTAGAATCTGGTAAAAAAATAAAAGAAAGCTACCGGCAATATGGTTTCTTGAATTCCTACATGACAACTAGTTTTTGGATTTTCCACTAAATTCTCCCCCTGTTACACTGGAATTTCCAACTCCCTACTCTCGCTCACATTGCAAGTCAGGTGTAAACATATGGTAAGAAAAGAAGACAGAAACAGTATGCTTGCAAATTCCTATTTAGTATACTTTTGTGTCGAATTATGAAGTGTTGCTATGGCTCTTGTTAGAACTGTAAGAAGAGATCTTGTGTCAAAATGAATTGAGGGAAAGGATTTTCTGAAGAACTGACGGTGATGTAGTTTATTGTGATTGTTGCGGTTAAGACGCAACGACGCAAAGTTGAAAGATATTGAGTTCGATTGTCGATGGGGTCATGCCATGCGGAAATGCAAAAGACTTAAAATTCGACCTCACTTTGTCCCAAATTTTTTCGTTTAAATATCCACCTGTCACTTCTTGTGGCGTAGAAAGATCATTTTCTGTGTTCAAGAACGTGCTTTAGATAAATACAATAATAGCAAAAAAAAAAAAACCGGACCGACCCTTGCAGCTGATTTCAGAGAGCCTTGTTCACTCCAGAGCACGATAGACTGGTAACTAAGACTTTCGTGGTTCGAATACTGCCTGGGAAGGAAACTTTTTTTTTTGTTCCTTATTCAAATTTATTCCCAATACTTTTCGATTGATGGTAAAATTCATGTTCTGGGAATAATAAGTTAATTAAGTAGTAAAATATGTATGTATATATTTATTCACACTGCAATGGGTATATACCTGGTGGCAGTGGTAACTAATTACACTCAATAATGACAATAATAAATTTATTAGTTAAAAATACACTTAATAATAATACCAATAATTAATACAAATAATTAATACTAACAATAATTTATAATAATAATAATAATAATAATAATATTAATAATAATAATAATAATAATAATAATAATAATAATAATAATAATAATAATAATAGGGAATATCCTAAATGAAATGAAGCACGATCATTTAAAATAACATTTAAAATAAATCTAATTTGTATCATAATTTAAGTTCGAACTAAAACCCACGAGTATGATATGTTCATATCTGCACAAGTACCTTTCCACATTACACTCATTTCGCTGTCAACTCACTCACTGCACTAGAACTACGACACATTTCACTGATTCTATCCTGATTTCACTAACACTTCAAAAACATTTCACTGTTCAAATACTTTGCACTGCCACAATAAACTATAAAGCTTCCCTGACAGGAACACGTTTCACTGACACACTTCACTGACACAACACACTTCACTGACACAACATAATTCTTCACTGATACAACACTTCAAAAACAAAATATCATTTACATCCTTTACATACTGTGTATAATTATCGTCTATTGGTAAAGTCCTTAAGCCTATTTTTAAATACGTTTTTGGTTATTGGTAAAGCCTTTAGTAAGTCTGCAGGTAAAGCATCGCTGTAATCGAAAAGTATTGGAAATAAATTTGAATAAGGAACAAAAAAAGTTTCCTTCCCAGGCAGGATTCGAACTAGGAAAGCTTTAGTTACCAGTCTATCGTGCTCTGGAGTGAACAAGGCTCTGAAATCAGCTACAAAGGCCGGTCCGGTTTTTTTTGTCACTACTGTACATGAGCTTAAGTGAAGAAAATTTATAAAAATTAGTTGTAGTACGTTGTTTCAAAATAAAATAAAAATGGAACATCATGTAAATTCAATTTTGATGGTGCAAATTTTTACTGATTTTTCGCTTTATCACGTATGTTTTGTCATACGATAGTGCATGAATGCATGCATATTTTAAGATTTGATACTGCATGAAAATCCGGGCTTTAGTGATAATGTGCATTCCATTCAGTTATTAGTTTCTTTATCTATTCATTTATATTATATCTTCTCTGTGGCTTTAGATATGTTCAGTTTTTCTACGACGTCACTTAACTCGGTATGTAGGCCTATTGATAACCGATCTTTCGACATTTGTGATGCATATGTTTCCTGTCTACTATTCGTTTCTTTATGCATTCATTATTTTTTTATATTTTAAGTTCTTCTCGGATGTCTCAGTTTTAATCTCCTGTACCAAAGTTCCATCGGAGTACATGAATAAATTGATAAGTTTCGATGTTGTTTGCATCATCCTCATCGAAGCTAGTCAATCAGGTAACATAATACCAAAATTTATAATTTTAACACAGTTAAGTCGTTATTTATTTAATTTAAATAACTTAACAGTTCATCAGCTATTATAAACGCCTAAGTGTTAAAAAAGTATAATCAAGACTGAACAATAACCAGTAGTCCTATTGTTCTTCGGACACTCGTTATACATGTGCTTTTCATGTTGTTATTGTTGCCTTTAGCCACTGTTTATTTTCATGTATATTCTACTGTGATCAGAGGAATTCATTTTTTAAATTTCATCTAGGATTTTTCTTATGATTTTTAGCTCCTCATTTCTGTAGTATTTAATATGTTATGTTGGCAACATTGCCGTTCACGGCGAACAAATGGTTACCAGGCTTTCCATTACATCCAAAGCTTTAAAAACCTCAGGAATGCAAGGAATTTTAAGATTAGATTAGTTAGATTATTTACTGCGCTCTGTGAATTTAGGTACATGTGTCCAAGGACAACAGACAAATCGGAACAACAAATAAGCGGTGTTTACTAGTTCGGTCCCATGGTCAAAAATATATACCAGTTCGGTCAGGAACCAAGAAGTAGGCCCCTAAACAATACAATCGAAAATATAGCAGTACTGGTTGGAAATCAACATTTTCCTTCCCATTCTATGCAGGCTTAGGACTGTCGTAAGGCAGAGACGGGGAAATTCGTGATTCGAGACAGCAAACTACAAAATCAACATTTTCCTTCCCATTCTATGCAGGCTTAGGACTGTCGTAAGGCAGAGACGGGGAAATTCGTGATTCGAGACAGCAAACTACAAAATCAACATTTTCCTTCCCATCCTATGCAGGCTTAGGACTGTCGTAAGGCAGAGACGGGGAAATTCGTGATTCGAGACAGCAAACTACAAAATCAACATTTTCCTTCCCATTCTGTGCAGGCTTAGGACTGTCGTAAGGCAGAGACGGGGAAATTCGTGATTCGAGATAGCAAACTACAAAATCAACATTTTCCTTCCCATTCTGTGCAGGCTTAGGACTGTCATAAGGCAGAGACAGTTAAATTCGTGACTCGAGACAGCAAACTACAAAATCAACATTTTCGTTCCGATTCTATGCAGGCTTAGGACTGTCATAAGGCAGAGACGGTAAATTCGTGACTCGAGACAGCAAACTACAAAATCAACTTTTTCCTTCCCATTCTGTGCAGGCTTAGGACTGTCATAAGGCAGAGACAGTTAAATTCGTGACTCGAGACAGCAAACTACAAAATCAACATTTTCCTTCCCATTCTATGCAGGCTTAGGACTGTCATAAGACAGGGACGGTAAATTCGTGACTCGAGACAGCAAACTACAAAATCAATATTTTCCTTCCCATTCTATGCTTTCTATGCAGGCTTAGGACGGCCATAAGGCAAAGACAGGTAATTTCGCGACTGGAGACAGCAAACTACAAAATCAACATTTTCCTTCCCATTTTATGCAGGCTTAGGGCTGTCATAAGGCAGAGACGGGTAAATTCGTGACTCGAGGCAGCAAACTACAAAATCAACATTTTCCTTCCCATTCTATGCTTTCTATGCAGGCTTAGGACGGCCATAAGGCAAAGACAGGTAATTTCGCGACTGGAGACAGCAAACTACAAAATCAACATTTTCCTTCCCATTTTATGCAGGCTTAGGGCTGTCATAAGGCAGAGACGGGTAAATTCGTGACTCGAGGCAGCAAACTACAAAATCAACATTTTCCTTCCCATTCTATGCTTTCTATGCAGACTTAGAACTGTCTTAAGGCAGGACGGGTAAGTTCGTGACTCGAGACAGCAAACTACAAAATCAACATTTTCCTTCCCATTCTATGCAGGCTTAGGACTGTCATAAGGCAGAGACGGGTAAATTTGTGACTCGAGACAGCAAACTACAAAATCAACATTTTCCTTCCCATTCTATGCTTTCTATGCAGACTTAGGACTGTCCTAAGGCAGGACGGGTAAGTTCGTGACTCGAGACAGCAAACTACAAAATCAACATTTTCCTTCCCATTCTATGCAGGCTTAGGACTGTCATAAGGCAGAGACGGGTAAATTCGTGACTCGAGACAGCAAACTGCAAAATCAACATTTTCCTTCCCATTCTATGCAGGCTTAGGACTGTCATAAGACAGGGACGGTAAATTCGTGACTCGAGACAGCATACTGCAAAATCAATATTTTTCTTCCCATTCTATGCTTTCTGTGCAGGCTTAGGACTGCCATAAGGCAAAGACGGGTACATTCGTGACTGGAGACAGCAAACTACAAAATCAACATTTTCCTTCCCATTTTATGCAGGCTTAGGGCTGTCATAAGGCAGAGACGGGTAAATTCGTGACTTGAGACAGCAAACTACAAAATTGCCTGCCCCTTACTTAAGGTATGGTTAAAAATGTTGATTATCATGTACATTGTACAGTATAAACCTTAGTCACAACTTTTTTAACTTCAGTAAACTTGTCTATACCTGCATAGTTCGGACCGTTCTGAACCCCAGATCGAATTAGTACTGTATATTTCAGATGTGTATCTGATGGGACCGAACTAGTACCTACAAGCTACATGTAACTTAATATCCCCAGAGAAAATCTACAGCCTAAATAACAAAGTTAATTTATTTATAGTAAAATACATTGCACATAAATTCTTTTTGAGAGTAAATTTAAATTGATTTTTATTGCCTAATAATACTTTTTTTTTAATTCTGAACAGAGAGTTAAAAAAACATTTATTCACATATCAGGAAAGAAATCTAAAAGAAACTGATAACCTATGAAGATCATTTTTGTGTCTTTTATTGATGTTATGAGCTGATTTTTTAAGAAATCACAGTATCAATGTAAAGCATCATTAATGAAATGATGTGTTTGCATGGAAGAGTCCGTATTTAATACCGTACTTTGGAAATAAAGGTTTAGAAAGATATGTTTCATAAGCATCAGATATTTAACAAATACTTTTGTTTTCTAAAAGAAAAATATTATTTCTATCTGAGAAGTTACCCCCAAAATTAAACCACATTTTATAATAGAATGTTAATAAACAAATTATAGTATACGAATTTACGAGACCGAGCTAATTGGCCCATTAGGAAAGACTAATGGAATTTTAGGAATTCTCTGTGAAAGAAACATATTATGAAATGGCAATAAATCTTTTATTAAATCCAGGCTTATGATAGATTTGTGAACAATAGCTATGAGATACTACAAATTACATCAATCGCTGACAGCATCATCCTTAATACTGGATGTAGGGCGAGTCATGCGCCCAGTGCAGCCACGTCAATCTCTCCGGAGAGGGGAAGTTGTTGGAAGTCTGGCTATGTGAGAAGTCGGGGAAGGGCATAATTGTCACCCTCGTCCGGACAAATAAGCCCGATCGCAAACTCGTGACACCTGCGCGAAAGACGAATTGGCATCCACTTACAGTGGGTGATCAAATTATTAGGGACACTTGGTAAAAGTAGGAATTCCATCTTCAATTTCACATAAAACACAAGTAATTTGGATTTTCTCAACCGGAAAAGCTTTATTACTCTAAATAGTGTTTTATAAACAATATTAATACATATTTAATTATGTAGTAGTGAATATGGAATGAAATAAACAAGAAAACTAATATTTTGTCACACATGCCTTTGCAGCAATTACAGCTTTAACTCTATTTGGGATACTAGAAATGCATTGGATACAATTGTTTTTAATTTCTTGGCCGTGATGCCACACATTGATAAGTATTTCTATTAAAAATTGTTTATTTGAAGTAATTTCTGAATTAATTTGCCACTCCATTAGCTCCCAAATATTTTCAATCGGATTAAGGTCCGGAGAGTTACCAGGCCAATCTAGAACCCTAATTTTGTTGTCAGACAGGAATTTGATCACCTTATTTGCCTTGTGACAGGGCGCAGAGTCGTGCATGAACACAAAATTACCATCTGGAAACCATTCACAGACTTGTGAAAGAAGCCGTTCCTTCAGAACCTTTATGTATTGATATTGTCTCATTCCTTGAACAAAATACAGGCGACCAGTTCCATGACCACTAATCACCAGACATCGGATTGTAGGGCAAATGCCTATTTTGTTTCTTTAGGAGAAAAGTAAAAATAATTATTAATATTTGTGTTTCATGGAAATTGAAAGGTATTCAAAGAGTTTTATAGTGCCCTAAAATGCCCTAAAACGGTTATTAGAGCCTAATTTGTTAATATTCGCCTAAAAATGCCTAACTCACTGTAAAGTTTCGCATTTTACTCTTACTTTTTATAATTTATACATGCATTCACTGCGAAATTTAAGGCATTTAAAAAGTGGAAAGTTTGCTTCACACCGGCCATGAAACCATTGATAAAGGAAACAAAATGTTTTGAATCTCACGACACTCGCAATAGACTTCACCGAATTTAACATGTTTGGAGGCATAAATGCCGACAAAGAACCAACCTTAGTTTTGAAGCAGGCAACAATCACAACATGTGCTGCTACCGATTCAGAGATATACTATACTATAAAAATGACTGTTTTCGGTCTGAAACCGATTAGCTGTACTGCCCTTCAGAGTGTCATAAAATCACAATTTTTGGAGAAAGAGTGTTTTTGAAATATTTATGAAAAGTCGTAAAACTGCGAATTAGTAGGGTAAACCGTTACAAAATATTTAAAAGAATGGCCCTCCTAGTGTTAACACTACCAGGAAATGCAACAATAAGTGGAACTTTGTATTTTTGTCCAATTGAATCTCAATAACAACGGTTCATTTGAATGCTCGTTAACAGTTGCTCTTTCCCTCACCTTATTTGTGTTGAGAAGTTTTGAGCGGTAGGACGTTTTCCTGTGAAGTTTAACGCGATAAAGCCGAAAAATATAAGTGCAAAATCTACATTGATCCGGCAATGGCTAACAGAATATTCAGAATTCACTTATGATGGAAAAATAATATTCTGCAAGATTTGTAGCAAACAGGTATGTAACAATAGTTGAAGTATATAAATTCTATTCATTTTAATAAGTAGGCCTATAATATTTATACATTGACTGAGCTATCCTGTGGTATAATTCTTTTTAAGACCACTACACTTTAACCTTTTAAATTCCGATAGTTAAAGTATTTGCAGGTCATTAAAATTTTGATTGTTCGAACCCACTAACTTTGTGATAGAAATACGGCAATACAACAATTAGGATTTTATTTTAATTCAGTTTACTTTACATTTTTAGATTTCGCAAGAAAAGAAGTGCCACCTAAAGCAGCATGTGCAAGGAGCGGCTCATAAGGCTAAAACTCAGCAGAAAAATCAACTGCAACAAACTTTACTAACACAGCCTACTTCATCCAATCTCAGCAGCAATTTCTATGCTGATTTAACCAGAGCGTTTGTTGCTGCTAACATTCCCTGGAATGCAATTGAAAATCCGGTTTTAAGACAGTTTTTACAAAAATACTGCAAACAAAATATCCCATCTGAGTCGACCCTAAGAAAAAATTACTTAGACAGAATATACAATGAAACTTTAGCTTCCATTCGGGAGGATATAGGTGATTCTTACATATGGGTCTCTGTGGATAAAACCTCAGATCCTATGAATAGGTATATAGCAAATATGGTAGTAGGAAAACTTAGTCCTGATGGACCTTCGATTCCACACCTCGTATGTGTTAAGGAACTTTCGAAAGTGAATAGCCAAGCCATTGCTTATTTGGTAAATAAAGGCCTACAGTCTTTATACTCAGGTAATATAGACGATTCTAAAGTTCTGTTGTTTTGTACTGATGCTGCCTCATACATGGTTGCTGCAGCTCCACTTCTTAAAACATTTTATCCTAACCTCACGCATGTAACCTGTCTAGCACATGGCCTTCACAGGGTTTCTGAAACAATCCGGAATTAATTTCCTCTTGTCAATTCGTTTATTTCTAACACAAAAAAATGTTTTTGTAAAGCCCCATCCAGGATTTCAATATTCAGAGAGAACTTTATAGATATCCCACTCCCACCTCAGCCGGTTGTTACACGATGGGGAACCTGGATTCAGTCAGTGGTGTATTATTCTAAGTATTTTAAAGAAGTGGTCACAGTTATTGATAAATTACCTGAAACTGATAGTGCAGCGTGTGTGAAAGCAGTGAAAGATTGTCTGAATGACTCACGAGTGAAAAACGATATTGCCTACATAACATCAAACTTTTCTTTTATACCTGCAAGCATTGAACAATTAGAACATGAAAAACAATCTCTTTGTAGCCAAATAGCAATAGTAAAGGAAGCTCAAGTGAACATACATTCTGCTTTGGGCGAAACTGGGAAAAAAGTTAAAAATAAGTGGGACAACGTATTAAATAAGAATGTAGGATTTTCATTGTTGGAAAAAGTATCAAGAGTGATATCGGGGGAAAGTGTAAATGTTCCAGTAAGTATTGATGTTTCTATTGTACCTAATTTAAAATTTGCGCCTCTCACATCAGTTTCGGTTGAAAGAAGTTTTTCTGCTTTCAAAATGATTCTCAGTGACAAAAGGCAAAGGTTAACTGTGGAGAATTTAGAAAAAATTCTGGTGGTGTACTGTGCAGATAATTATAATAAAGTCTGAGCATGGAACTGAATTTCAATAACTTAAAATGAGTAATCTTGATATCAATAATCATTATTTCATTAGTTTCAATATATTAAATTTGTGCAGCTCTGTTTATAAATATAATATAGTATTCTTTTTTAATGTTTAAACATACTTTTTTGTGCGTATTTTAGTGTATAACTAAAACTTTCAGTGAAAGAAATAAGTATATGATACCTTGATGTGCCTAAAATGCCTATTTTCATTAAAATAGAGCCTAATTTTACAAATTTCGAGCTTATTTTAGGCGCCTAAAACTGCAATTTTTAGTGCCTAAAAATCCGATATCTACTAATCACATTCCACGCCATGATGCTTAGAGGATGTTTATCAGTCTTCTACATAGAAAGGCGCCAATGAGAGATGCTGGAATCAACATATCTTCTATGACAACCCGCCAGAGGATCAAAGAGTTAGGGTTTTCATGTCGCACTCCAGCCAAGAAACCATCCCTGAAACCATACATGGTGAAGAAGCGTCTCTCTTGGGCAAAGCAGCATCAATCTTGGACTGTGGATGATTGGACAAAAGTGAGTTGTTTGTCATTCACATGATTTCTTTGTTAGTCACAATTTTACTTTGTGCAAATGTGTTTTATGTAGGCCTACTGATTATTTCTTTTTTCAGGTGTGTTTTCAGATTAATCTACCATACAGATACTTGCTGACAAATCTGTGTTCGTTACAAGGCGTACAGGTGAAAAGTACAATAAAATGACTGTATTATGAAGACTGTTAAACATCCTCATGTTGTGATCTGTGATTAGTGGTCATGGAACTGGTCGCCTGTATTTTGTTCAAGGAATGATGAGACAATATCAATACATAAAGGTTCTGAAGGAACGGCTTCTTTCATAAGTCCGTGAATGGTTTCCAGATGGTGATTTTGTGTTCATGCACGACTCTGCGCCCTGTCACAAGGCAAATAAGGCGATCAAATTCCTGTTTGACAACAAAATTAGGGTTCTAGGTTGGCCTGGTAACTCTCCGGACCTTAATCCGATTGAAAATATTTGGGAGCTAATGGAGAGGCAAGTTCATTCAGAAATTACTACAAATAAACAATATTTAATAGAAAACTTATCAATGTGTGGCATCACGGCCAAGAAATTAAAAACAATTGTATCCAATGCATTTATAGTACGTCAAAGAAAGTTAAAGCTGTAATTCCTGCAAAGGGATATGTGACAAAATATTAGCTTTCTTGTTTAATTCATTCCACATTCATTACTACATAATTAAATATGTATTAATATTGTTTATAAAACGCTATTTAGACCAATAAAGCTTTTCCAGTTGAGAAAATCCAAATTACTTGTGTTTTATGTGAATTTGAAGATGAAATTCCTACTTTTACCAAGTGTCCCTAATAATTTGATCACCCACTGTACATGGACTCGCCCAAGAGTCTTGCTGGGGGTGTTTGAACAGTACGCTCTGAGTAAGCAGTCGCCCGCACACACAGAACCCCCCACTCCGAAGCCTGAGAAAGAAGCTCGCGCATGTTGGTGCCACGAGTTTGCGATTGGGTCTACATTCGTCGCTGTTAACATCTTCCTATACTCTGGATGTCACGTGAGCCATGCGCCGAGTCCAGCCCCGTCATTATCCCTGGAATGTATAGGATCCTGTTTGAAAGACAATCTGATCACTTGGGCTGCCTAGATGAGGAAGCGGGACTGCTGGTATAGATGAACTGGGTGTGAGTTTTAGTTAATACCTTCTAACGAAACATTGAACTATTTATATCAGGACCAACATATACTCTCTCACTTGGCGTACCTCCCTGAGAGTATGGACTACACTGCAGGACCACCGTGGAGACGTCACAGGACAAGGACAAGACAAATACCCACTTCCGTGGAAAGGAGATAAATTTGGTTTGGAAGAGTGCTTCGACTAATGCTCTTAGTACTTCAATTATTGTCGTTTCAGTAGTAGGAGTCAAGATGAAGCAAGATACATCCTTGTAAAATTGTTATTAAAGCAATTTGTCTCTCATTTTCCGCTGAAACGTTTGTTAAATTTTCAGCAGGTTTCAAAAATAATAACTTCATTTATTTGCTATTTTCGCAGGATCATTTATCTACTTTTTAATGTTCAGAATTACCAGCTCGGAATTTGGTATGCGTCTATTGACTACTTTCCGAATTGTGTTCCAGGTTGTTTTAATTTTATTTCCAGAAACTACAATCTAACGTGTGGCTGCTTTTATAACTTTACTTAGAACTCTGTTCACATAGTAATACTTATTACATGAACAATTTTTGTATTCTAAATAAAATTTACTTCTTTGTCAGGTCCACACCTGTGGAGTAACGGTTAGCGCGTCTGGCCGCGAAACCAGGTGGCCCGGGTTCGATTCCCGGTCGGGGCAAGTTATCTGGTTGAGGTTTTATCCGTGGTTTTCCCTCAACCCAATATGAGCAAATACTGGGTAACTTTCGGTGCTGGACCCCGGACTCATTTCACCGGCATTATCACCTTTATCTCATTCAGACGCTAAATAACCTAAGATGTTGATAAAGCGTCGTAAAATAACCTACTAAAATAAAAAATAAATTCTTTGTCGAATTAAGATTATTATCCCTTCAATAAGTCAGTCATTTTTGCAGATATGTAAAAGTAGATTTGAAAAATTTTCAAGAATGGTTAAATTTGTTCTAAACATTAGCATCATTATAGGTTGAAATCCATTACTCATTCTCAAGAAACTGTACATATTTCCACTATTAATAAGTACAGGCATTCGTTGAAGTTTATTCGCATTTACATAAATATAGTTATTTGTGCATCATGATCTGAACGTCTATTTATCAAGGACCCCGCAGGATCCAATCTCAGTGGTAGCAAGATGATTAGAAAATTAGAGGAAACGGATGGACGAAGAGAGAGAAAATTGAACATGAAAAATAGCCAGTTCTGAAAAATAAATTACCCTGCGCACGCATTCATAGTTTAAAACACTCACTTTTGTTGAATTGTTTACTGAGTGTTTGAGAAAACATGTTTCGAATACGTAGAGAAAAATAAAAATCTCAATGGTAGCATTTGCTACCACTGGCTACTCATTGTGGGCGTCCTTGCTATTTATCACAACTTTCACAGGAAAAAATCTATTCTATTATAGTTTATAAAACATAGATCTATTGCAGTCGAATATCGTCTTTGTGGAAAAGTTCAATATATGTGTCTCATAATATTTATTAAAATTTAATTTGACTACAGTGTGTACTTTCGTTTAAATAATCTATATTTATGTCTCCATAGAAAAGTATCAAAATTTCATTTAACAAGATACATTACTATTATTAACATGTTAATTTCTCTTTCTTCAAGTCGAACCGTACACAATTCAATATCTTGTTGTGTGAAAAAGTGAGAAATGTCAACTTCTCCTAATGTTATAGAGTATATTATATTTTCTAGCATAAAGATACAAATCCTCTTCTATAACATTTTTATAAAAAAAATTCTGATCTCAAAACATAGCTCATTAATACTAATGGTGTTAACTTCTGTTGTAGTACGTCATGTTCAGAAATAAAAATTGGATGCGGGCTTAAACTTTATGTATTAAAGGCTATTCTGAACCGACGCATGCTACGTGCGAGGTGCGAGGCGCCTCGCACAAATCCGGACTACAATATCCTGCGCACCTCGCAGTTATAGAAACCACTCACTATCTCTCGTGTAGTCCGGATTTGTGCGAGGCGGGCCTCGCACCTCGCACGTTGCATGCGTTGGTTCGGAAAAACCAAGGCTTTAAACAACGTGTCAATTTAATTTTAATTACCTAATATTCTGATGGAAAATACGCAGTTCATTATGGGTCTATACTTTATAACTTTTGTTACTATTAGGCCCTACTGCTTTCAAATTTATTTCTGTTATGTATATTAGCTTGAGTGATGAATCTCAGATTTTACTCTAACCTGAAAAAGAAACAACAGATATCTTTTCTTCAAAGATTCAGGTGAGAAAGTTAAAAGTGGGACGCAATGGGCCTTCAAAAGTTCTGGTATTTAAAGAGAAAAGAACCATCATTGTAAAGTACAGATCCGTCAAAAAAATTTATCGTTTTTAACCCTTAAATTGGCAAAACTTCATTTTTCACACTAATTTATTAAACCGTGTCGGACTGTAAAGAAAACAACTATCGCAATGTCCATTTTTTTTTTTTTTTCATTTATCTAAACGATAACAGCTCCCTGTATTAAAAGACTGCCACAGAGACAGAGCATATTGTGCAATAGGCAGTTGAAAGTATATAACATACAACATATGTTTAAGTTTAATGGAGTCACACAACAATGACAAGAAATTATTGAATAAATAATTAGGTACTAATTAATTATTTGAAGATCACTATTGACCGTAGAGATGGTTTCGGAGTAGAAATATGGATCCTCTCAGAGCTGCAAGAACGATGTCATCAATTGCCTTCCTCTGTAGGCCGAAACGTTGCCAGGTTTGGAAGAAGAAACCGGGAATAGTTCCGCGCGCACCAACCATAAGGCCTATTACTTCAATTTGTTGTAGGCCGTATTTATCCATGAAATATGTAATGGTACATAGCCTACAAAGATGTCGTATTTTTCCCTATTTACATATCTTCAGGTTGGCTCTTTTGTTTTTCAAATGTAAACGGTGGGATCGATGATGTAGCCATTGTTGTTATTTGGTGGGATGGCAATCATGTCTATTCTTCTTGTACTGCCATTGTCTGCCAGTCCGTGTACTTCTTACTTCTATATTAACACTGGAATAGTCATAACTTTATAAAATAATACAATTTTGAAAATGTTTCAGGATGTAGTTTTAAACAATGTTCGTTTAAGACTGTATTGTGAAATTTTAATTTAGCATTATCATTTTTCTTTTTCTTATTAGCTTTCATTGCTTCTTTACTTGTTTGTAACTTTCCTTATTCTGTGAACTGCCATTGTTTGTTTGTTTGTTTACTTGTTTGTCATTTTTTTTAATCTGTTATCTTTCATCATCTATTTGTTCTTTTTTTGTTTTGTATGCTTTGTCTAATGGCAGCCTCTAATTTGAGGAAGCTCTGGTAAATAAATAAATACCAATTTTTTTTTCTATTGTTTTATTAAAATTATAGCATATAGCCTATTAACCTGTTGTATCCTATAGGATACTTTGCGAATTTAAGGATTAAGTTGACAGTAAATGTGGCTAAGATAGTCGCGCAGCGATGGAAGGATAGACAATGAACACCGTTATTGATGCCATTTCAGTTGCAGTGGATCCGTGGAACGCATCGCATCGGGCGTTTGGCATGGAGATTTTTTAAAAGCAAATGATTCACTAGTTCTTACGCAGCGTAGATTCCGACAACATTTCAATGTGAGTCGAATGGGCGATTTCCCAGCCGTAACAATTTTATCGTGAGTAAACAACAATTTCAGAACGATTTCGTCAGCATCAAAACGTAAGTCACAGGACGGCCAAGGACCGCCCGTACGCCAGAGACGTGGTACATGGTGGAAGAAAAAACAATTAACTCTTTTATCTATCCCCATGAGAATATTTGCTTGTAATAGCAATTATTGTATAAAATGTGCTAGCTTTAAGAAGTAAAATTTACGCAGTTTTAATAGTAATATACGTTACAAGAGCGGTATGTTGAAGTTTTCATGTTCGAGGAAATTTCCGAGAATTGAAAGAAAACATACCGCTCGTGTATCGTACATTATTTTGTGCGAAGATCGTTTATAACATACCTGAAAGAGGAATTTGTAATTAGTTGCAATGAAATCTCCATCTTGGTTTCTGTTCAATGACGGCAAATTTGCAAAACAAAAATATCTACAACATTGTTGCTTTAAAATGTTTTCTGTGTTTACTATACTCCAGTAGGCCGTGATATACGTCTGTCTTCCCCCCCCCCTGGTCTATAAATGCGAACTTAAAACAAACGGTAAGGTTATGTAATGATTTATGTTTCATTTTAATAGTTCAACAGTTACTTGCATCACGAATGCATTAACTTTACTGGAGTTGTAGAGTTTACTTAATTTTTGAAAATATTTAAAAACAATTAACAGTGCAATTTAGGTTAAATTGCAGTGGTAAGTTTCCAATTTATAATTATTACTATATTGAACGTCTCTAAAAATAATATATTAAAAGCCTAAAGCAGTAAAATCAATATGTCACTTAAGCGGTAAGAAGAGGGAAATTGTTATGTGTGTTAGGTTGGGAATACTGAATGTGGAATTTTAGACTTTCCGCGGATTGGTTTTGTGCGGAAACCAAGCAAATACGCACGATCTCGCACAAAATAAAATTACGCGTTCATTTTGAAACGAATCACTTATAAAGTGTGTAAAATTGTATTTGCAAAGATTTGAATTTCTCCCTGAAGTTTAACTTCACAAACTAATATTTTGAAACAGAAATTTACTTTGTACAAGAATTTTAAACTTCATGGAACACCCTGGTTTCGAATGCCGGTTCCTCTTTGAAAGGAGCATACAGCTGTATAAAGATGACCTCTACGATAAAAATTAACAAGTTTGTGGACCACAAGGGGTCCACGGATCGCGACCACCCACTACGTGACATGAAAACTGATGAAAATACAAAGAGTATGTTCACAATCGAACGTAATTTTATCGAAATTGAGCCCCAAGATCATTGTAATGGTAAGGATACAATAGCTATAGAACATATTTCAATTTCTTTTGACTGTAAAAAGTGGATGTTGGAAGTGTTGGTAACTTTTACGTGATACAATGGAAGATGCAATTACGAGGCCCAAGGTTTCAGTTGTTCTTTGTTGTTTTATTTTCACTGTGTGTAGCGATTCCCATTATAATTTAATTAAAACCGGTAGTCATCTTCCCCGCGCACGTGCGCTCGTAACGGTTGATATCGTGATGAAATTAGCCCCTTTGCGATAGTTACCACTGCTGTTCCATATGGAGGAGCAGAATAAACGATTCTTGGATGTTTCGAGCTGCCTCTTCCTCTGAATCACTTAAAACAGTGCACCTACGCATTTCGAAATGTTTATTTTAACATTTTTGTTATTAAGGGTGGGGATACTGTCATAGGCAGAGGAAATTAGGTTGTTATTTTGTGCCACGCTCTCTTAAAAAATAAAGTAATTGAAAATAGTTCAAACCCAAATTAATTACGTCTTATTTCCTGTGAAAATCTACAGATCGGAACGAAAATAATTCCCGTTTTCAATATATAATTTTAAATTGCTTAAAAATTGAAATGAGGCCCATCAGTGTCTTAAATGCACGACACATATCTAGAGCATAAGGGAGTGAGTGAATTCGCATTAGATCATCATCATCATCATCATCATAAACTGTACGGATTAAGAGTCCTGGCTTGTTCCGTTTTCACGAAGTTTCTTTTAATTTTAAAACTGTTCTCTGTAGTTTTTATAGGACTGTCAACATTTAATTTGGAATAGGTTTATAATTATATTTTTAATGGTAAGTTATTTTAAATAGTTCCGTTCTAACAGTATGTGTAAAAATTATCCCTGTATTGTGCTATTTCATCTATTATATTATTGATTTCTTGTTCATTTTTTTATGTTTTTACCTGTTTTGTGATCCATTAAAAAGTATGCCACTAAAGATTGGAGTAATCTCATCTACGCTACTTCTATTTGTTGAATTTGTTTCATGGTAAGTGCCCACATTCCAGACCGATATATTAACACTGGATTAACAATAACGTTTTTAAAAAGTAATATAATTTTGAAAATGTTTCAGGATGTAGTTTAAAACAATGTTCGTTTAAGACTGTCTGTTAATTGTCTAAGAACCAGTTATATAAAGATAGATGACTGTTATTACTTAGGCCTACACTTTTATATTTTTTATTTCATAAACTCGAAACTCAATCAATTATCAACAATTTCATGTATGTTTATTTTTATATGATAAACAATAGTGTAATAGACTTTGTTTTTCGGATGTATGCTAATATTCCTCATTACTGATATCCATAATCTCACTTCTGCTAAATAATAAACTCCAGAAACTTCAAAAATGTTATTTAAATAACTATAATTCAAAATAGGCATAATTCACCTCAGTAAAGTTCTTGTACACAGTTACGGTACCCGAAAATTGCTGTTTGCTTCGGAACTGGTTAAATATTAAATATGAATGCTTCTAATCCAAGTTCATGGAGATTAATCGGAGAAAATTCGAGCGTTAAATATGAACTAGGTTGAGATAACATTAACTTAGTTTAGCGTTTATACAACAGAAAATCTGGGTTCAACTTGACTGGCGGCCATTTTTAACCCTGAATTTCTGTTCAAACGCTTTATATAACCGCCCTAAATATATTTAATTTAATTTATAGATCACGAATTTTCCTATAATACTATTCATCTCACACAGTGAAAACCAGAAACTTGTGCAGTTATTTTCCATTCTACCACAGTCTAGTATATACAGTCACGAAGCTCAATACGTAGTAAATATGCATCCATAGATAGTTGCCAACCACTACGATCGCTAACATCGCCTCATTACAGACAATGCGAAATAGTTCCGGCACAGTCTATTGATTCTAGCATCCTCACAACTCAAGCTTCGTGACTGTGTGTACTAGACTGTGATTCTACTTTGATATTTTTCTTATATGAGGTGTCTATAAAGCCTATTCCTTTTGTTTTATCAGAAGAAATTTTAAGGTTATATTTTTTACTATATTGTATAATAATTTATGTGTTGCCTCTTGTAAGCTATCTTCTGAAAATGCAAATACAGCTTGATCACCTGCGAACAGTAGGGATAGTATTTAAATGTGTACCGAAATAGAGTAGAGCTATAACCTTACATCAGAGAAGTGAATACGGGAAGCGGAAGTAGAATTATGTGAGAATGAGAAAGTAATGGAGCAAAGCAAAATAAATAAGAGGATAGGCATGAAAAGGAATGAGGAAGAGGAACAGGCGGGAAAAACGAAAGACAATACAGAGGACGGAAGATGTAAGACAAAGAAAGAGAAGACAAGAGGAGAGGTGAGGGGCAAAGTGTAGAGGTGTTTATTGGGCGGGACATGCGGCATCCCCAAACACTTCAGGCTATATCCACCATATTTCGCATTCCTCCAGCCATCATCCATATGTGGTCTTCTATACCTCACAGATCTACATGAGTCGTCATGTCTCCGACAAGCAAACAATATCCTGAGGACTCCGATGTCTCTTGTGTGGATATATTTATGAATCCTCTAGAATTCACTACCGCTGTCATCTGCCGATCTTTGGACAAACCCCGAGGAACCCACCTTGGCGGACAATCGATGCGGCGCCACACATACACAAGTTGTGTCATATGTTTCGAGATAGAGATTGTAGTGAAAGAGAAGATGTGGAATGACGGGGGAGAAAACGGGAGAACCCAGAAAAAAACCTTGGATTTGTTCACCACAAACACAACTTTGCCATCGCCAAGATCTGACCTTGGATTCACGGTTGTTGTAAGCAGAGTTTTGCGAAGATTGTTACCTAGACGGCTGAGAGAGAGGAGGTAAATGAGAAAAGGAGAGAAGTAGGAACAAAAAAGGGTAGAGTAAAAGAGAAGAAAGAGAGTATACGACGGAAGAAAGAATAATGAGAGGAGGGTGAAGATGAGGAGAGAAGAGAAAATAGAGAATAGAGTACTATAAGAATTAAAGATGAAGAAATGGAAAGAAAGATGAGAGACAATTTAGAGAAGAAGAGTGGAGACAGAAAAGCGTAAAAAAGATATAGAAAACTATTGTTTAAACTGGACAGGCTTTCAGCTGGAATGAAGAGAAAAAGGATAGTTGGTACTTCTCGGGTTAACGTATGTCCACCATGGAAATATGAATGATTTATGACCGTCTAAATATGCGCGTAAGACTGCATGGGCCGTATTCATAGACATTCTTAGCGAGGGCTTCCGGTGGATGATCAGCGAACTAACGTTTTTCGTACTCATAAACCAGTGTTAGCGATATGATATGATATGAATCCTGTACAAGTAACCAGTCGATAGTCGGGGCTAGTTTAGCACGCTCGTAGCGCGGGCTAGCGAAATGTCTATGAATAGCACCCTAGGGGTGTAATTTACATTCAGGTCTAGTAATAATTTACTTGTGTTTGTAAATTTGTGTGGATTGCCCAGCGTTACAGCTTTGCATTCAGTTACAAGAGCTTTTTTTCAAAACTTAACATGTCGATTTTTAGAAAATGCTACAAATATGCGTCTCTGTAATAAACGAAGAATTTTCTTCGGCAAAAATTTACACGTATCGATTGCAAAAAAATAATAATAATAATAATAATAAAAATAAAAAACTTAAATATTTCGCCACAGATAATATTTTTTTCATTGCAGAGAAGTATGTTTTTGGCATCTGAAGTGTCTTTTCATATATTGGACATGTTAAGTCTTGCAAAAAAAAAAAGCTCAATAAAAAAAAAGTATCAGTCTGTATTAAGCTAGGAATTCCCCATACAGTATGTACAATACAAGTGGGCTGGAAACATGAAGAATAACTGCACGACGAAAAATGTTAAGGTGGCTTCACTGCCTAGGTATACTGATGTATCTCAAGGGTCGCAGACCTCATTTGAAGATTCGATGCGCCTCGTTGTGACTGTCACAATATCACAAGAATTCCAGTCTCGACGCTTGAATAGACCGAATTTAGCCTCTTTGTCCGGTGAAGGGTTTCCAGATTGGACGAGTGGGACGAGTGAGTAATTTCTACAAATTAGTCAGAGCATTGCTGTATCATGCGCTGATCGATGCGTCCGCACTGACACAGCGGGATGAGCTCAGTGGAAAAGAGGATTAAGGGGCTATGTGCCAACAACTGGAAACAGGGTTATTGCAACAGTATATACAATAAATTATTATTGCGCAAAGTTTATCTTTGTCCGTTTGTAAAGATTATCATAGCTGTTTCGATAGCTCAGTAATATAGCATGAATTTATTATTCCGCGGACTCGCTTTCGATCCCTGGCCTGACTGGAGTGATATTTGTGATGAACAAGTTCTGAGGATCTAAATGTTGTGTCATTTGCCTCATATTCACAGATTTTTTATTCAATAACAGCATTTAATCCTATCTTTCACCTCATTTCATAAACAGTTATCTACAAAAGTGGCCAAATTGTTATGGTAAATTCCAAAATTATTTATTATTATTATTATTATTATTATTATTATTATTATTATTATTATTATTATAACGGGAAAAATATTTCACTTCGAGGAAAGCCTTGGTGAATAATTGGTATGCATTCCTTTAGCATGTATTCACAACTTTATTCTCTTACACATACCGTACTTTCTACCGGCTTTTGCAACTGTTTTCAATTTCTGTATCAAGACGCCATAATGCAACATTTATTTATTTATTTATTTATTTATTTATTTATTTATTTATTTATTTATTTATTTATTTATTTATTTATTTATTTATTTATTTACTTATTTATTTATTCATTTATTCATTTATTCATTCATTCATTTATTTATTTATTTATTTATTTATTTATTTATTTATTTATTTATTCATTCATTCATTCATTCATTCATTCATTTATTCATTTATTCATTTATTCATTCATTCATTCATTCATTTATTCATTTATTCATTTATTCATTTATTTATTTATTTATTTATTTATTTATTTATCTATTTATCTATTTATCTATTTATCTATTTATTTATTTATTTATACAGAAAAACTTTAGCTCGCCCCTGAAAGAGGAGAACTCATGCTCAGGGGCGGATTCCTGAATTGAAATTAATAATTATACAATACAATTTGTCTTATGTCTACTATGCAATTATAGTATATAAATTTAAATTTACAATTTTTCAATTTTTATAAAATCCATACATAACTTTTTAAATTTAATACTAGAGCTATTAGAATTGACAAGATTGGGATATTTAAATATAAACTTGTTATATATTCTTGGGCCTAAATTACTACTATGATTAAATACTGTAACATTGTTGCATTTTGGTTCAAACAATCTTGAAGAATTCATACCTTTTGTTTCATAACTATGAGAATACAATGGATGAAAGATTCAATTAGACTTAAAACGTAACAAAACTGCCATAAACTAATAACACTTTAAGTTATACTGCAAGTTCAGCAAGCATGTAAGTTATGTCCACACCTGTGGAGTAACGGTTAGCGCATCTGGCCGCGAAACAAAGTAGGGGCAAGTTACTTGGTTTTTTTCTGAGATTTTCTCTCAACCCAATATGAGCAAATGCTGGGTAACTTTCGGTCCTGGACCCCGGACTCATTTCATCGACATTATCACGTTCATCTAATTCAGACGCTAAATAATAATAATAATAATAATAATAATAATAATAATAATAATAATGGCTTTATTTAACCTGGCAGAGTTAAGGCCGTAAGGCCTTCTCTTACACTCAGCCAGGATTAAAACTTGCTTACATAGCTGAACATACAACTGAATCAGAATTAAGTAATTACATACTGATACAATTTAGGTACATAATGAGATCAAAATAGGTAGCTACTTACATAAAAATTTACGTCATAAAATAAAAATAAACATAATGGAATACATATTAATGTTGTTAGAATCAAATACGAATCACATAAAAACAGAAGCCGATAATTCAATAAAAAATGTACACAGTAAAAATAAAAATTAACACATTAGTATACATATTAGTATGTAGGCTACAACTAAATATATTTGCATTTTAATTGGTCTCTTTATCTCATTTGGCAATGAAAAGTTTCGTCCATGTCTACATACCTTGATAATATTTTTCAATAAACATTTTGATAAAAATATGATTACAATCAAGTAGACTTCACATAATTATACCAGAAACCGACAATTTGAATTAAATATACACAAAAAAAATACATTAATAAAAGAAACACAGTGGGATACATATTGGCGTTAAGTGATAAATAAACACGATTTACATGATTACACAATAAAAATAAGAAACAAAAATAATAAAAATAAATACAGTAGAACACATTCCATTAAATTTTTGCAACTCGTTAGGTCTGGCAACTCATCATAAGATATTTTTCTAATTTACATTTAAAGGAAATTAAAGTTCGGCAGCCCTTGACTTCAGGCGGCAGAGAATTCCAGTGACGAGAAGTAGCAACAGTGAAAGATGAAGAATAAAGAGATGATGTATGGAGTGGTATTTCTAGCGTGTTATCATATTGTGACCGAGTATTTAAGTTATGATCTCGAGAAAGACTGTGGAATCGGACAGATAAGTAAGTAAAATTCGGTATAAGAGAGAAAGGGAATGTAACTTTCTCCTCTCATTTAACCTGAGCCACAATAATTTATCGAAAGAAGGCGAAATGTGATCGTAGTAGCGGACATTATGAATGAAACGAATACACGCATTATTAACACGTTGCAGTTTCTGGGATAAATCCGCCCTGAGATCACTGAATAAAGCGTCACAATAATCGAAATGAGGCATAATAAGAGTCTGTACAAGCGTCTGCTTTAATAATAACGTAAGATGTTGATAAAGCGTCGTAAAATAACCTACTGAAATAAAATAAAATGTAAGTTATATTCGTTCATTTTATGTTTATACTACAGTAATTTAATAAATGTAACTGCATATTAATATTTCATATCTCAGTCCTTCATATTATTAATTTATTTTCGTACAAAGTTACATGCACATTTCAGTATTTATGTTTGTGTAAATTTCCGGGTCCCTTTTCTCAGTAACTATTCACGAGGGCATCACCCCATAAGTTTGACTAGCGTATTTCAGTATTGACCCCTATTTCAAGATGGGACTCTGTCATTACCCCGACTTCATTAATCCACCTCAGCGGATGCTCGCTGGGCCGTAATGGAAGGGATGACTTGAAACCGGAAGTGATGTCGGCCAGCTGTTCCGCTGTCACTGTCATGTCAGAGTCACATCCAGCCTCCATCGCGACATCCTTTCCTCCCCCGAGTGATGGGAAGCCATAATTGTCTTCGACATGAGAAACAGAAAAACCTGAGCCGTAATTTCAGTATAACACAACATATGGGGAAAAGATGAGGTTGGTTCCAATTCCGCCCTAAGTCAACTACACACTCAAAGATGTATATCAAGAGACGTTCTCCTGATATAGCTCCAGTGATAAGAATTTCTCGTCTCCGTGACGCCATACAAGCAGAAACCTTTATCTATGATCTGCCAAATGTGGCACGGAGAATACAGTCCCTTACTCTCCAGTAGATACAATTTTTGATAAGCGGATAATAGGCCTACTTTTTATGAACAATCGAAAAGAAAACGAAGAGCTCAATAAAATATTTAAATATCTTCACGTTTCACAATTAACAAGGTTAGAAGTTGCCGTTCCAGAAGTCTTCTTCAAATATTTGAGACTGGATGTTCAAATTTTATGCTTTGCAATTGGAACTAGAAGATATCTTCAGTCGTGCCCCTGATAGTGCCTTCGGTATTCCTACTCCTCATAACTATTCGGTTACGTCCATTTTCGGTTTTTCCTCCACGTTAAATCGTAGGTAACTCTGTATATAGCTACAGATAAGTGTCTTTCCAGAAACCGGGCAAAAGTTCTTTCAAAAGAACGTTGAAAAACTGGAGTGAGACAAGTGGCCAACAGGCTTGGAGTTCACTAAAATTCTTCCTCAGAGCCAAAAATTCCCTTGCAAGAACTTTTAATTATTCTGAAAATTCCCTCTTCTATCATCAATTGAATTCCACATACATAAACAATTATTAAACTCAATAATAAAACATTTTCATCAGGTAGAAATGATTAGGCATATAATAATATCAATATTAACATTCCTATCCTAATCACATCTACTCAACCTAATACATTTGGGAACCCAGAAATGCTATGAAATTCTTGAACAATGGTTTGAGTTTCATTCTCTCTGGGCACAGTAATATAGTCCTTGCCCATACTAACAATTAGATTTGAAACTTTTTTAATAATGCAGCATACTGTTGTCTTGTGTATTTGTGAATCATTTCCAATTAAGGTTCGAAAACTTTCCGTAGCATAAAATCTTAAACAGGTTAATAACTGATTCATGGGCGAAATTGGAAAGGAACGGTTACATCTTGGAGTTACATTATGCTCAATTTTCTCCAAAACATTAAGAACCGTGTTTTTCGTCAGTCGATATCTAAGTTATAAAAAAATCATTATCACTTTATATTTCTTAGGGATTACGCCTGAAAAAATATAAAGAACTTCCTGTTAATAACTTGCAACTTACAATATTAGGCCTAATTTTTGCATGTAGGTTATGCCACTCTTATATTATCCCGATTTATCATAAACAAAGTTAACATCAAAATAAAATATTTTATGTAGGCCTAATATTTATAAAATATTGTTCCTTGTTTTAGTTTGCAACACAATACACAAAATTTAATGATCACAGAGCTTGGCAGCCAGAATAATGAAATGAAACTGGCAATATTTCTTACCTTTCTCGAAATATTTTCAATCTCGCAATTTTTTCAATTTCTTCATCTGATGAAGAGGATGAAGCATCACCTAATCCATTTTGTATAACCTATTCTGTAATAAATATATAGAAACCAACTTATTCAGTACCGGTAAGTTTTTGTAATGCAGAATCAATCCTTGGCTGCCAGCTGTGATTTATGTCCGCCATATTTTTCTTAGCATGCAGGATAAATTTATCCGGCCATTTGTCAATGGACAGAACTATCCCTTGTGTGTAGAAACGCTTTGAAGCCATTTTTCATGTTTTTTCCAGAGGACAAATGCATAGGTTATTTATGAAAGGGCATAAGTCGCTAATTTTGTAAAAAAATGAGTTTTAATGTAATAATGTAATAATGATTTATACATGTAGAGGACTAAGTTTCGGACTTTAATGCTTGGTATTATAACCTAGGATTTGTCGTTTGATTTTGAAAGGAACTAAGTCAATAACTTAGATCGTTCCATAACTAATATACAGTAAGTTTTCAGCATGTGACCACACTGAAATGTCAACTAAAGACATCAGATTTTTTTTCTCTTAAATTGCTATTTTGTCATTGCTGGGTAAGCGAATTGGTTATTCTGTATTTCAGGTGAGAGTTTATTACATTCTGTAACGTCTTAGAAACTGGTCCTGAGACACCTAGGGACGAGAAACAGTGTATTACGGTCAGTAAATTAATGGAGTTCCGGTATGATCATAAAAGAAAAGGTACAATCATTGCTTCACCGTTTATTGCTGGATTTCAACGAACATTTTTACTTGTTCACGAGGCTCTACATTAATGTTGCACATCCAGAATGTGTATACAAATGGAAAGGCGGAGTTCAAGAGAAAGAAGAGAGGAGACGTAAAAAAGATAATGAGTAGGGACCGGATTTTTATGTAATTACATATTATATTCCTTTCAACCTAACCGTATATAAATAACAAATATTTGCGAATCTTGTAATTACCATTAATATATTAAAATTTGATACTACATATTTTTACATATTTACCCCACATTACATATTATGGCTTGGTATTACGTAAATCTACATATTTAGGGGTTTTATTCACTTTTACTTCTCTAAAAGGGGGAAAAAACTTCTGCTGGGGAAGTTTACAATTTGAAATACATGGATTTAAAAAGCCGTTTTACCTACCCAAGAAAATATATATTTCGGGACGAAACATAACGTCCTTAGTTCCAGAAAGTATTAGAGGCACTCATCCCATACCACCCACTGTAAATATGAGTGAACAAAAGGCAACCTTTCTCATACAACTACCTTGTATTGTAAAAATCACTCAGAAAGCAGCGTTGCCTTCATGCGGTGGAGTGGGACGAGGACGACATGATTTGTCTCGAACTATATTATTATGCACACGTCTTAACAAGTCGTTCCCATGGAATTTGCAACCTTACCCACCCTCTTCCTAATCTTTCCAGGGAAAATCCGTGTCAAGTCTGACATGAGCCGCAATAAAGTAACCAACTTTTGAAAAGAAGAAGGAGTAAAGGAACAAATTGGAAAGATGGTGAAAGATTAAAATAAATATCTTTTCAGATTATTGCTTGACCTCTTTACTTTAAATTTAGTAGATCTATAGGGAACTGGAATTTTCCGAGCAATTAGAAAGTAATGTTCTCGGCTGGAATAATCCTACCCTTCTGAATGAGATGGGAATGTCACTTTTCAAACAACAGTTTGTAAATGCCTATAGTTTGAGGTTTTAGTAGGTACTTTGTTTCTTACAGGGAGCAGCTAAAATGTTTGTGTCCCACATCTCCTCTTATTTTCTTCTAACCTAGTAAAGCGAAACAGTTCTTCCAGTACTGTTGTGTCATTCATTTCACTCAGTTCTCTAGTTTTAGTACTTACAGTATAAAGAGCAAGTGAGTTTATATAGGCCTACTGCTTTTAACTAACTAAAATGGCCCCTGTATCTTCAACCCTAACGACAAAAATAAAATCATGAATTGCGACGGACGAAGCTTTCACTACAGATGGGAAAATAGTAATGTGTCAAGTGTGCCGTAAAAAAGTCGGGTGCTCTGTGAAATCACAACTGGAGAGTTTTACCAATTCTATACCTGCCAGGTATTGATATTAAATATTTTCATGATTTTATATATTTTGGTACATATTCAGTTTATTTTTCCTACATAAATATGTACATATTTCACACCTTGATATTACATAAAAATCCGGTCCCTAATAATGAGGTATATAGATGACGTAAACAAGGAATGGTATGAAGAAATAATTGTATAGAATCGGTATTAAGCAGGCTTCCAGAACTGGGCAACAGTTGTGGCGTTACGTCACTGATCGAAATACATCACTCACCCTTCCTTCCACCCCCGCATCATTGACTTGGTAGGGGAGGAGATTTGTATTCATTGTCTGTCTTATTTGATTGCGTACAGGCCACAGTGACGTCATTCAACGCCAGTGAACTGTGGACGGGGAACCAACGCTTTCCCCATGCTTTCCACCCCTCTCTCGCCACTTCTGTATCCCTGGTCTTTAGTCTGGCCTCAATTTCATCGCAGTACAGATGCACGAAATTATTGCTTAAATGGACACCTTAAGAGAATAAAATAAGTTCAATTTGAACAAAAATAGTATATATGTGTATTTTCCCTTGAAAAAACAAGGTGTATTTAAAAAAAACTTTATTACTAAATATTTGTTTATGAAAGGGCCTATCTTTTCAGATTTAAATTTATTTTTTTCTAAAAATTATAATCAGCAAAATGTTAATACCTGGCCGGTTAAATTCGTTTCAAAGTAGAATTTACGAAAAAAAATTTATTTCGGCCTTAATTTCAAAATTTCGACCTATAAGCAGTTTTTCTTAAATTGCTAACAATTTAGTATTCAAGACTTAAATATTTGGTGAAACGAGCGTTGAGCGGATTCCGCCGATTTTGGAATAGATACCGACGTACTTGAATTGCCAAAAAATCACACTCAATCGCTTTCACCTTCATCTTGACGGGATAATAAAAGCCTAAACTAACCTAATCTAACCTAACCTAACCTAAGTACGTCGGTGTCTATTCCAAAATCGGCGGAATCCGCTCAACGCTCGTTTAACCAAATATTTATTGAGTGCTGTAGAAACCGGCCATGAATCTGTCAACTTATAATTGGAGGTGATTAATTCCCTTGTTTTAAGTGTCCCTAGATATATTTCAGAACGCCAGGCTAGAAGAATCGCCTATATCTGCTCCACTATATCCGAAAGCGTTAACAAAAATGGGTTATAAAGCACTGAGGTATGTCTCCGTCGGAAGTTACACAGAGATGACCTAATTTCAGTGTTTCGTTACGTTGTCCGACGCAGACATAGGTAACTTCTTCAAAATTTATTGAGGACAGGAGATAAGTTTCAAGCACCAAACCAAATGTTTTATTTATTCGGCCGTGTGATGTGCTATCAGCAGATAACAAACTCGTTCACTTCGTAATATCGAAAAATTAAAAATCGATAGAATCGTATGTTATTTTTGGTCGTATCATGATAACTTGAAGATTCCTAGAATTTTGCGGGATTCATTATCTCCGTACACAAAAAAGTTAACATCTTTCTCACTACATCTTTTATGAGTTTCGCAAGTCATTGCTTTATCACGTCATCAATGATATGCCTGGTTGTAGTTTCTTCTTTGACCATCATTCAGACGACACATATAATCAATTATTGTGCACACAAACAAACAGATCAGTTTTGGTTATCCGAAAGGGTATCTCATATTCCACAAATGTGTGATACTTGATTTAATTTACGGACTTGAGGTTTAACTAGAGATGGACGGTATATAATTACTTGTTCTTTTTGCTGCTGTATTTTCATATGGACGTTGATATAGAAAAGGTCCAACGCAAGGCAGCAAAATATGTCAAAATGGGAAAGGGACATGGTGAAGAGATAGTAAAAGAATTAGGGTGGGAATCTCTCAAATCAAGGCGACGGGAAACCAGACTCACCGCAATGTTTAAGGCACAAATGGGACACAAAAAGCATGGACTGACATCAATGCTAGATTAGTAACACCATCATACTTAGGCAGGGCTGATCATATTAGGAAGTTTAAATGTAGAAAACAAAGAACGGACGTGGCAAAATTTTCCTTTGTTAACCGCACAATAGTAGACTGGAACAGCTTACCTTCGGCAATCTTTCAGGGTGGCCCTCTCAAAAGTAATGCATTTAAGGAAAGGTTGAGAAGATTAGACTGAAAATGTAATTGTAGGTGCAGTGTAATTATCTAAGTTGTGTCATGTAATTAATTAAATTGATATATAATTAATTAAGATGATATGTAATTTCGTTGATATGTAAATAAATTAAGGCGATATGTAATTAATTAAGATGATATGTAATTACTTAAATTGGTAATAGTTGGGTGAAATAGAAGTAGTTATAAGTTAGGTTTACTTTTGTTTATTGTAGGCGTTAATATAGAATAGTTTTTATTTATAGTCCTAGGTTTATTTGCATCTATTTATTTATAGTTAGAAATAAATTTAGGTTTATTCTATTTCATTTTTCTTTTATTGCTGTAATTATTGTATAATTGTAATGGTATTATTGTATATTATATATCACTGCCACCGGATGTATACCCAGTTGTAGTGTTAATACACACACACACACACACATTACCTTATAGAATTAAAATTTTCTATTTTTTCTTGTTTACTATATTATATTCTACGAAATGTGATGCAAATTATTTTATAAATTAGGGCCTGTAGGCCAATTGGGTATATTCTTATCTACTTTGTGTTCGTACTTTAAGACACGATCTAAGTAATTAAGTTAAATATCTGTGTCATTGTGTTCTCTTTTATGAGTATCTCTGAGAGAATATGTAATTATTTTCCTTCAAATTGCCATATTTTTTAAATTTTACTTTAAAAATTTCTTCTGTATTTTAATCATTCAGTAATACTATGAAGTTAAATTCGATTTCGTTGCCATAAAGTATAAAAGTGTCACACAAAGAATGTAAAAAACTTTGGATAAACAACACTTACCGTTACTTTACTTTTCTTTCAAAAGAGGTCATCTTAAAGATTTCTGCTTTATATCGTTAAAAATCTGTTGCGCTTGAGCTACTTTAGATCCTTCATTCTTGTAACCGAAAGAGCACGCTACGGTTATCACTCCATCACCGAGGACGACGCAGTGGAATTGCTTTGTCTGAATCTGTGGGCTAGATGCAAGGACCGTGGCATGTGATGCTTCTATCGTTTCCTGCATTAATAATATTATAAAGTCTATGTGCTCAGCAAGTGCATATCCTGTACGTTATGGATGGGAACACAGATGCGTGCAGAGATAGAAAACTGTATTTGCATCTCCCTCTCATTGAGGATGCCAAAATCTGAAACACTGCTTTGAAATAGGAAAACGGATAATTTCATTCTGATGCATCTGTGTTGCTATATTACAGTACAACCTCATTAAATCGGACTGTCCGAAGACTGGATCATAACTGACACCAATAAGATATCACTCATGAAGCAACTAAGTCAGGAGATAATTGGGTAGGGTGGCCAGTTCCTTACCGCCCTCTATTGCATATATCGCTGACTAGTTACATATTAAGCTAATCAGACTTCAGATTTATACAAATATTGTTCTTCCTCTGACACATATATCATCAAGCGAGATGCACATAAATGCACATATCAACCAGAACCTCAAGCAGACTAATTTTATTGGGAAAAAATCCAGTCTGAATTGGTGAAAGTCCGAATTATAGAGAATTTAATGGAACAGGATTATTTCGACAACTGAGGAAAAAATAATGATGTCGTATAATTGTTTAATTAATAATTTAGTGTTTCATCAATATATTTTATAAACATGTGGTACACAAAATATTAATTTAAAAAAGATTAGTTTCAAGTTCTTTAATCAAAATCAATTACTTCACAGGAATCACACACTATAACTAGTTTTTACTAACATAATGAAACACAAAACATTAATTTAAAAAATGTGTTTGAAGTTCTTTAGTCCAAATCAATAACTTTACAGGAGTCACACACTGTAATTAGATTTTACAAACATATGAAACACAAAACGTTAATTTAAAAATATGTCTGAGGTTCTTTAGTCCAAATCAATTACTTCACAAGAATCACACACTGTAACTAGCTTTTACTAACATATGAAACAAAAAACATGAATTAAAAGATGTGTCTGGAATTCTTTAGTCCAAATCAGTAACTTTACAGAGTTACATACTGTAATTAGCTTTTACTAACATATGAAACACAAAACATTAATTTAAAAATGTGTCTGAAATTCTTTAGTCCAAATCAATTACTTCATAAGAATCACACACTGTAACAAGCTTTTACAAACATATGAAACACAAAACATTAATTAAAAGATAGGTCTGTAATTCTTTAGTCCAAATCAATAACTTTACAGAGTCAAATACTGTAATTAGCTTTTACTAACATATGAAACACAAAACATGAATTAAAAGATGTGTCTGTAATTCTTTAGTCCAAATCAATAACTTCACAGGAGTCACACATTGTAACTAGATTTTACAGACATATGAAACACAAAACATTAATTTAAAAATATGTCTGAGGTTCTTTAGTCCAAATCAATTACTTCACAAGAATCACACACTGTAACTAGCTTTTACTAACATATGAAACACAAAACATGAATTAAAAGATGTGTCTGGAATTCTTTAGTCCAAATCAATAACTTTACAGAGTCACATACTGTAATTATCTTTTATTAACATATGAAACGCAAAACATTAATTTAAAAATATGTCTGAAGTTCTTCAGTCCAAATCAATTACTTCTTAAGAATCACAACTGTAACAAGCTTTTACTAACATATGAAGCACAAAACATTAATTTTAAAATGTGTCTGAAGTTCTTTAGTCCAAATCAATTACTTCACAAGAATCACACACTGTAACTAGCTTTTACAAACATATGAAACACAAAACATTAATTAAAAGATGTGTCTGTAATTCTTTAGTCCAAATCAATAACTTTACAGGAGTCATATACTGTAACTACCTTTTACAAACATATGAAGCACAAAATATTAATTTAAAAGTGTGTCTGAAGTTCTTTAGTCTAAATCAATTACTTCACAAGAATCACACACTGCAACTAGCTTTTACTAACATATGAAACACAAAACATGAATTAAAAGATGTGTCTGGAATTCTTTAGTCCAAATCAGTAACTTTACAGAGTTACATACTGTAATTAGCTTTTAGTAACATATGAAACACAAAACATTAATTTAAAAATGTGTCTGAAATTCTTTAGTCCAAATCAATTACTTCATAAGAATCACACACTGTAACAAGCTTTTACAAACATATGAAACACAAAACATTAATTAAAAGATGTGTCTGTAATTCTTTAGTCCAAATCAATAACTTTACAGAGTCACATACTGTAATTAGCTTTTACTAACATATGAAACACAAAACATGAATTAAAAGTTGTGTCTGGAATTCTTTAGTCCAAATCAATAACTTTACAGAGTCACATACTGTAATTAGCTTTTACTAACATATGAAGCACAAAACATTAATTTAAAAATGTGTCTGAAGTTATTTAGTCCAAACCAATAACTTTACAGGAGTCACACTGTACCCAGCTTTTACTAACATAATGAAACACAAAACATTCATTAAAAAATGTAACTGAAGTTCTCTAGTCCAAATCAATTACTTCATGGGAATCACGCATATAACTAGCTTTTACTAACATATGAAACACAAAACATTAATTAAAAAATGTGTTTCAAGTTCTTTAGTCCAAATAAATAACTTTGCAGGAGTCACACACTGTGACCAGCTTCACAAACATATGAAACACAAAACATTAATTTAAAAAATGAGTTTGAAGTTCTTTAGTCGAAATCAATTACTTCACGGATTGGTGATACCGAGGTAGTATTTGACGAAATGAGGCGAAGGATTCGACATGGGATTACCTGGCATTCGCTAGTTGGGTAAAACCTAGGAAAAAACCAAACCAGATAATCAGTCCAAGAAGAAATCGAATCCACGCCCGGGCGCAGCTTCGGAATGAAAACGAACTAATTTTGCATTCAATATACTTAAAAATACAATGTGTATAATTAAAAAAGTTATCACTGTCCAAAATTTGCTAGGAATTTAAATAAAAATATATAATTCACGAAAATTTAGAGAACTGCTTTCACAAAATGCAGTTTTAGACCATATGCCCTTTTCTGAAAACTATATATAAGTTAAAATGTATTATTTATTTTTAAATCTTTGAATTTATTTTCTATAATGCGAAATTTTACCTATTTATGCAACAATTCAACTATATTTTCGTTTTAGTATTGCCATTAACATAATATTTTACTGGAATAGCTTCTAATTTTTATCATGAACTATAGAAAATATTCCAACAAAATAGGACATTGTAGAGATTTAGGTGCTTAATGAAATATTGAACTGGTAGTTTCAAAAAAATTATTCCTTATTTCCATCTTATTATAAAATAGAATATTTTTCACGCTGTACTTTGCGTTTAAAAAATTTATATACTAGCGCAAAAAAACCTAGATTTGACTCTCACAATCAGTATAAAAGTGGAGATTTCTTTTTCTTCCATATTAACCTTACCTGTGATAGAGGTTCTGGCTGATATGTACATCTATTATCAGGCAGTACACCCCACTTGAAGGTATATGTCAGAGGAGAACAATTGTTTGTTTACATCTGAAATCTGATCAGCATAATATGTAGCTAATCGGCGATGTACGAGTTTACAATGGAGGGGGAAAGGAACTGGCCATCTGACCCCATTTTTCCTGGCCTAGTTGCCTATAAGTGATGCCATGTTGGTATCATTTGTGAGGTTCAGACCCGTTTTCGGACAGTTGACTAAACAAAAAACATATTAACCAATTTGTTTTTGGTTCCATCTTCTGTTTGTATCGTGTGTTGTCTTAAACCAGTGTATCTTAATCAAAATCGAAAATTCGGAAAATTTACTTCATAACATCTAGCGTCGTTTTGAAGATTTGTGAGCACAGTGACGACACTTTCATCACTGACTGTGTCAGAGAATTTAATTATTATTTCCATAATTATACGCATGATTAAAATATGAGCCTAAATATTCAATTCGAAATACACTCAGGGACAAAAAAACGGACACTTTAATATTTGCTGGTATTTTGCAAAACATTATCTTCTCATACAATATTATGGTAGCCATCTGTTGTTATGGAGATGTGTATACATTGTTGATTGTTTTTTGTTTTATAAATAAGCCATTACAACCAAATATTCCAATTTTGCTTTCGGAGTCTCAGCTATAACAATTTTGTCTCAACCATTTTGTGCTTCATTATCGTTATCATTCGTTATTTCTTTATTTTTACATTTTCTGAGTTTAAGTGGGGTTGTAACATTTGTCTTAAAACAAGATGCGACCTGAAGATGTGGCTCGAGCTGTAGTCCTTTACGATGATGGACGCAGTGTACGTTACATTGCAAATGTTATGAATATGGCTAGAAGCACAACCCATGATGCCATAAAACGGTATAGAGAGACCCTAGAATATACCAGAAGACCAGGTTCGGGTCGTCCAAGAGCTACAAATCCAAATGAAGACAGGTTTATGGTGTTGAGAGTTCTTAGGGAGCGCAACCTGCCAGCTACTAGTGTAGCCCAGCAATTTGTTAACATGCATGGACACCCAATTTCGGCCAAAACAGTTAGAAGGAGGTTGAAAGCAAGTGGACTGATATCAAGTAGACCTGCAACTGGTCCCAGACTTCTCAGGATGCATCGAGTTGAACGACTGCGTTTTGCAAATGATCACAGGGATTGGAGAAATGGACAGTGGAGCTGTATTCTGTTCACCGATGAGTCCCGTTTCAATCTGTGCTCACCTGATGGACGTGAAAGAGTTTGGAGAAGGAGGGGAGAACGATTTTCACAGTGTTGCATTTCCGAAAATGTGTCGTATGGAGGTGATGGAGTGATGGTTTGGGCAGGAGTGTGTACGGATGCTCGTATAGAGTTGGTTTTTGTTGAAAATGGAAGACTAACAGCTGATAGGTAGGTATATAAATGAATGTTTGACTGATCATGTTGTGCCATTTGGCCAATTTGTAGGCGATAATTTTGTTTTAATGCATGATAATGCACGACCGCATATTGCCCATGCGGTCGGAGATTATCTCCAAGAAGTGGGAATCCATGTTCTTCCATGGCCAGCAAGGAGTCCAGACATGAACCCAATTGAACACGTGTGGGACATGCTGGGACGACGTGTTAAGAATAGACGACCGAGACCAGAATCGTTACAAGAGTTGAGGCGAGCACTTGGCGAAGAATGGGAACTTATTCCTCAAGAAGACATTGCTAACCAAATTGAGAGCATGCCAAGACGTATGGATGCAGTTATTCAAGCCAGAGGGGGTAATACCCGTTACTAAAAAGAGTTTTTAATGTTTAAGGCACCATAAAATGAAAAAACAGTTAGACCAAACGATGCCATAGTTATACGCCCTTCGTAATTTTTTGTAAATTTTCTCATCAGAGATTTTTTTTCAAATGTTGTCGTATAAGGTGCTAAATGAAACATTATTTTGTTTAAATGGGTTTTGTTTCATTTTGAAATAATTGGCAACAAAATACAAGCAAATATAGAAGTGTCCGGTTTTTTTTGTCCCTGAGTGTATTTAGTAGGCATTAATAATTATTAATGTGTAGGCCTAAAAAAAATTGAAGTCTCTTAAAATTGTTATAAACGTTTTCCTTATTTGGAAGTTCATATGGTGGCACGCCAGTAGTAAATGTTTTTTTTTATTATTATTCAAGGCTTGTTTAGCTAAACAATTCGTCTTTTAATTTAAACTGTAGGTTTATTATCATTTGTAATGACTAGAGGGCGGATTTTAGCATATTTACATGTTTTAGTCCTTAGTTGAAAATCATATGCTACCATTACATGTATGCACTTCATGTTATGTGCAACCAAAGATTTTGTAGTGCATTTTTATATGCATATGTAAGAAGTTAAAGCATTTTTAAGCTTTTAGCAACGTGGTGCTTAATTCAAAATTCAGAATACCAAATTAGCTATCGAACAAATGAAGTTCAGAAGAAATGCAGAAGTGGAACACATTACAGTAGTTATATTGTAAGTATTTATTGCAATCTGACAACATGCAGACAGTACACTGTTGTCGACTGATCATTGTGGACAATTTACGTGGCAGTCAACAAAACAGGCTCCATAATCAAATACATTGCTGACTGTGCAAGTGTATAAAATTGGAAACTTATGGTGGATTAAAGTCGAGATTAAAAGAATAGATAAAGAGATATCGAAACAAGAAGCCGCCTTATGGTTTGCTTTGCATATGCATAAGATTTTTTGTGCTCGCTAAACTCGAATTTCGCCTCCTCTCGACAATAATATAGGCACGATGATGCAATTTTCTGTTTTCTACTTGATGACGTGAAAAATTAGACTATTTCATTTTATTATGGTGACAAATAAGAGAAACTGCATTGTATTTTAGAACAGTTTAGCCGCATGAAAATTATTAATTTTAAATTAGTTTTTAAATGATGTCTAACGAAAAAGTGTCAGAATTGTAGCCTACTGCTTAAGCAGTGGATTGAAAAATACGTAACTTTAAAGGGAGATTAACTGCCCTATATTACCAGCGCGCCAATGTTAAATTTGTTATTTAATGGTCCATTATCTCAGGAATTACTGAGGATATCGCACTGAAATTTTTATAGGACAAAAATACAATGTTTATAAGAAAACTGACGATTATTTAACAAGAAATACAAGTTATAAAAAAAAGATCTGAATCTTTAAAATAACATTGATTTTATTTTGATTTGTTATGCAAATGCTCAATTTTCTCATCAACTATAAATGATAGAAGGATGAAAATTTAAACACATATCAAACAACATATTAATGAATTTTACGCATATTAAGTGGTGTATGTCTTTTAGTTTGATGAGAAAAAATATTTTACATGAAAGTAACAAAATGAAATCAACATTAATACAAAAAATATATTTTTACAACTTGTATTTCTCGATAAATCTACGTCAGTTTGCTTGGAAATCTTGCAGCTTTATCTTGTAAAAATTTCAATACGATGTCTTCAGTAGTTGCTGAGATAATGGGTAATTAAATAAGCAAATTTAAAATTGGCGATATAGGGCAGTTAATGTCTTCTTAATAGGCTAATTGATGGTGTCTCAATATTCTTATGTATAACAAAAAACCCGTCAATAATAGGAAATTGCTTACCAAAAAACGTTTTTTTTAATCCTAACAGTGTATAGTTCGTTACATTTAGTGCATATATCTTGGGTTATAAGTACATACGTGCATGCATATTTTGCAATTTTTAGTGCATATGAATCCGCTCCCCCCATCAATGACACTGCCAACGTAACATAACTAATTAATTTCTTATATTTCAACATTTTCAGTTTCGATGTTGGCAGGAACACTACACTATGTTCACAAAAATGTATTTCTAACGATATTGGACGAGCAGTACTGTAGTCCTGTTCATAGACTTGGAATGCAGTGCTTATTCTTCCTCGAGACGAGAACGATCTAATTTACACTCAAACCAGGGTTGCCAGATGTCCCGATTTGGCGGGACATGTCCCGATTTTCATATAAAAATCACGAGTCCCGCTTCCTTCAGAAAATTAACATCACTTGTATAATTTGCTCATTACCTAGTAACTGTTTTCTTCTAGGTCTAAATAATTACATTAAATTTAAATTAATTTTCTTAATAATGTAGGTTTGCACATGGAAAAAACGAATATTTTGGCAAGTGTAAGTTTTGTGACACCGAATTCAGTGGTGAATATGATATTTCTAAACATTTAAAAAGAGACATACATCACAAACGCTTGGTACAGGAAATGGAAAAAAGTTTGTTGAAAATGCTGAAGTCCAGTGTATAATATAAACTCCGAACATATATACTGTATTTCAAATGGTGGGTTTGGAGCACTGATATCCTAAGTCAGAAAATAAATATGAATTTAAATATCAATAAATTTTGTGCTATTGTAATCAATTAATAAACATTAAAATGTAATGTATTTTGTGCATGTGATGCCATCTTTTGGAATTTGTGCTTTACAATTAATAATAAACAGCTTGGAAAATCTATGAGACAGAACTATTATTAAGTCATTAAGTTAATAATTTGGCATGACATATTATTGCCATAAGATGCGAGAGAAACATGATATACTAGTACAAAACAATATTTATTTGGCTGTAAGTTAGCCAGATAAACATTGCTTTGTACTTGGAAACCTTTACCTACAATATAATCTTTTATTAAAATTGAAATTTTGGGATTTATATTAGTCACTTCAACTGCATGTAGACGGATAATGTTTAATCCTAATTTTTTAACAAAACGTAAGTAATGTATATAATGAAGAAAAGATGTCCCTCTTTGGTATATCTAAAATCTGGCAACCCTGAATCAAACTGATGGGCGAAGGAGATCCAATCGCGATTACGAAATTATTATACCAACGATAAGGTGATGAAACTGTGACAATGCAGTGAAAATGGAAAGAGAATGGCGGAAAGTGGAATATTGGGAGAACATTTACCCCAGAGATTCTTTTCCGAGTTCGAACCACAGTCTACGGTGAAAACACAGTGATAACCTTTCAAACAGAACTCCGAATTAAGCAAACGGAAGATCTGTCACGGTTCGTGGTGGCAATCAGGTCTCTACGTAATGTAAGGAAGTAGAACATGTTATACACTTTATTTACATTTATCTGAATAATTCATTGCCTCAGGTGAGTGAATCCAGATGAATATTCATACCGACGGAGCTTTATCACTTGGCTAATGAAACGACCCTCTCGTCCCCACTCCCCCACTTTCTCACATCACTTCCGGCGTGCCTCCGTTCTGCTTCCGCTGATCTCGGCCCTCAGTTTTCCCACGCCTTCGACAGTGATTTAAATTTAAATACCACCGCCCGCTACCTAGAGGACTGTTATTGTTTCCCTTGTATGTAATTTTTGTCCCTCTTCAACCGTCATTCCACAGATTTGAAATTAAAAGCATGCATGGCAGGGTCGGCATCCTGCACGTTCTGTGTAGCTTGCTCATTACCAGACATCGGATTCTAGGGCAAATGCCTATTTTGTTTCTTTAGGAGAAAAGTAAAAATAATTATTAATATTTGTGTTTCATGGAAATTGAAAGGTATTCAAAGAGTTTTATGGTGCCCTAAAATGCCCTAAAACGGTTATTAGAGCCTAATTTGTTAATATTCGCCTAAAAATGCCTAACTCACTGTAAAGTTTCGCATTTTACTCTTACTTTTTATAATTTATACATGCATTCACTGCGAAATTTAAGGCATTTAAAAAGTGGAAAGTTTGCTTCACACCGGCCATGAAACCATTGATAAAGGAAATAAAATGTTTTGAATCTCACGACACTCGCAATAGACTTCACCGAATTTAACATGTTTGGAGGCATAAATGCCGACGAAGAACCAACCTTAGTTTTGAAGCAGGCAACAATCACAACATGTGCTGCTACCGATTCAGACATATACTATACTATAAAAATGACTGTTTTCGGTCTGAAACCGATTAGCTGTACTGCCCTTCAGAGTGTCATAAAATCACAATTTTTGGAGAAAGAGTGTTTTTGAAATATTTATGAAAAGTCGTAAAACTGCGAATTAGTAGGGTAAACCGTTACAAAATATTTAAAAGAATGGCCCTCCTAGTGTTAACACTACCAGGAAATGCAACAATAAGTGGAACTTTGTATTTTTGTCCAATTGAATCTCAATAACAACGGTTCATTTGAATGCTCGTTAACAGTTGCTCTTTCCCTCACCTTATTTATGTTGAGAAGTTTTGAGCGGTAGGACGTTTTCCTGTGAAGTTTAACGCGATAAAGCCGAAAATTATAAGTGCAAAATCTACATTGATCCGGCAATGGCTAACAGAATATTCAGAATTCACTTATGATGGAAAAATAATATTCTGCAAGATTTGTAGCAAACAGGTATGTAACAATAGTTGAAATATATAAATTCTATTAATTTTAATGAGTCGGCCTATAATATTTATACATTGACTGAGCTATCCTGAGGTATAATTCTTTTTAAGACCACTACACTTTAACCTTTTAAATTCCGATAGTTAAAGTATTTGCAGGTCATTAAAATTTTGATTGTTCGAACCCACTAACTTTGTGATAGAAATACGGCAATACAACAATTAGGATTTTATTTTAATTCAGTTTACTTTACTTTTTTAGATTTCGCAAGAAAAGAAGTGCCACCTAAAGCAGCATGTGCAAGGAGCGGCTCATAAGGCTAAAGCTCAGCAGAAAAATCAACTGCAACAAACTTTACTAACACAGCCTACTTCATCCAATCTTAGCAGCAATTTCTATGCTGATTTAACCAGAGCGTTTGTTGCTGCTAACATTCCCTGGAATGCAGTTGAAAATCCGGTTTTAAGACAGTTTTTACAAAAATACTGCAAACAAAATATCCCATCTGAGTCGACCCTAAGAAAAAATTACTTAGACAGAATATAGCTTAGACAGAAGATAGCTTCCATTCGGGAGGATGCAGGTGATTCTTACATATGGGTCTCTGTGGATGAAACCTCAGATCCTATGAATAGGTATATAGCAAATATGGTAGTAGGAAAACTTAGTCCTGATGGACCTTCGATTCCACACCTCGTATGTGTTAAGGAACTTTCGAAAGTGAATAGCCAAGCCATTGCTTATTTGGTAAATAAAGGCCTACAGTCTTTATACTCAGGTAATATAGACGATTCTAAAGTTCTGTTGTTTTGTACTGATGCTGCCTCATACATGGTTGCTGCAGCTCCACTTCTTAAAACATTTTATCCTAACCTCACGCATGTAACCTGTCTAGCACATGGCCTTCACAGGGTTTCTGAAACAATCCGGAATTAATTTCCTCTTGTCAATTCGTTTATTTCTAACACAAAAAAATGTTTTTGTAAAGCCCCATCCAGGATTTCAATATTCAGAGAGAACTTTCCAGATAACCCGCTCCCACCTCAGCCGGTTGTAACACGATGGGGAACCTGGATTCAGTCAGTGGTGTATTATTCTAAGTATTTTAAAGAAGTGGTCACAGTTATTGATAAATTACCTGAAACTGATAGTGCAGCGTGTGTGAAAGCAGTGAAAGATTGTCTGAATGACTCACGAGTGAAAAACGATATTGCCTACATAACATCAAACTTTTCTTTCATACCTGCAAGCATTGAACAATTAGAACGTGAAAAACAATCTCTTTGTAGCCAAATAGCAATAGTAAAGGAAGCTCAAGTGAACATACATTCTGCTTTGGGCGAAACTGGGAAAAAAGTTAAAAATAAGTGGGACAACGTATTAAATAAGAATGTAGGATTTTCATTGTTGGAAAAAGTATCAAAAGTGATATCGGGGGAAAGTGTAAATGTTCCAGTAAGTATTCATGTTTCTATTGTACCTAATTTAAAATTTGTGCCTCTCACATCAGTTTCGGTTGAAAGAAGTTTTTCTGCTTTCAAAATGATTCTCAGTGACAAAAGGCAAAGGTTAACTGTGGAGAATTTAGAAAAAATTCTGGTGGTGTACTGTGCAGATAATTATAATAAAGTCTGAGCATGGAACTGAATTTCAATAACTTAAAATGAGTAATCTTGATATCAATAATCATTATTTCATTAGTTTCAATATATTAAATTTGTGCAGCTCTGTTTATAAATATAATATAGTATTCTTTTTCAATGTTTAAACATACTTTTTTGTGCGTATTTTAGTGTATAACTAAAAATTTCAATGAAAGAAATAAGTATGATACCTTGATGTGCCTAAAATGCCTATTTTCATTAAAATAGAGCCTAATTTTATAAATTTTGAGCTTATTTTAGGCGCCTAAAACTGCAATTTTTAGTGCCTAAAAATCCGATGTCTACTCATTACTTTTCATTGTTATGAATTCGGTATTGCAACCCTATGCGGGGATACACTTGTAACATTCAGTTGTAATAGCCTTTACCAGTGTTGCCACTGCCCAAAAATAAAATGTACCCGATCTCACCAAATTTTAGGCTTACTTTTTCGCTTGATGTACCAATTTTGACAATATCTTGCAACTGTTCAACAAATTACAAAATGCATTAATACATAAGAGGAAACTAATATATATATATATATATATATATATATATATATATATATATATATATATATATATATATTTGTTGTTGTTCCTTTATTATATTTACAGCAATTCGAGTTACATTTTTCATAGGCCTACCCAGTGTAATCCCATGGTGACTTTAATTAATTTATTAAATCAATAACAGAATCCTATTTTCAGGATACCAGTGAAGGAGAGCATTAAAGAAAAGAAAAAATTTAATTTTAAAAGCAATTAATTTATATTCCCAATTACAGTGACGCACACACGGGAGAGTGGGGAGCTGAGGAGGGTCAAGCCCCTCCAAGTCAAAAAAAGAGGGGAAAGGAAGGGAGAAATAAGTAAGTTTTTAATGTCTTGATGTATCTGTCTGTATCTATTATTGTAGAAATATATACGAGTATTTTTAAACAGGCCTGTATGTGAATGCGGTTTTTACAATGTACTTTTTTTTCTAAAGCTCGAACTTTCGATACCGGTAGTGTAATTTAACATTGGTAGCTCATAAGAAGATTGAATATCTCAGTTTTAACATTATAATATTATAAAATAGTACATACTATACCAAATTATATAACAATCAACTGTACGTACTAGCGTACAAACCATTTAAAACTGTACCAAATCCGCACAATTGTATCAAAAGTGGCAACAATGAGATAGACTTATAAATAATATTCGGTTGTAATGTAAAAGGCGGCTACATATACGGTGTTCGCCAAATTCTGAGAGACGTATATTCGCCATTTGACGGATAGAGTAGTGTGAAGGGGTAGTTTGTTATTATCGCCGCGCTGTCACGGTTAACATGTCGGCATCATACGATAACGTGCGGTGTGCTTTTAAAACATAATTTTGCCGACCGATTGTTGCTCTGTAGGTTTCACTCTAAGCATCACGTTGTCACGTCTACTTCCTCGATAAGAATATGCACTAGTTTGTTATATTGTTAAATGGCTATTATTATTATTATTATTATTATTATTATTATTATTATTATTATTATTATTATTATTTACTTACTTACTTACTTACTTACTGGGTTTTAAGGAACCCCGAGGTTCATTGCCGCCCTCACATAAGCCCGCCATTGGTCCCTATCCTGTGCAAGATTAATCCAGTCTCTACCATCATATCCCATTTCCTTCAAATTCATTTTAATATTATCTTCCCATCTACGTCTCGCCCTCCCTAAAGGTCTTTTTCCCTCCGGCCTCCCAACTAACACTCTATATGCATTTCTGGATTCGCCCATACGTGCTACATGCCCTGCCCATCTCAAACGTCTGGATTTTATGTTCCTAATTATGTCAGGTGAAGAATAAAATGCGTGCAGTTCTGTGTTGTGTAACTTTCTCCATTCTCCTGTAACTTCATCCCTCTTAGCCCCAAATATTTTCCTGAACACCTTATTCTCAAACACCCTTAACCTATGTTCCTCTTTCAAAGAGAGTCCAAGTTTCACAACCATAAAGAACGACCGGCAATATAACTGTTTTATAAATTCTAACTTCAAGATTTTTTGACAGCAGACTGGATGATAGAAGCTTCTCAACCGAATAATAACAGGCATTTCCCATATTTATTCTGTGTTTAATTTCCTCCCGAGTATCATTTATATTTGTTACTGTTGTTCCAAGATATTTGAACTTCTCCACCTCTTCAAAAGATAAATTTCCAATTTTTATATTTCCATTTCGTAATTTTAGGCCTACTTTTTTCTTTTATTTAATGTACCAATTTTAACAATCTCTTGCACCTGTCCAACAAAATACATTAATAATGAGAGGAAAGTAATATTTCTTGTTGTCCCTTTACTACATTTACAACAATTGCAATCGTATTGATACGAGTTATATTTTTCATACAGCTCTTACCAAAAGTTTAAGGACACCTCTCCTTAAGTGATGTTTCACTCTTGTTCTTATACTTATGTGAAACCTTCTAATGTTTGTATAGATACCAAATGCCTGTGAAAAGTCAAGTTTTTACTGCATACTCAATCTATCTTCCTAACTATGGATTATATAACAATTTGTCTGTTATGAAATTTATGAGAAATTACATATTTTGCAAGAAAAAAATTAATTAGGGCCTACTCCACAATGGGTTCAGTTAGATCAGTGGATTTTGGAATGTAGTTAGATATTATCTCCAGTTATTCTTCCACATCCCAATAATCTGCCACTTGACGTCCACACTCACTAAATTTCGACCTATTTTCATTTATTTTTCAAGGAAGAAATCTAACCTATCCACACTTGTAGCAAACTCCACAGCCGATTACTAAAAATGGAAGGAATAAGCTGATTGATCAATGTTATGTTGTAAATGGCAGTGGCGGATCCGGACCGTTTCCCGCTCAACATATATTTTTATTGTTCCTTCATTTCCTGGGCAAGATAGTAGATTGTGTATCGCGTCTTCTTTTTGATTACATAAAGGACATACAGAGTGTTTCTAAATTACATCGAATTACTTTAGAATCGGAGAGATAACCTTCTTTCAAACAGTTTTTGGTAAGGAACCCATGGGCTACGACACTTCCTTTCAGAGCAAGAAGGGCTTATGTCGTTACATGATTCGATCGTACAGGAAGGGACTGAAGTAGAGATGAACAACGATCTAGAAAGCGAGACTAACAGCGCCCGCATAGCCGAAAACCCGCACGACAATGTTGTATTACGTCGCGTCGTTGACGTAAAGACTGCTTGTGAGTGTTCCGAGACTCGAGATTGATCACTCCCGAAGTCCCGAACTCAAGTACCCTTGAATCGCCACAGTTTATATCTGACTGAACTTCTGTCTACTTTGGCAACTGTTACATAGGCCTATGTATAAACAATCAAGTAGCCTATTTGAAACATCATCTCTACCTTACAGTGTATAATAATGCGTTCCCCAGTCTTTATTTAATCACTAGGCCCTTATTAAAAAGCTAGGAATTTTCTTTTCATATGTTTAAGATCAAGTGTGCAATCTCAAGTAAAAGATATGAATGTTATGTTTTACGTTTCTTAGAAATGCAAATTTATTTGAGAATTGTTTTTTTTTTTTTCTGCTTATATAACCATAGGTAATATCATATAATGGAACCAGAAGATTTTGATAACTAAGATACTGTTCTATTTTGTCTTTTTGTCTCATTTAAAAATTTATAATGTTATTTATTTCAATGATATATGTTATTGAAAGTTACGAAATCTTTCCACGCCGACCAAATGCTATTTCAAGAATGATGAGCGAGACTCGAAGCGCACAAGAATGACCAGACGAGATTCGAAAGACATAATATGCAACGAACACAACGAGCGAGAGCGGCAGTTAGTTTTGTTCATCTCTAGACTGAAGTAATTAGTTACGTGAAAAGTGAATCAACAAATCATTAATGTTTTAGGCACAATTTATTGACCCAAACATAAACAAACAAACAAACCGAACGTAAAGGAAAAACACTCACTTCTGTATTAAATTAGCAGTATGAGTATGGGCCCATTGCTTTACTGTCTCATCACTACAAGTGATGGAACACACGTCCATTGACTTCCATGCAAGCAACAAGCATTGCATCGACGTGTTATACTTTGTCGTACCCTTTCAAAGACGCGAGGCAATTCCCTGATTTTAGCTGCTGCGCAGACAATGCGTGTTGCAAGATCTTCTTCAGAATCAACGGGGGTTTCATAAACCACAGGTAATCAAGTTGGTTTAATACATGACACCGAGCTTCAGGGAATAAACAAACGGGGAGCACGTTTGCGGTAATTTTCTAGAAACGTACTGTTGGTTTCACAAGTAAAGAACCTTCGTTGGAGGGTTGGGTTCAGGAAGCCATAAATCTGACTGACACGCTCCCCCAATTAGTGAAACTGTGGACAAAGATACCGCCAGGAGACCGCCGAGAATGCTGTGTTGTGAATTTTTCATTTTTGAAAGAATCCAACCAATTGCAAAAGAAAATACATTTAAAGAATCAAGCCAAGTGCAAACGTGGCAACAGCTGAAAGTTTTAGCAAGTCTACTTCCCCTAACTGGCCTGTCAATCACTGTCATCTGTGTAGAAGTGGTATGAGGCCAGGGTTCTTTAGGCCTACTTGTGGAGCCGAGAGTAATCTTTTTGTGTCAGAAAAGGCAACCCGTTTGCAGCATGGTTCTGCTAGTTTCAAGGGCTAGTTGCGACAAGACTCAGTAACATGTGGTGATTGACTTAGGGGTGTGTAAATTCTTGTTATAATTCCTTCCCAATTTTCACAATCTTAGAACTGTCCACGGCTTGGTTAGAACTATGGCTATACTTCAGTGACAATAATGTCACCTCGTTTGATGTTCATAAAAATCTACAACTTTGTTGCACAGAATTTCATCCGCAACACTTTAATGTACTGCAAGAGTCCAAAATCTCCATTCTGATATTCCTTCCATAGCGACAAGGTGAAATTAATTTTGTCGGTCGTAATTTTTTTCCTCATGTTACATTGTTCGGAATTTACAGAGTTTATCTTGGTGCGGGCAAGTGTTTGCATTTCCAATATAACATCGATGGTCTTGTAAATGTTGGGATTTGGCGAATAAAATTGAGAATTGTAGAATGAGTGAAAGGATTCAGACCCATTTGTTGTTCGTGTGCCATCAGATGGTTCCGCCGCCCAGAGAGGAGGAGACAGGGCGTCTCCATTTACATATGTGTTCAGCATATAGTCTGCAAACTCCATGTCATTAGTGAGGGCGATTGACATAAGTTCTGAAGATGGAAGGAAACAATGTTTACATCCATGTTGCTGTAGAAAACGTTCGTGATTAGATGTAGGTACTGAAACAGACAAATGAGCATTACGATATCAGTGGTGTGAACTTTAATTCTTAAGCTTAGTTCTGAAATATCAACATTCTTTTTTATCGATAGTTTAAGTGTTATTTCTTGCGTTAAGCGAACATTACTATATCAGTGGTGCCAACTTTAATTTACAAGCTTAGTTCTGAAATATCAACATTCTTTTTTTATCGATAGTTAAGTGTTAGGCCTATTTTTTTGCGTTAAGTGAACATTACGATATCAGTGATGCCAACTTTAATTTATAAGCTCAGTTCCGAAATATCAACATTCTTTTTTATCGATAGTTTAAGTGATATTTTTTACGTTAAGCGAACATTACGATATCGGTGGTGCCAACTTTAATTTATAAGCTTAGTTCTGAAATATCAACAATCTTTTTTATCGATAGTTTAAGTGTTAGGCCTATTTTTTGCGTTAAGCGAACATTACGATATCAGTGATGCCAACTTTAATTTATAAGCTTAGTTCCGAAATATCAACATTCTTTTTTTTTATCGATAGTTTTAAGTGATATTTTTTGGGTTAAGCGAACATTACGATATCGGTGGTGCTGTTACTTTTTGGACACCCTTTCAGTTTATCAGGTTTAAAAGATGTTTTTCGATATACCGCAATCGGGTCCTCCAAAACCAACGCAAACTGGCTGTGATTTAATCCTCCTGATTAGCCGTCCTGCCGCAAATAATACTTTCCCCAAGAATGATACTCCACGGATGGAGTAAACAAACTTCACTTGCACTGAAACGAAGCATCATAGCCCATGGGTTCCTTAATGAAAAATGTTTGAAAGAAGGTTATCTATCCTATTAAAAAGTCGGTATAATTTAGAAATACTCTATGTATCTTTTCCTACATCTCCTCTTCTATTTTTTGAACTCCAAATTCCCAATCTCCACTCCAATTTAGTTTAACATAAATACATTAAGAAAGTTAAAAAAAAAAATGCTGTAAATGTACATTGAAAATCACATAATAAAACAAAATATTTTAATCAAAGATTGTGTGATTACGCAGTTTAGGAACCCCATTATTTACAATTTTACGAAATGTTCTCAGCTGTATTGCCAACTTACAATTGGATATTTTTAATTCTCCAAACTACAAATTATTTGAATAAGCGGGTAATAACTATTTTAACTATTTAAAAAGTACGCCATTTTCAGATATTTTTCAGCCACTTGAATGATCTTCTTTAACTGGAATAATAGTACATTATGCAACGAGACTATAATGATAGTAATTAAGACGCGAGTATGTTGGTTTATGAAACGAGCGCTTGCGCTCGTTTCATAATTTTCATACGAGCGTCTTAATTACGATTATAGGCAAGTTTCATACGACTTTTTATGCTCGACCATATTTCTAACTTGAAATTGTTCAGAAGTATTCATTTTATTCGCATCTGACTGAAGAGGGGAAGTGACCTTGTGCATAGCTCGTAAATTGTGAGATGTGCGCAGACGCGAAAGTATTGATTTTTTTCCGAGGGACAATAATGTCATTGACGCTGATATAATTCTAGAGAATAACATGAACTAATTTTGATTTAACCTGGAAATTGATTTAGAATTGAAAAACGAGATGACAAATTGAATTTATTTGAATATTATTTACAATTAACTCTAATTATTATAGTAACAGAACATAACCTTCTGCGACAGTATTGGATTTCCAGCCTCCGTGACGTTTCCCTCGTTGTCTTTCGATTGCATATCCGAGAATAAACGAAAACCTGAACTTTAATGAATAGGTGTACTTTAATGACATGCATTAAAGGACTGCTACCAGGTGTATAATTACTACATTTCAGCATGGTCGAGCATTATTAAGAACTGCGACTACGTTTTTGTTGTAGTAAGTGGTCCAGACTCATGGGTATTAAGTACAAGATGCCAGCCAGTTCAAACTGGTTACAACATATTAGAGGCGCCACGGTTTACGCCTTGTCATATTACAATTACACTGATATTTTAAATCCTGTTCTTGATGATAACTTTCTAGCTCCCCATTGGTTTCTCGCCCGGGGATTTCCTCGGTTCTATATACCAAGCTGCAAAAAAGAAAAACTGTGTTACATAATGCTGTTTAATGAAGTTTTGCAATCGCCTTGTTGTGATAAATGTTCTCTGTTTATTTTCCGTAACTTTTCCAATTGGTTATTGATAACAGATCTTTATCTTCAGAATTTTTTGTAACATGGCATCGCTTAAAGTTAATCAACTACATAGTAATCTCTTTGCCACCCAGTATAAAATTACATTTTCGAGATACATCTCATACTGACCAGACTGCTTTATTATACAGAATGTCCCAAAAGGTTTTATGGATACCTACTTAAGGTACGTACCGAGGGGAACCCGTAGAACAACTTTCTAACAGGAACTGGGGTTCAACGCGGAAAAATTACGACACTACAAGACCTTGAATTTGGTCGTTCAGCTGTCTAACATACAGTACACAAAACAATCTACAGGAATTGAATATAAGTAAATAATCACTTAGCAATTTGATAAGCTACATAAGATGGCAATACATTATTTACTTATATTCGATTCCTATACTTTAGCTTATCGGAAATTACACAACATGCCTACAAAATTTACAAAACAATCTAATTAACCTTTAGTGGACTTAAATGCGATTAAATTCCTCTCAAATAATCTAACACGAGTAGTTAATTATTATTGTTACCCTAATATCTTGTACCTGTACCAAGTATGAAGTATGAGACTTTTAACATTAGTTTAGAGAACGTGTTCGAAGTGGCGTCTTTGAACATCAATGTAGGCATTGCATCAGCGAATTTAATTTTGACGCGCCTTTACAAAGATGGCAGTGTTTTGCGAATCATGTCAGGTGCAGTAAATATCCTGGCTAATTGCTTTGTTTAATTATCCACAAGCGTTTCATAGACACAGACATTTCTCACATCCCCAGAAGAAATTGTAAACATACAAAAATTCTAGGACTTCCCTGAAAGAAGTTATCATATGCTCAGGGAAGGATTCAATACATAATAAAGTAGCATACGTAAATACATTACAATAAATGACATCTTATAATTTAATATTCACTAAAAAGAAAGTGCTTGCATACATTTGTGTATTGAAACTGTTGGAGTTAAATAGTTACTAGTTATTAATTAGTTATAAATTCTAGGGGAAATATTACAAAATAATATGATTGAAAGCAGTGCTCGTTAAACACTTGGGTTCAAACAAAGCCCTGGCGAGAAGTACAAAGCTGTTCCATTTGGAAAACGTTATCAATGTACAAATCACCGATATACATATAAAAGGAAAAGAAGAGAGACCTAATCAACATATGTGACTTTTTGGAACCACAGTACAGAGAATTCTACACAAATATTTCTTCCGAATAAAGTTATAATATGGATTCATCTATGACAGCGTTTCTCAAACTATGGTCTGCGGACCACCTGTGGTCCTCGAGTTCTGCCCTTGTGGTCCTTCAAAAAAAGACAGAAGAAAAAATAAAATTCAAACGAATTGCGTATCACACTGTAGCTGAAAATCTCAGAGTTTGGAAATGACACATGGCAATCGCCTTTCACTTTTTCTCCGAGTACTAATATTTTATGAAATTTATTACCCTACCCGTCTACTCACTTCCCACTCTACTCTCTGCACTCTACTACACTATGAATGTGGCGTTTCCCTGCACATCTGGCGCCGAGCCTATAACCCAGCCAGGAACCACTCAAATTCATAACAGAGAACCGAACCTTTTGATGTACTGATGACTTTCTTAATAGTTTTGGCAACACCCAGTCTGCACTTTGAAGTAGGCACGTAACTGTACGTCGTACACCAATAATAGAACGTGTCAAATTTCATCTTTACTTGTTGAAAATCGGGCATGTTTCTGCATTAATTTTTTTATTTGTTTTTCCAGATGACGATATAAGAAAATTTTAGACCGGCTATTTAAAATCCGACAGGTTTACTTTTTCCACTTGCGTGTTTCGTCTCTAAGTGACGTTTCAATTTCGCAGGTTTCATACACTCGTTTGAAAGCACTTCGTAACAAACAACACACCCAGGTTTTGGTTCACTCTCATTGCCACACCAAGCAAATCCAAGTTCAAAATAACTCTTGTCATATTTACGAAAGTATTTTTTCTTTGAATAGCTGTTACTAGGACTAGATATTTCTTTAATGGCACTATAATTAATATATTTCTTCACACACAGCTTCTGTCTAAATGAAGCGTATCATCATGTTCCTTTCTTCTCAAAGATCCGGATCAAAGCCAGTTTTCCATTATTTATAATGGGCACTACTGTATTTAACTGAGACATGGACAACTACTAGCTTGTACCATATAAGAAGAATTTTGAACTAACTGCTAACAGGCAAGCGATGAATCAACAATGCACAGAATTTGTTATAAGTTACTTGTGATTGACTACAAAAGATATAATTAGAAAAGTATCACAATTAATTAATTCCATTGCAAAATATAAGAATACTGGTATTAAAATATGCTACAAAAATGATAAATTTGCTTTCGAAGGAAACAAGAGTAAGGTGGTCCGAGGAACTGTTCTGACTTAAAAAGTGGTCCCCACTTCAAAAAAGTTTGAGAAACGCTGAGCTATGATTTTGTTGTATGACATTGTGATAACATTTTGTTCCTTTGCATATAACATACCGTTTTTCTCTTTATATTACTGTTTGTGTTTGTGTATTGATATAATAGAGAAATGTTATAATTTAAAACAGACAATAGTTGGATATACAACGTTCATGCATTTATGATGAACTAAATGACAAGGAATTAATGAAGAAGAATGGTTTTTCTTATAGTTTATTTTTGTATTTAATGAATATATTTCATATAGATAACTAAATATATAATATGCACATACATCGGACCATAGTCATTTCTTTTGTATCTCCTGACATATCATAAATTGGATTATACAATGTTGTTGGAGGAAGCCCTTCAATTGATATAATCCTGAAATGATGTTGCCCTCTGTAAAGAGATTCTGTGTTACCCTCCAAGAAGAACAACTCTTTTAACCAACAATAGTACACTATCTACCAAAGAGTAATTGGGCACTGTTTTGCCCCTTTAGAACCTCGTGTTACCACCTCTTGATGTTATAACAGCAGCCACCCTGTAAGGCATGCTCTCCACTAGTTCTTGTACGATATCCACTGGAATGAGTCGCCATTCCTCTTGCAACATGACACTCAGTTGGATAATGGAAGTTAGCTGCATCTCCCGAGACCTCAATCGCCGATCCAATTCGTCCCAAAGGTGCTCAATGGGATTGAGATCAGGACTCCGTGCAGGCCAGTCCAACCGGTAAACATTATTGTCTGCATACCACTGCATAGTAGCCGCCGAAACATGGGACCAACTTTCATTGTCCAACTTAGTGCCATGTTGCAAGAGGAATGGCGACACATTCCAGTGAATATCCTACACAAACTAGTGGAGAGCATGCCTGACAGGGTGGCTGCTGTTATAGCAACAAGAGGTGGTACCACGAGGTTCTAAAGGGGCAAAAACAGTGCCCAATTACTTTTTGGTAGATAGTGTATTTTATGGACAAATCCTCTCCAGTCAAAGTAGATATTTATAACTCACAGATGATGTCACTTAAATAAAATTCGGTATCGAGAAAATTCTAGCAGAATTAATACAAGAGGATGGAAAAGCATTATCTGGTGAATGTAGGCCTACTTCTCGAATTCTTGATCGAGACTTTGAACAAAGTACAGCTAAACAATTTAAAACGAATCGCTTGTTTCAAGATATTGTTCAATATTTGGCCTATCACTATTGATCTCATACTGTGTTTGCCATGAAAAAATATCACTTTACTTTTGCCTGGGAATATATCCATATTAAAATCACTGGACACTTTCTGACTAGCCTGTATGGTTAATTGCATATAATTCCACAAAACGAATTAGTCAGTCAATAATGAATATCGAGTGAATGGTGTGACAAGGAAGTGACTTGCATCGTAGGTACGTAGGTGTCAGAGGTCATCATCCATCACCATATCGACAATAGTAATTATATTATGAATTAGGCACACGATATCGACAGCGTATGTCGTAGTCAAGAAGGTCGACTTTAACGTTAAGAAGGCCATTTCTTTCAACAGACTCTGTTCTGTAAATATAATTTTTAATAAGTCCCTTCGAAACTATAGAGAGAGAGAAAGAAAGAGAGAGAGAGACCATTCATATACGACGACCGAAGCAAGTGAAATCAGAATAGTCTGAAATATTGTCTCTCACAGCTGATTTTCAGTATAAATTTCAGAATCTTTGCTCGCGATCGGATTCTGACTGCTTTGATTCAATCATTCATAGTTTTGTGTCCCAGAGCAGGTCCTTCACTGTAATCCCAGCATTCTCCAATCTTACCTATTTTCTGCCTTCCTCTTACAAGTAAATATTCTCATGGAGGCAGATAAAAAAATCATTTTTTTGTTCTTCCATCTTGTTAATAATGTCAAAAGTTCTTATACAAATTTTGGCACTCGAGTGCAATTACAAGGACCATCCCGAAAGTAAGTTTCCCAGGGGTCGTTTAGAAAAAAAAAACAATTTCATGGAAAGATTTATTGAAATAGATACAGCAATAATTGTTGAGCTATTTTTCAACATATTACTCACCAGAACTGAGACATTTGTCATACCATGAGATCAACAGAAAGGTGCAGACGGCTGTCACACACTGGTTCCGATCCCAGGCGGCGGACTTCTACGATACAGGGATCAAAAAGTTGATCCCACGGTATGACAAATATCTCAATTACGGTTGGAAATATGTTGAAAAATAGCTCAACAATTACTGTACTTGGTCCAATAAATTTTTCCATGAAATTGTGTTTCTTTCCGTAAACGACCTCAAGGAAACTTACTTTCCGGACAGTCCTCATAATTGCGCTCGAGTAGCCAAAATTTGTACAAGCACTTTATTAACATTACTAACATGGTGGAAGAAAAAAATTAACTTATCTGCTCCCATGAGAATAATTGCTTATTATTCTCCGCATACGATCCACATTATACAGCAGTCTCGTTAATCCGTACTTCGCTAATCCGAAAATCTGGTTAATCCGAACAAAATTATTTTAAGAAAAAACGTCGCATGCGTCGGTTCAGAAAAACCAAGGCTTTACTGGACATTTGCCGTGTTAAATATAGTATCAAGATTTGGGTGCTCAATAGAAAATATAAGAAAAAACTGGAAGTTGCGTAAATGAGCGTTTTAGTACCATTACTGGGTTATATACTAGGTAAGATCGACAACAAAATGACAACATTCGTGAAAGATTTCACATTTCTGACATAGTGGACGATGTCGTAAAAGGTCAGCAAAATTGTGGCGAGTCTACGAGATTAACAAACATAATTTTCTGTATCAGTCAAGAGGCCGCGGAAATCTGAAAAGACTGGGACATCGTTCAAAAGTTCAGGAGCATATTGGGAACACCTATTGGTCCTACACCTAAATGTTGATGATCATGATTGTGGCCATGGTAACGATTTTTTTTTCAGTTTATCTAATGACGCAATGTCAGATACTATATTATTTAGCTTTGATATGATTGGTGATAATGAGATGATATTCGACGATATGAGGCAGAAGATTCGCCATAGAATATCTGAAATTCGCCTTAAGGTTGGGAAAACCTTAGAAAAACTCAGCCAAGTACAATGCTTCATCGATACAGGAGAAAGTCAATGTTACTTACTTAGATATAACACGCTGAGAAAGTACCCTGCATTCGACATTATGTTTAGGAGTCAAGACCAGACTTTGAATTGTGGCCTTGGCAGAGAAGTCGAGGAATATTATGAACAGGATAACATCGATCATAGAGGAATAGGTATTTAAGAACTGTTAATTCATTATAAAAAGTCAATCCGATACATTAATACAATTTAATTTCATTTCGTAGAATATATCTATCTATACAATATGAAGGGTTCAGAACCATAGTGGGCCAAGCGCCATTTACTACAACTGTAGAAAACAAGGATTAAAATGAAGTTATTACCATAATTCAATGGAAACATATAGCAAGTAATATAAAGTATACACATTAAAACTAAATATGTCAATCTTCATTAAACTATAGTATTCACTTAACTTTAATCCTTGCTTTCTCCGTTTTTAATAAATGGCGCTTGGCCCACTATGGCTCTGAACCCTTCATATAATAATAAATAAATGAATGAATAAATGAATGAATGAATGAATGAATGAATGAATGAATGAATGAATGAATGAATGAATGAATAAATGAATGAATGAATGAAGTAAGCAAACAAATAAATACTTAAGCCTACCTAAATACATAAACATATAAGTAACTGAATAAGTAAATAAATATTACCTTAAACTCTCCAGCAATATCCTTAATATTTGCTCCGTTTTCTAGGCGTTGAATAATAATTACTTTGTCAAAAATGCTCGAACTTGAACGTGTTGTGACATGATACCTTACCGATATGCGGATTCTTGGATTCTTGTCACAACAACAGGCGGCGTTGTATTGTTTTCTTGTTTCTTTAGACTCAAACGTATTTTACTAAATCGGCGGAGCAGTGTAATCAGCTCAAGCGGGAATTGAACCCACGTCTGAGCGCATCTCCGGTTTTTTTTCTTTCGGAGGAGGGCCTGCAGGCAAGCACTGCAGCCTTAGGCTTATTCAGTAACATCCTTATGTTGAAATGATTGTTGGAGTCCATTTGGGATCGCTCTTCAAGCGCACGATTCACTGCATGGTGTAATTGTATCGATTCAGCAACAGTATCAGTTCTGACTGGAGACCGTTCCTCCGCCTGTCTGTGATGTTATTCTGAAGCCTCCTCAGATCGATGGCATCTGTTCGCAATTCATGTGCCTGAATCTGTTGCATCCTCAACCAGAAGAACATGTCATCGATTCCACTACTCACCAAGGCGCCATCTATCAAGGTAGCTACTCGTACATTCCCCCGGTCACAAGCAGTCCGCTTATTAAAACACCTACTAATTCGCTGGATATGTGCAACTCCCGCAGATAGATGCCGCCTATAGTCAGATCCTGGAACCACGTCCGCCATGTCCTCCTGGTCGACCTGTAAACTATTGAGAGGATTAATGAAAATGATCCTAATGAAGGCGAAATGAGTCCAATATTCCATCGCCGAATGTTACCCAGCAATTCTGCTTCGAGTGGTTGAGGAAAAACCTCAGAAAACCCCCAACCAGGTAACTTGTCCCGACCTGGATTTGAACCCGGGCCCGTTCGTTTCACGGTCAAGAAGGCTAACCGTTACTACACAGCGGTGGATCCACAGCTCCAGTTTAGCAATAAATCGCGCTTGTCACCTTAGCTACCCTGGTGGCCTTGAAATTATGTAGAAGAACTGAATTGTATGTCGGTCAAGTAAAGGCTTTGATGATTTGTTTAAACAAAAACCATTCTCCCTGTTCATTATTGTAGAGTGTACTTCAATCTCGGTAGCTTTTCACGATATAACAGTCTATATCAATCCGATAATAAGCCGAATACAGGAGACCATTATATGAACCTTGGTACCCGTATCAGCTTTGATTATTTCGCTATCTTTTCCCAAAAGTCTGATGATATAGAACCTGCAATCAGCAAGGCTATTGAGTTTAGTGTGCACTCAATAGTAATCAACATGGAGAATACTTTCTTATTAAGTCATGGACACGTTTGCTTCATCGCATCAAAGATGGGAGATAGAGACCAGAGATACCATATCACAATATTACATTCTGTCTCTGAAAAAAAAATAATGGGAGCATCTCTGTTCTTGTTTTCCGCTTAATTATCTGGTTTTAAAATGTTAGATGTGACTGCGGGTTAGTATTTCTTGATTCATTTTAATTAAGTTTTTATTTTTACCTCTAGTTGTGAATACGCAACGGTCTGACGAGCTCAATCTCCGGAATTAATGAAGATCATTTTTATCTCTCTTCCCACAGTTCAGCATAATTCTTTTTGCCCTCGAAAGATAGCTTTTAGTTTCATTTTGGTATGTCTGTGGTTTAATAACTTGATAGTATTTGTTCTTTCACAGCCCCGCATAGTTTCTTAGCTCTCAGCAATGCCAGTGCTCATGATTAGTGATCACTAGACATGAAAAAATTCCTTCGTAAACACGATACTAGCGTATATGTAACTCGAGTATTGTACATGACGTCAGAGCGAAGGGGGTAGAATTGTTTTCTGTACCGTTTGGTTACAGCAGCCGTGGCGAAAATGTGACTCGCGAGCACATTGTGGCTCGCAATTGTAGCTATGTATTTCTCTTGCTTCCTACCTCCCCCAACCCCACCCTCTCATTCACTGGAGTCAAACTCCGTTCCATTTATATTTGTCTCTGACCTGCGAGTGGCGTATCGTCGCAATGTCTCTCTCGAAACCATGTACCTCTACAAAAACTAAAGTTTAAAGTAGGATGGGAGGACGCATTTTTTTGCTGCCAATATGATGAGAATATTAAATGTATGATTTGTTCACAAGTATTACGAGGAAAACGGTTGTGTAACGTAAAACGGCATTATACTACATGTCACTCATGAAGCATTACAAGGTTAAGTATTATCATCATCATCATCATCATCATCATCATCATCATCATCTCAGCAGATGTACGAATGATGCGGTTAGATCTTCAATTTAAACTCTCAGATTTACAATGTGATGTTAAATGGAAGCTAGATGTAAAGACTTGACAAATGTTGAACTTTTCATATCTTTGCCAAAAAATAAATGTCCGAAGCTTCGTTCTTTCGCTTGCTCTGTTGAAGTCATGTTCGCTACAACTTACGTTTGTGAAAAATTATTTTCAACAATGAAAATAGTAAAAACCAAATTTAGATCACGACTGACAGACAAACACCTTCGTGATCAACTACGACTGGCAGTAAGTGACATAATTCCTGATTTTGAAACTCTGTCGCAGAGACATTCTGAAGGCAGATAATTTTAGGTTGTGATAATGTGTCCTATGTTTTCTAATTCATTTCTTTCTTCGTTACACGTATTAAACATTAGTTTATAACCTTGTACTGTATAAAATTATATTTAAGTGCTTGGCGTAAGGAAAATGAAAATCCTTTAATAAGTCGGACAGTTGCTTCACTTCCCCTTCGGGTGTCCGCCTCCTTCCATAGGTGCTATGCACGTTGAAGGTTACACAGTGGCTCGGTGCACGATCACATTTTCGCCACGGCTGGGTTACAGCAACAGTTCTCAACTGTGGTGCTACATGTCCACTGCGGTAGTAAGTAAGCGAGTCGATTTCTAACCTAGTGTGCAGTGTTATTGTCATTACTTTATATATTGCTTACTTACTTACTTACTTACAAATGGCTTTTAAGGAACCCGGAGGTTCATTGCCACCTACACATAAGCCCGCCATCGGTCCCTATCCTGTGCAACATTAATCCAGTCTCTATCATCATATCCCACCTCCCTCAAATCCATTTTAATCGTATCCTCTCATCTACGTGTCGGCCTCCACAAAGGTCTTTTTCCCTCCGGCCTCCAAACTAACACTCTATATGCATTTCTGGATTCGCCCACACGTGCTACATGCCCTGCTCATCTCAAACGTCTGGATTTAATGTTCATAATTATGTTAGATGAAGAATACAATGCATGCAGTTCTGCGTTGTGTAACTTACTCCATTTTCCTGTAACTTCATCCCTCTTAGCTCCAGATATTTTTCTAAGTACCTTATTCTCAAAGACCCTTAATCTCTGTTCCTCTCTCAAAGTAAGTTTCACAACCATAAAGAACAACCGGTAATATAACTGTTTTATAAATTCTAACTTTCAGATTTTTTGACAGCAGACTAGATGACAAAAGCTTCTCAACCGATTAATAACAGGCATTACTTCATATATGAGCCGTTCAGAGCAAAAGTGGTATAAGTCAAAATTGGATAATGAGGTTTAAAGTAAAATTCTGTAAAATACAGCGCAAAGTAACAGTTAATAAATCCTTCGTGCTATCCACTGACTACTAATAGTTTAAATAAACTGAATATTAATTGTTTTATTGTTCCATTCTTAAATTCTAGATTTATAAAATATAAACAATTGTGATGTTAATTGATGCAACTCTTTGATGACTTGATCCACTATGGCTCAGAACATAGTGAACAAATAATCTGAGGCAAAAGTGACTGGTGTCACCTATCGGTGAATGCTTGGAATTAAAACTTAACCCATTAATGTTCGGAAAAGATCCAATTTCAGGTAATCAGAAAATGAATTAAACTCAATTTATGAAAATTTGTAACGATCCACTTTAGCTCTGAACGTCTCATATGTAGGCTTTAGTTGAATTGTACACTCCATAGAGGACTACCAAGAGTAACAACTTTACATTGGTTATATTTCACTCCAAATGTTCCGAACAGGTAGTGCGCAATGTTTATTTTCCACCGAAGTATACTCTGTATGTCTGAAACCTGCTCTTGTTTACATCTGACCGCTGTGCAGAGTTCAGAGACACCCAAACCGTATGGTTGAAGCGTAGTCAACCTCGTGTTCAAGGAAGGAGAGGTTTCATCATTAGTGATCACTAGGGAACGAAGTCTGAACACCAAAACTTTGCCTAGAGGCGGCAACAGGTTTAAGGAATGATGGCTGTAGTATGACGTTAGCTGTTTATTTTATTGATGTACCTTCATGTTCGTATGAAAACTGAAAGACGTCGCGCGAAGGAAGCTGTGTTCATTCGAAATTAAATGGGTGCGGCTTTTGTAGGCTATTTTGTAAACCTTTCGTAAGGAATTTAGTCATCTTGTGAAGTTACTGTGAAGGTGTTTTAAAATGTCGCCAATATAATATGAAACTTTTCCTATGCTTGTAACAGAGTTCGGAGGTGACTGTTTTCAGTTAAGGACGAACAAATATCAGGTGTAAAGTGCGTAAGTTAGACATAGAAGTTAAAAAGCGTCATGTTACGATTCTAAAAGACACATCGAACATTTGAAATTATTTAGTGTGTCGATTTCGGATCAGTCACCTTTTATTGTGATTTGTGTCTGATGCTGATATGTGCAAATATTCCGTTCCATAAACTTGAGATTCCACATTTTAAACACTTCATTCAAAAATATATGTCTAGAAAATTGCCGACTCCAACAACCATGCGTACGTAATATTTACCTTCGTATTATGAAATAACTTTAAATTCTATACGATCAGTTGTTGGTACCAATAAAAGGGTTAAACTAAAACTGAAGATTGTCTCTGAAAAAATTCTGCATGTTTGAAATTCAGAAGTGCAATATCAACTAATTAGTGAACAGGTACAAGATTATAATAAATTAAAACTATTACAAATTCGCACCAATAACATCGCGTGATGTCGAAAGAATATTTTTTGTTTCAGTGACATTCGAAACAGATTTATATTTGATAATTTACTTATAAATTAAACCAAACCCTTTAACTCTATTAAATATGGAGTATAATCTAAATTTAACGGAAGAAATACTGGAATCAGAAGTAAACACTGAAATAATGAAAAAATTGTCTTTAGAGACAATTAATATTAGGTACCCTCCATAAAACTGGCTTCATTAATACACCGACGGATCCTTGATCTCCAGAGAACAAGGTGCCGGTGCAGGTGTTATGTGCTGTCTCTTCTCACTTTATAGATCTCTTGGATATGGAACAACAAGTTTTGATGGAGAAATCATTGCAATAAGTGAAAGTCTCAGGAATCTTCTATGCCACATCAATAAATTTAAGAATGCAGTTATATTGTCAGACTCCAAAGCAGCTATTGTATCAATAGTCTCTAAACACACACCTTCATCTCAAACAGCAGAAATAACTAAAATGCTCTCTCAATTAATATCACTTAATAAAATAATTGTATCCCAATGGATACCATCCCATTGTGGAATCCTGGGAAACGAGAATGCGGATGCTTTAGCAAAGAAGGGCAGCACTGCTACTTACAGACCTGTTACTAAATCTACGTATTAATCTGTGAAAAGATTTATTAAATCTACATACTTAGACTTCAACAAACAAAATTTTATAACACAATCTCAAGGGAAAAAATGGAACTCTCTGCATCATAATCCACAGTTAATTCCCAATTTACCACGAAAATCGTCTGTAGCTGCATTTATATTGGCAACAGGTCATGACTGTTTGGCCAAACCCCTGCATAGAATTGGAATATATCAGTCCCCTAATTGCCCATTGCGCAACCAAACCAAGAAATGGATTCGGATCACCTCAAAATCTGTGCTTCAGTCGTTGACCATGATAATATATTTGAAAAATATTGGAGTGCAAAGGTCAAATGACTTTATTGTCAAACGCCTGGCATTAGAAAACAACAACATATTTGACAATTTACGAATGTACACAATTGTACAGTACATTGCAACAAAATTAGTGACACTCAAAGTACTTCATTTTTATTTAAAATGTATCACCATTTTCTATAAAGAATGTAATGTGCTTTCGTAAATGTGAGTTATACCCTATATTTTGTTATAGTCACCTTATTATATCGAGCAATGTTTTGATTCAAGCAGAAGTAACTATCCATCTGTGACTATCGTAACTGATTTGAGTTTATACAGAAAACTTGTTTAAAATTGTACTTCGGGTGGTATCCACTGGTTTCGAGTAAAATTATAACGGTTTACGATTTTATAGGGATTTGTATTTTTGGAATGGAGTCAAGAACCGGTAAAATATTGGAGAGGTGGAGGGTTGCAAACTGAAATATCACTCAAAAGTGGGTCACTCCAAAAAGTTTGAAAATCACTGACATAGACTGTATGAAGAGTTCAGAGCCATAGTGGGCCAAGCGCCATTTATTAAAAACGGAGAAAGCATGGGTCAAAGTTAAGTGAATACCATAGTTCAATGAAGATTCACATATCATTTAGTTTGAATGTGTATACTTTATATTACTTGCTATATGTTTCCATTGAATAATGGTAATAATTTCATTTTAACCCTTGTTTTCTACAGTTTTAATAACTGGCGCTTGGCCCACTATGATTCTGAACCCTTCATATGTGCATATATGAAAGGCGTACTGGACATAAGACATTCGAGTACTATCAGAAAAACGTTCGTCATCTTCGTGAACATCCTGTAGCACACAAAGGTGGCCGTCCTACCCGCCACGGAACGAAATTGTAAAAGAGCAGCTAATTTGTTGGGAGGCTTCCGAACGCTGTTTGTTTGTCGTCTCTAACAAAACAGAAGCGGCGAGCGGCGTCACCGGTAGCCCCTAGCAACCATCAATTAAATCTCGGCTTTATAATGCAGAAGAGCGCCTGCGTCAGTGAATCTGTAATGTACTAGAGATTCTCTTGCTTTTAACTGTAAGTTGATCTTGAATAATGTAGGTATGCTATCTAATTGACTAACAAGGAAGACATATTGGTTGTCTCGTCTACTCCTATTTAGTTATGCCAACCGAGCGAGTTGATTTATGCGTATAGCATCGGACTCGCATTCGGGAGGTCCGTGGTTCGATTCTAGGACCGATCAACCTAACTGTGTTTTTTCCGTGGTTTTCCCAATTGCTTAGGAAAATGTTGGGTTGGAATTTTAATTGCCACGGTTCATTCTCCGTTCCCCTCCCGTGTAGAAAAATAATTTAGATTTCATATCATATCATTCATCTTCTTCTGTTATTATTCGGTTGAGAAGCTTTTATCATCCAGTCTGCTGTCAAAAAATCTGAAAGTTAGAATTTATAAAACAGTTATACTACCTGTTGTTCTGTATGGTTGTGAAACTTGGACTCTCACTTTGAGAGAGGAACATAGATTAAGGGTGTTTGAGAATAAGGTGCTTAGGAAAATATTTGGGGCTAAGAGGGATGAAGTTACAGGAGAAGGGAGAAAGTTACACAACGCAGAACTGCGCGCATTGTATTCTTCACCTGACATAATTAGGAACATTAAATCCGGACGTTTGAGATGGGCAGGGCATGTAGCACGTATGGACGAATCCAGAAATGCATATAGAGTGTTAGTTGGGAGGCCAGAGGGAAAAAGACCTTTGGGGAGGCCGAGACGTAGATGGGAAGATAATATTAAAATGGATTTGAAGGAGGTGGGATATGATGATAGAGACTGGATTAATCTTGCGCAGGATAGGGACCAATGGCGGGCTTATGGGAGGGCGGCAATGAACCTCCGGGTTCCTTAAAAGCCAGTAAGTAAGTACCATTCATCTTCATCTCATTCAATAAACATATTCAGGTCAAGACGCATGTCTTCATCCGCTTACGGGACGGGGCGTCCTCTCCGTGACCGTTTCTGTGTTCCGAGCCTTCCGCAATATCTCTGCCAGGATTCGTTCCTGAAGAGCACTTCAAAGGGCGCTTCGACACCTTGGAAGGACCGTTGGAATGGCTTGGAATTGGGGAGGGTAGGAGGCCCCCATTGGGTGAGCGGGTGAGGGGGTCACATGCGGCCGGCCCGGTCGGGGCAAGTTACCTGGTTGAGGTTTTTTCCGGGGTTTTCCCTCAACCCAATACGAGCAAATGCTGGGTAACTCATTTTACCGGCATTATAACCTTCATATCATTCAGACGCTAAATAACCTAATAGATGTTGATACAGCGTCGTAAAATAACCCAATAAAATAAAATAAAAAAACATGCGGCCGGTGGGCTGGTACATCCTCATCCCCATTCCTCATTCATCCCATACAATTTGGGATGCAGAATAGATCTCAGTATGGCCAACGTGCAAAGGGTCGTCCTAACACGCTCGTAGCCACCGCGACCTAACCTAACCCAATCTTACCTTACCTTACCTTACCTAACCTAACCTAACCTAACCTTACCTATTTATGCCATGTATTGGAAGGTGGCATGAATTCTGCCCACTTCCTAACTTCCCAACCTCATCACGATTGACGTCTTATTTGCCTAGCAGTCATCTTTTACAATTGCCAGTGTTTCTCATTCATATATATAGGCCTAATAAAATATTGCTAGTTTCCTTTTTACTTTTTAATAATATAAAGGTTGCATAAATCAGTGTTTCTCAACCTTTTTTATGGTGACACTCCCTTTTCTTAACTTCACTTTAATGAGGATCCCTGGCCTCAGATGTAGAGTAAAACAGTGATTCTCAACATGGGCACCGCGGCCGTTTGTGGACGAAGGAGCAGTTAAGGAATGAAATGAGTGAAATGTCTATTTCCTTGAATTTTTTTTAAGCTAGAGACTTAATTTTCTCTATACGGCAGCCTCTTGTTATTAGTATTTATATCTCCAAACTTCATAGTATCGATTTAATATTGTTTGCGTGATGCATTCCTTTGATAGGCTTGCATATAATTTAATAGCAGAGCCATTATTTTAATTTTGATTGTATAAGGCAGCCATGTCAATGAGTAGTCGCTGTAGAAATTTGCTCGCTCTAGCCAGTCCTTGCTCAAAGATACAGAATGAATCTCAATAAAACTAAACAGATATTCCGTTCGACAGACAGTCATTTCACGTCCATAATGAGACTTGCTAAAATTATTTTTTATCTAACGCCGCGCATATTGACGTATAGCCATTTGTGCTTCTGTCTATTTTTCAAATCCAACAATTACATCATTATTGCAAACAAACAGCGCCCTACTAAAGCAACATCAACTTAAATGTCCTTACTTGAAGCTAAAAAACTTAATTTATAGTTGAAAACCACCAAAGGTAAAAAAATTATACTTGCATAGTGAACTAAGTTATTATTTTTTATTTGTGTCCCTAAATAAATAAATTTGCTGTTTTAATAATAGTAGTTCTTAAGAATTAACATCTTAATTTAAAATAAGTTGTACAGTGACTATAGAGGGATCCGTTTATGTTATAATCAATTTTATTATAACGTTTCATTTTACTTCTGTAGACATAACAATCTAGGAGTAGACGTTTCTCTGCTGATGATGCTGCATCAATCAAACTGACCAACAAATTCAGTGCTCTTCAAGCAATGAATGTTGATCAGGAGAACTCAGACCCAGTATCGACACTAGTAAAGGTAAGTCAGAAAACAGATCAGGTTAATGATTGTAGGAGTAAAGTATTGATTTTAGGAAGCAGCCATGCAAGAGGTATTTCCTCACTTTTGAAGTCGAAACTGGGCGATGAGTTTGAAGTATCTAGTGTATGTAAGCCTAATGCTCCTCTCAAGAATGTTGTTGAGGATATGATGAAATTGAGTTCAGAATTTTCTAAGAGGGATCATGTAGTTATAGTGGGTGGGCCAGGTAATAGTATTGATAACGATTGTAACTATTCTATTGAGAAAGATGTCAACAACATAATTGAGATGAGCAGCCATACCAATGTGGGATTTCTCAGTCTTTTCAGCAGGTTCGACAAGCCGTATCTTGACAGGAGGGTGCGGAGCGTGAATATGCGGCTTGAGCGGGCTCTGGTGAGACCTGGGGCATCACACATTGGTTTGATAGATGTAAGCCCTATAAGAAGGTATGAATATACGTCACATGGCCTGCATCTGAATGGTAGAGGCAAGGAGCACCTTTTGGTTCTTATTGCTAATAGCATCAGAGGCAGCCATGTTAAAAAGCAGAGTTGTAATATTCCTGTGTTAGTTAATGCTAGGGCTTCTCCTTTTTTAGGTTAAACCTCCCACCAGTAAGGTGTTTGAAACAAGTTCAACTAAATTGTAAATGCTCTGATGTTTCTAGTAATGAACACAGTAACTTCACTATTTTTCATCAGAATATTAGGGGATTAAAACAAAAAACTGATGAATTGATCACTTCTTTAGCAACTCAAAAGCATAAACCTCAGATATTATGTATAACTGAACATCATATGAAGCAACAGGAAATACTACAACTGTCTTTACATGGATATGTATTAGGTTCTCATTTCTGTAGACATGTCTTCCAAAAAGGGGTTGCCTATATTTTTATCAGAGAGGATCTATTATTTAGTAAAATTGATATATCTGATTTTTGCCTTGAACAAGATATTGAAATCTGTGGAATACAAATTGGTTATGAGATATCAAATTTAATTATCTTATGTGTTTATAGGGCGCCAATGGGAGATTATAAGAAATTTACAACTAACTTAGATTCATTATTGAAAAGACTTTATAAACCACATACCGAATTTGTAATCTGTGGTGATATAAACATAGATTATCTATCAGAAAGCTCACGTAAAAGAAAATTAAACTCACTTCTTGAAACTTATAACCTTAGTCACACAGTAAGTTTTCCAACCAGAACACAAGCTGGAAGTAGTACTGCCATTGATAATATATTTATAGATAAAAGTAGATTGAATTCCTATTCAACAGTACCATTAGTCAATGGCCTGTCTGATCACGATGCACAAATTCTAAGTGTTTTCAATATGAGTGAAAAATTCCAAAGTGTTAATCTAAAAATAAAAAAAAGGATTATAAATGCTGAATCTCTTCATCATTTAAATATATGTCTACAAAATGAATCTTGGGAAAATGTATATAGTACCGATACCATTGATATTAATACTAAATTTAATACATTTTTCACTACATTTACGAATTATTTCAATGAATGTTTTCCAGTCAAGGTGGTGAAAAAATGTAAAAGTAAAAACATGTGGATAACTCAGGGAATTAAAATATCATGTGCTAGAAAAAGGAATCTATATTTAATGAGTAGGAATAGTGATGATCCTCATGTTCTTAATTACTACAAGAATTACTGTAAAACTTTGACAAAAGTTATAAAAGATGCAAAGAAAATGTATCTGAATGAAAAAATACAAAATTCAGATAATAAGATTAAAACTATTTGGGATATTATTAAAAATGAAACTAATCGATATTCAAAGAGTGAAAATATTACTTGCATTAAAATCAATGATAGTAAAATAGATAACCCAAAATCAATTGCAAATCATTTTAACGACTTCTATATAAATATTATTCAGAACTTAAACATTCAAGATTGTGCAGAAGATGCTGCACTTGGTTACCTAACTGATGCATTTAACACTGAGTTTTTAGGTCTCAAATTTATTCCCACTGCCGCAGCAGAAATCATGCATGTGATAAAACAACTAAAAACAAAATATTCCTCTGGATATGATGAAATTCCAAGTAAAGTTCTGAAAGCTTGTTCTGAAATATTATCTCCTCCGTTAAGCTATCTATGCAATTTGTCAATGCAATGTGGTATTTTTCCAGAAAGACTCAAATATTCAATAGTAAAACCAATATACAAAAAGGGAGATAAATGTACTATTGCTAATTACAGACCCATATCATTATTAACAACATTTTCAAAAGTGTTTGAGAAAGTTATGTATAATAGATTATATCATTACCTGGAGTCCAACAATATATTAGTTTTAGAACAGTTTGGATTTAGAAAACAAAAATCGACAGAGAATGCTGCTTTTAGTTTGGTGGATGAAATACTAAATTCATTAAATTCGAAACTACATGTAGGTGGGATTTTTTGTGACTTGGCTAAAGCATTTGATTGTGTAGACCATAGTATATTAGTAAAAAAATTGAAGTTTTATGGTATTAAAGATGAGATGTTGGGTTGGTTTACATCGTACTTATCAAATAGAAAACAAAAAGTAGAAATAAATGAACCAAATAGTCATAAAGTTACTTATTCAGAATTTAGAAATATTAAACATGGTGTTCCGCAGGGGTCAATTTTAGGTCCATTGTTGTTTCTAGTTTATATTAATGATTTAGCCTTGACCATAAACAATTCATCCCATGTAATTTTATTTGCAGATGATACAAGTGTAATTATTTCAAACAAACAATACGATCATTTTATAAACACTTCTAATACAGTGCTGAATCTAATGAATGAATGGTTCCATGCAAATAAACTAGCACTTAATGTTGATAAAACCAGTGCAGTCAAATTTAGTACACACAATAGTGCTCAGGTTTCCTACAGTATTCGATTAAATGGAACTCATCTCAAAGAATCTATAAGCACAAAGTTTCTTGGTTTAGAATTGGATAATCACTTGAACTGGAAAACGCATATAGAATGTATTACTCGTAAATTGAGCTCTGCCTGTTATGCGTTAAGATCCTTATCTACTATTGGTGATATAAACTTACTTAAAATGTCATACTTTGCATATTTTCACTCTGTAATGAAATATGGATTAATATTCTGGGGTAACTCGTCTGAAGCTAAACACGTTTTTGTTTTACAAAAGAAAGCTATAAGAATAATGGCCGGTGTGCACAAAAGGACCTCATGTAAAAATATTTTCCGAAACTTAGAAATCTTGACTTTACCTTGTGAATACATTCTTTCCCTAATGATGCTGTATATTAAGAACCAAGATAAATTCAGTACTAATCAAGACATTCATCATTTTAATACAAGACATAAATCAGATCTTCATCTACCCTCTGTTAGTCTAAGCTGTTTTAAAAAAGGAGTTCGCTATTCATGTATAACAGTCTTCAATGCACTGCCTAATTATCTTAAAGATTTGAAGAACAACGAGAAAAGGTTCAGAAAAGAATTAACCAAATTTCTACATACTCATACCTTCTACACAATTGATGAATTGTTTATGCTTGTGAATTGAATTAGTCTACTTAAATGACATGTACAATTTTATATAGCTCAACTAAAATATGTTTTTATATTGACTTAATCTGTTTACTATGTATTGTATTTTTTGTTTAGCATAACTGATGAAATGTATGTACTGTAAATTGAATAGTATACTGTATAGGTCAACTGATGAATTGTTTAAGCTTATAAATTGGATAAATCTACTTCATATGAATTGTATAGCTTAACGAAAATAAGTTTGTAAATTGAACTAATTTGATTGTATATGTTTGTATAGTTTGGCTGATGAATTGTATATGTTCTTAAAATGATTACTAGTCTGTGTAGCTCTACTGATGAATTGTATATACACCTACTGTAAATTGAATGGTAATATGTATAGCTCAACTGATGAATTGTTTATGATTATAAATTGAATTAATCTACTTGATATTAATTGCACAAATTTGTATAGCTTAATGAAAGTATGCTACTTTGTATTGTATATATTTGTATAGTTTTGGCCGATGAATTGTATATGCTTTAAATTGAATAGTAATCTATATAGCTCTACTGATAAATTGTTTGTGTTTGTAATTTGAAGTAGTTTGCATGATATGTATTATCAATTTCTGTATATCACAACTGGTTGAATTGTTTATGCCTTAAATGTAATTAAATTGTTTTGTATTATAATATAGCTCAACTTATGAATGATCGTTTGCGTTTGTAAATTTAATAATCTGATTGGCTATGTATTGTATACTTTTAGTAGAGCCATCGATGTAGCTCAGTCGACAGACTCGCTGGGCTGCTGTTCCGGAGCTGCGTTCGGGCTTGGGTTGGATCCCCCTTCGGACTTTGGTTTCTTCGGAGGTTTTCCCCAGCCGTGGGACTGAAGCCGGATGGTCTATGGCGAGTCCTTGGCATCAACCCCTTTGATTTGATTACCCCCTTTGATTTGATTACCTGGTTGGGTTTTTCCGAGGTTTCCCCCACCGAAAAGGCAAATGCCGGGTAATATTTTGGCGAATCCTCGGACCTCATCTCATCTCACTACATCTCGCCAAAATGTAAAAAAATGTAAAAAAAATTGTACAAAATTGTAAAAATTGTAGAAAATTAGGCCTACTAAATTGTAAAACTATAAAAATTTGTAAAAATTGTAATTGTAATATTGTAAAATGTTGACATGTTCCACATCTTAAAGCTTCATTGCTCATGTAAGATCTATGGAATAAAATAAATGAATGAATGAAATGAATGAATGAATAACAATTGCACGAAAATAAAATAAAGAAATGTTACTTTATTGTTATATAGGCTACCTTTTTTCCAGGAGATAATGTTACGAGTTACATGGAAATATAAATATTAGTGTTCTTAGTCCAAGCATTATACAGTTATTTGTAGTAATATTTACGTTATGTATGCAACCCTTCTCTTCGCTCTTCTCTCCTACGTCAGACCAGTAACCGTGCACTGAAGTCTGACAAGACTGGTATAAGTAATCTGAAAGACAGTTAAAAAAACAATAATAATTTCTTTAGTGTCCGGATAGTACATTTTATTTCTTGCTTTTTAAAATATTTACTTTATCAAAAAAAGGCTCTGCAGTTTTGTTAGCAGTAATAGCAGAACATGCAGTAAAAATTTTAACTCCTCAGCATGAAATTTTTGCGAGCCAGTAGTATTTGAATGTCAGTAAATGCAGCAGAAATAAAAGTGTGGAAAATGACTTTAAAATGTCTATTTTCCGTCATGAGAACCTCTCCATAATTGTGAAATATAATAAAGGAAGAATTTTCAAAACGATTATGTTGATTAACTACTTCGCGGACCCCAGGAAGCCCCGGCCTTCCGGTCCAGAAACACAGGCATGAATTATTACGGTACAGTAAGCTTTAAATAAACTCAAGATTTTCATTGTTATATTTTTTACGTTTTCAGCTCGTCTGATACCAAGAGAGTCATTTTTGACATGCGGTCTGTCTGTTTGCAGCTTTTTCTAAACAAATTTACCTTATTTTATTAGCAGTCTTAATGCCACTTACTATATACGATACGATATAATATATGATGTGATGTGATGTGATGTGATATGATATAGGCCTATATGATATGGTATGGTATTATATATGGTATAATATGATTTGATACGATATGATATGATATGATATAATATGATATGATACGATACAATAAGATATATGATATGATATGACATGATATATGATATGATATGATATGATATGATATGATATGATATGATATGATATGATATGATATGATATGATATGATATGATATGATATGATGTCATGTGATATATATGATACGATATACGATACAATACGATAATATGATAGCCTTTATATGATATGATATGACATGATATGATATATGATATATGATGTGATATGATATATGATACGATATATGATATGATATATGATATGATATGATATGATATGATATGATATGATATGATATGATATGATATGATATGATATGATATGATATGATATATGATATATGATATGACATGATATGATACGATGTGATGTGATGTGATGTGATGTGATGTGATGTGATGTGATGTGATGTGATGTGATGTGATGTGATGTGATGTGATCCGATCCGATGCGATGCGATATATATTATGATATGATACGATACGATACGATACGATACGATACGATACGATACGATACGATACGATACGATACAATGCGATGCGATGCGATGTTATGTGATATGGATATATGATGTGATGTGATCCGATGCGATGCGATATATGATATGATATGATATGATATGATATGATATGATATGATATGATATGATATGATATGATATGATATGATATGATATGATGCGATGATATATGATATGATATGATATGATATGATATGATATGATATGATATGATATGATATGATATGATATGATATGATATGATATGATATGATATGATACCGCATTATGGTGTTCTGCACAGTACTGTCAATTACAGACGCGTTGGCCCAGTTCCCCATCTGAATACTCCCCATTGTTCCGTTGAGTGTCTTGTAGACCGCCTCTCCGAATGTTTCCTAACCAACAATCAGAGGGGAACAAAAATCTGGGGGCCGGAATGAGAAAGGGATGTTAGTCCAACGGACAATCTCGGAGACACTGATATAAAAGCACTGAATGATTTTTGCTCTCTATTCATGTGGAAATAATTGGTTTCAGAATTCGATTGTCTGATCGGAGTTCAATGAAGAGTACTCGAATAAAGAGACTTGCTGTAATATGCAATGGAACAAGAGGGCATTCAAATCTGAACTATAATATTATTTTGTATTTTGCCATTACACAAACTAAAATAGATAATTTTTTTAGTCCTTAACTTGCGTCGGGTTTATTAAAAATGTAAATTTAACCACACTAATGCCGCACAAAATGGTAATTTGCCTCTGATATGTCTCTCTGTTAGTCAATCTGTTTGTCTATCTGTCGGATTTTTACTAGAATAAAATATTGTACTAAATTATTTAACAGAAATTGTTAATGTACAGCCACGCATACATACATACATACATACATACATACATACATACATACATACATACATACATACATACATACATACATACATACATACATACATACATTTTATTTATTTTATTGGGTTATTTTACGACGCTGTATCAACATCTAGGTTATTTAGCGTCTGAATGAGATGAAGGTGATAATGCCGGTGAAATGAGTCCGGGGTCCAGCACCGAAAGTTACCCAGCATTTGCTCGTATTGGGTTGAGGGAAAACCCCGGAAAAAACCTCAACCAGATAACTTGTCCCGACCGGGATTCGAACCCGGGCCACCTGGTTTCGCGGCCAGACGCGCTGACCGTTACTCCACAGGTGTGGACTACATACATACATACATACATGAAGCCGGTGTGTGGTATGTTCCTGGGTAGCTCTGTCGGTAGATCGTTGGCGTGCATTGACGCATTATGTGCACGTAGTACTCGTTCCAGTATCCATGTTGTTTCATAACAACAGAGCCAACAAGATGTAAATGAAGTAGAGAACATTCTTCATATAATTTAATGCAACCCCATTACTAGCTCAAAAAGAATAATATTCCACAAACATTACTGTAGCGCACAATATATGAGTAAGACCTTCATCCTTATCATCACCAGAATGTGCGATACCTTTATGATGGAGATTTTGTCAAGCGGCTGGAATTCTGTCAATGGATCATGACAGACACATCCTGTTTACGGATGAATCAACATTAAATGTTGCATACAATAAATAAATACTTCGTTGCTAGGGAAACATGGACAACAGATGAGCGATAATTTCAGTGTTGTTTGTTTTGGTGCGTACTGTACTTGTCGAGTAAAACAGTGTTAACATTTAAGGGAAAATTGCTTTTCTCTGAAAAAAGTATTCATTTAGGACTAATAAATCTGTACAGTTATATTAGGCCTACTTCTACTCTGTATACCTCAGTTCCATATAGCATTATACTTCGCATATGCCTGATTGACATATAGGTCCTATATCAAATTTTTTATTTCATTAGTAATATTTTTGCTATATATAACTGAGTTTGACATACCTACCTATTGTTTTCCTGTCATTGCTCATTTATTTGCGATTGCTTTACTTGAAGTTCTATCCCTGTCTAGTACTAACCCCAGACACTATAAAGTTATCCATTTCCTTGATTTTTCTCCATGTATTATTATTATTATTATTATTATTTTAGTATTATTATTATTTATTATTATTATTATTATTATTATTACTAATACTATTACAACTATTTTAATATTAAATTGCCATCGTCGCATTTTGTTGCTTGTTCTGATCGTCTATTGAAATTAGACGGTCACACGTTGCTTAAAACTCCGTAATCATGTGATTAGTGGAGAGCGCATTCGGGGTTTGTAAACTGCAAGGTTAACTGAAAGATCGACTATAGGTATGACCATTATTTTAGTTTATTTTGCAACGAAATATCCAATATAAATTCTTAAAATTACGGAACAAAAAAATATATAATTAAGGAAACGAGAGGTACTGGTATAATAAAAGTATTCTCCTCTTGCTAAAATTGTCCACAGAGAAGTGGTGCGGTCCAAACTCTTCACCAATGAAATTCAGGTTTAGATGTGCACACTTGTTTGCTTTTGGCATATATTACTGATGTTTTGGCATGAAGGTAAATAATTGTTACGAAATTAAGTACAGAAGTAGGCTACGGAAGAATGAGAAGAATTACGATGGAAAGTAAAGAAATGCTGTGCAAAGCGCAGATGTACGAATAAAGCTGTGAAGACGTGTGAATTAATGTGAAAAACTAAGAGAGGAACTTCAGAAATGTGCCAGTAAGTGTAGAAGTACGAGAGTAAGCAAAGAACGGCCGAACAATGGTAAATAAATGCTACGAAATCAAGTCAACTAGTACCAGTGAGTTGTGAACGTAAAGTCAATGTAGCTAAGAGATACAACTCCACCCACACTGGTGACGTCATTAAAGCACTCTTGGCGAAGTGCATCAACCTCGGTTAAAAGTACAGTAATCATAGGTTACGAAACGACGGTTAAACAGTAGCCGTGGTTAAAATGTAACTTCTGTGCACCATTCATAATTACCGATTACTTAAACATGGTTAGCTGACACCTCATTTAACGAGAGTAAAGTCTATAATGGTACACTCTTTCTACAAAATGACAAAAGGAAAGCATCCATACTTCTGCAAAGATAATAGTCAACGTCTAAAAACGACTGCGCTTACTCCTTTCTATATCGAAACGAACGTGTCCTATATTTTCGCGTTGCATTTGTTTGCCTTCGGGCGCTGTTATGTTTGCGTGTTCCATTGCTTCGTTTTTCAGTGCTGTTAGGTTAAAATGGTACAAAATGTAAAATTAAATGCAAGAATGATTATATAACAATGTGAGATTAAAGTGTCGATAGACTTAATTACTATAATTAAATATATTATATTTCAAAAAGATGGAATATCCATAAAGGAAAAAGTTGCAGAAGATTAGTACGAATGTATGTACGATCCAGGATCCCTTCATACCAGGGAACTGTGCATTATCCTAAGATTCATCCATAACCTTTCTTCTTTATTTTTATTATCCAATTTAATAAACCCTATTTCACCCTGAGGTATATTAGGGTTATAGTTGGTATCAAAATACATATTTTATAAGCAATAAACAATAATAAAATTATAATACAAAATTGTGGTCAAGGTTACAATTCACATGAATTATGTACAAGAATGCACCTTAATGAAAGAATGGATCGTTTCATAAAGCCTCTTCTTCGTTTAGCCAATGACGTAGTGAAAGAGATATTCGAGTGTTCCCTTTTAAAATACAGAAAATTACAATTACATAGAATCGTAATATAAACAGCCGATCCATAGGAGAAATACTGCTGTTTGTGTTATTTCAAGTGACCCATTTGTTGCAGCAGAAATGACACTAGATGTAGATTTTGATAGACGAAATCCCTCCTGAAATTTTCTGTCGCCTAATTCCTCGTAAGAATTCTCTCTTTCCACTAAAGAAACTTCACGCTTACCATCATTCAAGTAATTCAAGAACTGTACTTCTAAATAATCAGCTTTGGATCTGGCCGCCATTTTGTTTTACTTATCCTACTAATCACTGGTTATCTCCTTTAATCTCTCCAATATGGCCGGTTAAAGATTACCGTGGTTAACCTTCTATTTAAGTCCTAACCGAGGTTGAAGCACCGTAAAAATGCTTAACCAGAGGTTAGGTGGCAATTTTAACCGGTGGTTACACTAACCGACGTTGATGCACGTGGGCATCTGTGTAGTAAGTAAACTTATATTCTTTCAATACGTACCACATTTACGCTCTTTAGTGATTAGTGTGGCACATGATCGCCGCTTGAGACTACATAGAATAAATAGAAAACAAGAGACAAACATAGGCCTGTAGTATAAAGGGGTATAAAATTTCACTTGAAACTTGCTAAACGTGTAATGTGACGATGATTCTGAATGTTAAACCAATCACTATTGTGAAGTATAACGATTTTGTGAGTAATTTGAGTGTTGTTGCTGTAATCTTATCGTATTATCTCTCTTAACGATTGGCAGTGTGTGATCATCTGCTGTTTTTATACAACTTTCCTTCTTAAGCACATTAACATCGCATTGATAAAACCTCAACAGCGTCTCTTATAATTTTATCAACTACGTATAATAAAAAGCACTTGATATAGGCTACGTACACGACTAGAAGCTCACAAGCTTTAAGACTGCATAGAAGACACCGTTTCGGGTTCTATTCCCGCCATTGTCATTGATATTAAATATCAAATTTTGTCCGTTGAGAATTTGATAGCGTACCTATGCCATGGATGTATAAGAAACAGCACGCGAACGACCTTCGATTTTTTCACGTGCTATTGACTGCAGTATAGTAGAGGGACATCATTTCATTTTTACTAACATTTCTAATATTAACCCGGCTATACCTTTGGATTAACGGTTGAAAACCGAAAACAACGTTTGCTACTCCCATCCACGACTGGAGTTCGATGATACTGCCGTAAAATACAAACAAATCACTTAGTAGGTATAGGGGGGAAGAAAAGTAGTTCGTCCATTTACGTAAACTAGGAAATATCGCAATTTTGAGTTGATAATTTTCATTAGGTTTTTGTTTAATCAAAACACAGTACAGTATTAACAATGAGTGTTTTTACTCACTACTGAGCTATCCATTCGGACGTATTCATTATGCAGTGTATTTTATACTGTCTACAGCACATTAGCGTACAATATAGAGAATGAAGTTAAATTGAAAAGTAATCATAATACGGATATTTAAACACATTTTTGAAAATGGTGGATTTCCATACATGCTTCAGTTTTTTTGTGCATATTATCGCACTAGAGGCTATTGTACTTAATTCCAATTACCAGTTTCGTCCTTCGTACTAGTAACTTATGTTGAAATAATTCTGTACCTTCTCTATAAAAGAGTACCTTACGTACTGTAAATTCAATCTTCACTTCTGCCCGATCTGAAAAGATAAAATTACTCAGACATGCTATCTACTGTCCGTCCAAGTGGTTTTGTCGCAGGGTCGTAGAAAGGGGGGAAATCACGTGACAGTTAATTACTTAACGAGACCCTTGTATTTAAGTTATTTTAAACAGTTGTATAATATTACGTAGACGTCCAATTCCTAACAGAAATTAATGTTTTCAGAAAATAGCTAAGACAGTCCAGTCACTAGCCTATACAGATGGGCGAGCAGAAGCGGGTGGGGAAAACCGAGGTGCGACATAGGCAAACGGACGACAGTACCTGTGCGAAAATATGATTCAATATTGAAAGATCTTTTGTTACTGGAAAACGCGAGCATATTTCTGGAACGTACTATACTCACTAACTCAGTACTGTTTACTATGACTGTAAGATGACTTTAACTTGGTTCTGTGTGGAGGACGGTTGGAACTTCATCAGTAGAAGGAGTGGGAGTGAAGTACATTTAAAAACTCAGGTACAATAAACATTGAAGTAATAATAAAATGAAGTCCCTGTATATGCTGTACAAATAGGAGCGACCAAACGACAAGGGTGAACAAAATAAATATTATGAAGTCGAGATGCAATAACTCTTTATGATTTTGTTTACACATTTTTAATAAACGCAATACAATTATTTCACAGCAGAAGATGTTACATAAGTTATGTACGATTTTGAATAACTAACAAAATAACTAACAGCTGTCAAAGGAAAAGTAGCCGCACTCGTGAAGAGCTAATATTTTGAAAGTCCACTTTGGGTCACGGCGATGTTACACAAGGCATGTGCTTGTAGAACAGTTCCGGAAGTATGGAATTATTCCATATCTGCGTCTGGTAGACCAGCGGTAGAGTGCTCGCTTAATGATTCGAAGGTTGTGAGTTCGGTTATATCGTCCCAAATTTTCAATGAGAAAGTACCTACATTGAAGTTACATATTTCTTTAAATGTTTTTCAAAATAATACCAACAACAGATAGAAACAAATCGTCCTTGCCTAGTAACTAAAAGGCAAATGAGTAAAACATTTATACGAAAACTCTTTTCAGACGTCCTATATTATTTCATGATTTTAGGCCTATATTATTTAGCATACCCGATATTCAAGGTTCGCATGATGTTGGGGAAGATAGTACGATATATAGAGTATGTTCCTGTTTCTGCACCTGCAACAAATATGGTTGTGAATTGCATATAACTGATGGAGTCGCATGGTAAACAGAAATACTCAGAGAAAAATTGTCTTAATATGATTTAGCTATGTCCACATTAACATTTGTATCTGCAAGGATTTGTACTAATTGTACAATAGCACAGAAAGCAAACAAACTATAAATGTAGTTATTCGGCTAACAGTTTTTGTCTTCTTTCAATAGTCCTATTGCTTCCAAGATGTTTAGCTGTAGCTAAAAGCGGTATAGTTAATATCTTGGCAAATTTGTCGGATCCTAGTTCGATGTTGGTAGACGAGTAGCAATTTATCACCTTTCCATGACAGTATGTGTTACTTGTCTTCTATTTCCCTTGTGTTGTCTTAGCTGTTGACTGACTCTCTTGTTGATCACACATCGCTACTGTTGGCTTTCTAGTGTATGTATTTATGTATGTATGTATGTATTTATTAACACTGCAAGTGGATAAATACCCGGTGGCAGTGGCAACTAATTACGCTCAATAATGACAATAATATATTAAAATTTAATAATAAAGACAATTAATAATAATGAAATAATAAAAATAACAATAGTATAATAATAATAACGAGCATCCTAAATTAAATGAAACACGATTACTTAAAATAACATTTAAAGTAAATCTAATTTGTATCTTAACCCTAAGTTCGAACTTAAACCCACGAGTATATGATGTGTTCATACATGCACAAGTACCTTTCAGCACTACACTCATTTCGCTCTCAACTCACTCACTGCACTGGAACTACGACACATTTCACTGACACTATCCTGATTTCACTAACACTTCAAAAACATTTATCTCTTAAAATAATTTGCACTACCACTATAAACTATAATATGGCTTCTTCTGCATTTGAACAACTACGAACTATGGCTCATTTTTAAATATGTAGGCCTATTATTGTTCTGGGTAGTCATATCTGAGACATGTTCACGTACTGCCTTCGTGATTTTTCTACGTGAAAGGCTAATTAGAATGTTTCCAGCTGTGAAATCGTATTATCTGTCCCAGCCATCGAAATCTGTGCTAATAATGATAAGGTATTTTGAACGAGTTTTCAGAACTATGTCGCTGGTTTCTTCATTTAATAAAATGTAACTCCTCCATACTAAAATACCAACTGTTTAAAGTTAAAATAAGTCTATTGTGGAAGTTTATAACTTGCTCATTTGAGTCCTCGTTTGTTTTCATATTCTTGCCACTAAAAGTAAATGGTCACTAATTTCAATTTCTGGAAATGGATTCCACACACAATGTAAACATTTTCATGAAAATGTAATTAACTTCTATGAAATTCGCATAGAATAACTGAAAAAATGGTAAAATCCTGTGGAAGAATTTAACCGATTTCAATGGCTGAAACTCTAGGTCATAAAAAGCAAAGTTTGAAGAATTATTGACATGTATTGAATTCCATTCTAAAAATGTTTCTGTTGATGATTCTAAGCTATTCGAACATTTCTGCAAAGTATAAAGATATACCAGTCAAGTAAATTTAGAATCAGAACAGATTTAACTTTAGGTAAATATTGGTTCAAATTCTTCAATTCCAATAGCTCTACCAGTACTGAAACTTTCAGAACTTCTATGAATATGTCAATTGTATTTCTCTATTCCAAGTCACAATGGAAGTGTTGAAAGGGTATTTTCCCTAATATCTGCCTAACGAACTAAAGAAAAAAATCGCAGATTAACAGAGACAGTCAGAGGTATCTTCATGGTAAAATATAATTTTAAGAATATGTCCTGTGAACAGTGTCATAATTATTTGTTACACGACAGAAAATTCATCTCTCTTTTTTTCTAGTAGGTTATTTTACGACGCTTTATCAACATCTTAGGTTATTTAGCGTCTGAATGAGATGAAGGTGATAATGCCGGTGAAATGAGTCTGGGGTCCAGCACCGAAAGTTACCCAGCATTTGCTCATATTGGATTGAGGGAAAACCCCGAAAAAAAAACTCAACCAGGTAACTTGCCCAGACCGGAAATCGAACCCGGGCCACCTGGTTTCCCGGCCAGACGCGCTAACCGTTACTCCATAGATGTGGACGAAAATTCATCTCTTCAGACTCTTCTGCACGGAGTGGATTCCAGCGATAAGTACAGATGCAATACTGATCCAGCAACTAGTGAGAAGACTAACTAAGATGATTGTCTTTAATTTTGTGCAAACCAATTCCTAAAGCGTCCTCTGTTATCAGCAATGTCCTCTTGTTAGATACCTCATTCCACTATACAATTTCTTCTTCTGTAGGCGATCTCACAAGAGCGTTCTCTATCATTGAGGCGTCAAGAATCTGTTCTTTATGTCGTTTTTACTGGAAAACACTGCTTGTGTATACGTGGGAAATGTCAACATCACACTTTATTGTTTGGTTTTAAAAGGGTGAATCTGTTAGCCCTTTGGATATTACACAGATTTAGGTGTGTTCGTCTCTACACTCTTTTTGTTTGGAAGTGCGGCAGGTTATGGGCGCTCTTAGCAACCAACTGTCTCGCGTTTATGTGTATCACGGGTGAAATCTATGCCTCTCTCTCAATTATTTGTTAGCCACTTCAATTAGCCACTAACACTGGACGTCGCTCCGTTTTAAGAAAGTTCTCTCACGAGAAACAACTATCTAATTACTATAGTGCTCGTTTCACAGGTGTCTGCATTTCAACAATGCCTGAAGATTTATACAGGCCTATCTATCTATCTATCTATCTATCTATCTATCTATCTATCTATCTATCTATCTATCTATCTATCTATCTATCTATCTATCTATCTATCTACTTACCTACCTATCTCTCTGTCAGTCTGCCTGTCTGTCTGTCTGTCTGTCTGTCTGTCTGTCTGTCTGTCTCAGTTTGCCAAAATATCTACCCATATATCCATCCATCTATCTATCCATTCATACATTCGTCTCTTCATTCATCCATAGCGTTTGATGTTTCCATCTGATATTCGCTAAATCCGTAACTTGGGCAATTTTTTTTACCTACATTGACACGTAGTGACACAGCGATGTCAACATGACAATATCTGTTATATCTTGTTACATCATGTATGGCTTATTTCTATTTATTTTTCCTTATCGAGAGCTAAAAACAAACGACAGCCCATACATCATCCCATGCTTGACAATAAATTGTTTTACTTCCTCAAAGAATAAGATATATTTTTCCTGTGACCACTGCAGTAGGCGCTACTCATGAATTGGAACTTACCCCACTCTCTTTGTATTTATACAGGGTGTTAAAAAAGTATCCAATATTTTAGGAGGTGCTAGTATGCAACAAAACAAGAAAATAATGTCTAATAAACATGGGTCCTACAACACATACTTTCTGAGATCTGAACACTTGTTCGTAGGAGGTGTTCAATGTGACGTCCATTCATGGCAATGCATTTATCTGCCCTTCGGCATAAGGAATCACGCACTCTTTGAAATTGACTTGGTTGTTCTTGATAACCAAAACTCTATGGGATTTAGGTTTGGGGAACGAACAGGCTAAGGTGTGGGGCCTCCCCGATCAATCCAGAGATCCTGAAATGTCAGCGTCAGGTGTTCACGCACATTGCGGAGAAAATGTGCTGGTGTGTCATCATGCATGAACCACATTTTTAATCTTTGCTGACATGGCACATACTCCAGCAAGGTAGGTAATACGTTAATAAGAAAGTCCTGATAACGAGTTAATCTCTGTGGTAGCAGTAGGGCCCTTAATCTATAGCCAAGAAAGCCTGCCCATACGTTGATTGAGAATCGGTGCTGATGCCGTATTTCTTTAGCTGCATGGAGATTTTTATCAGCCCACACATGCTGATTACGAAAATTCATAACACAATATCTGCTGAACCCCGCTCATTTCCGCAACGAAACTTTTGTTTTCAGTATTCCTTGTGACGTATCAGTATTCCATCAACTATGGTAAGATTATCTGGTAGTCTGCTGTATTGTAGGATAGAAAAATGCATTGTCATAAATGGACGTCACATTGAGCACCTCCTATGAACAAGTGTTCAGATCTCAGAAAGTATGTGTTGTAGGATCCATGTTTATAAGACATTTTTTTCTTGTTTTGATGCATACTATCACCTCCTAAAATAATGAGTACTTTTTTTTAACACCCTACATGTATCAAAACAGATTATATACATATATAATTGTCCACACCTGTGGAGTAACGGTCAGCGCGTCTGGCCGCGAAACCAGGTGGCCTGGGTTCGAATCCCGGTCGGGACAAGTTACCTGGTTGAGGATTTTTCCGGGGTTTTCCCTCAACCCAATACGAGCAAATGCTGGGTAACTTTCGGTGCTGGATCCCGGACTCACTTCACCGCCATTATCACCTTCATTTCATTCAGACGCTAAATAACCTAGATGTTGATGTAGCGTCGTAAAATAACCCAATAAAAATACATATATAATTATACCATAGTGTCTATAGTCTATGACTATTACGAAATACGAAATAGGAAAAGCCTGAAATCCCATAAGGGCAACGGCCTCCTACAGGAGTGTAGGGTGAGCTGAAGGTCTACTACACTTGGGGAGCCAGTCCAAGAGAGCTTACACTATACACTTACAAACTAAACACATAAACAAATTATACCAACTAAACACGAAAAACTATACAGACTAAACACATAAATTATGCAAACTAAACATCCACAAAAAATGTGCAAACTAAACACATAAATTATAATCTCAACACACAACTATCCACACTAAACACACGATAAAAAAAAGAAAAAAATTACACAAACTGAACACATACACAGTCTTAACTCACACACAAACTAAATACACAAAAACCTATACAAATTGCACACATAAATTGTACAGCCTAAACGCACAAACTATCTAAAGTAAACGCACAAAAACGATACAATTGAACACTAAAGTTATACTAACTAAATACATGAACTATACCAACTATACACGGAATCAAACTATCCAAACTGACACACACAAAAATACTTATATAAACAATACACAACTATACACAGTTTACATAGTGTTCGTAATTTCTTCCAGTCTTTTCCATGCCTGCCTGTCCCTCGCTGTTCTCGTCCACTGCGCTCCAGTCTCTCTCCGGAACACGTCCGACCACCTTCTCCTTGGACGTCTTCTGCTTCTTTTCCCAATGCGTGGGTCCCACATGGTCGAGGCATAGGTCCACCTGCTGCAGTCCATCCTACTCGCGTGTCCGCCCCATTTCCATTTGAGACGTTGCACCAGCCTCACTGCATCCTGCATACCGCTTCTTATAAGGATGTCGGTGTTCCTTATCCTGTCTTGCAGTCTCATCTGGAGGACTTTTCTTTCCATTTTTCTCTGGCACATACAAAGCAGATTTTTCTGTTGCTCTGTCAGAGACCAAACTTGGCATCCGTACAACATTACTGGGATTACGCATGACTATTACTTCACATTAATTTGTTTATAGAAGAGTGTAAACGACAAAGTTTGCAAGTGCACAGAACAAACTTCTTCAGGAAAGACATTTTTCTCCATCCAAATCATACAGTACACTACTGGTGATAACTGTGATTGCCTACATTAAATAGGGCCTACTTTCACTTCGAATTTCAAGATACGATTTCTGTAGATTATTGGGCTTCATACGTACACCTGTTTTGACCGGCGAAGAGTCTCTCGTCCCCTGTCTGTAAATAAGTAACCCGTCTCGTCCCCGGCTGAAATGTATTTCCATACTGTACTGCTAATACTGTACATTAAGTAAAGGCATATTTATGCTGAGAGTCCTTATTAAAAATGGACTCTTTTTTTATCGAGAAATCATTCTTATGCTAGAAAGTTATTTATCTTACAAACAAGACCAATGAGAATTATTTGTAGAGTTTCACTAAAAACTCGCTGTAATAAACTGTATATTAAACATGGGCTTCTATCATTGCCATCAATGTTTGTTTCAAATAGTTTTCTGTATGCAAAACATATTTATTCTCTAGTTCATCGTCATCTAACTCGTAACAGAAACAAATGTAGGTATAGTAGGAGTTACGAGGCAGTCATGGAAACATAAAAAATATGAACATAATACAACCTTACCAAAAGAAGCAGGCACAATATGTACGACGAATGGACAGTAATAGGCTTCCAAAATAGGCCCATCAATATTGATCACAAATAGAAAAATTTTCGGTGTTTGCGGTCAGTTATAGTTGTCAGGTTTTGCTCTTAATTATTTATGAATATTTTCAACAGTAATCTCACTAGAGGTTTTGATTTATCTGGAAAAAAATCAAAACTCAAGTGGAATTTAATTGATTATTACACCATTAGAAGAAAGTATATAAAGATTAGAAGAAATAACGTACTCTAATACAATAAACTATTAATTGACTTACTAAAATTCTATTTCACTAATGTCAGCTTCACCAAAACGTTTCAACGGAGCCGCCATTTTCAGTTGACTGTCTGTGCGGTAAACAAATGACGATCGCAAATCCTGTTTTATATACCATAAAGAATTTTCAGTCTGAAATGTTGGCAAGCAAAGAAACGCATGGTAGAGAGGTGATAAAAACAAAAGAAAGTATATAAAAATTAGAAGAAATAAAATACATATTAATTGACTTAATAAAATTCTATTTCACTAATGTTACTTACTTAATTACTTACTTACTTACTTACTTACTTACTTACTTACTTACTTACTTACTTACTTACTTACTTACTTACTTACTTACTTAGTTTTTAAGGAACCAGGAGGTTCACTGCCGCCCTCACATAAGCCCGCCATTGGTCCCTATCCTGAGCAAGATTAATCCAGTCTCTATCATTCTCCGGCCTCCCAACTAACACTCTATATGCATTTATGAATTCGCCCATACGTCCCACATGCCCTGCCCATCTCAAACGTCTGGATTTAATGTTCCTAATTATGTTACGTGAAGAATAAAATGCGTGGAGTTCTGTGTTGTGTAACTTTCTCCATTTTCCTGTAACTTCATCCCTCTTAGCCCCAAATATTTTCCTAAACACCTTATTCTCAAACACCCTTAACCTATGTTCCTCTCTCAAAGTGAGAGTCCAAGTTCCACAACCATAAAGAACAACCGGTGATATAATTGTTTTATAAATTCTAACTTTCAGGTTTTTTGACAGCAGACTGGATGATAAAAGCTTCTCAACCGAATAATAACAGGCATTTCCCATATTTATTGTGTGTTTTATTTCCTCCCGAGTATCATTTATATTTGTTACTGTTGCTCCCATGTATTTGAATTTTTCCACCTCTTCAAAAGATAAATCTCAAATTTTTATATTTCCATTTCGTACAATATTCTGGTTATGAGATATAATCATATACTTTGTCTTTTCGGGATTTACTTCCAAACCTATCTCTTTACTTGTTTCAAGTAAAATTCCCGTATTTTCCCTAATCGTTTGTGGATTTTCTCCTAACATATTCACGTCATCCGCATAGACAAGAAGCTGATGTAACCCGTTCAAGTCCAAACCCTCTCTGTTATCCTGTACTTTCCTAATGGCATACTCTAGAGCAAATTTAAAAAATAAAGGTGATAGTGCATCTCCTTGCTTTAGCCCACAGTATTTCACTAATGTTAGCTTCACCAAAACGTTTGAACAGAGCCGCCATTTTCAGTTGACTATCTATGAGGGAAACAAATGATGATCGTAAAGCATGTTTTTTTCTAGTACGGTAAAGAATTTTCAGTTTGAAATGTTGGCAAACAAAGAAACAAATGCTAGGGAAGTGATAAAATTGTAGCTATAAACAGCCATGATTGAAGTGAAACATGTCCTTTCGTACCGTTTTATTTGTCAAAAGTAGTATGACGTAGTAAAAGTATAATAGTCAATGTGAAATTTGAGGAATACACCTTACAATTTTCAAATTAATGCATATAAAATATACAAATCCAATTTTAATAGCACATTACCATTCGACTTTAATACTGTAATGGCCGGTTTGTCCAAGTATTGTTAGAAGACTTAACGACTGTTAAACCTTCAACAGTTTAAATACAGTTTTTCCATTTGTTCAACACCAGTTTGGCTTAACAGATTCTTAACCGGTTGTTAACTTTAACTGTAGGATTTCAGGCCGTTAACTCATTTAACAAACAGTTAAACATGGCGGATAACACCACAGCTGTTCAGACAAAAGTTGTGAAAGTAACATGTTATGTTTCTCTTTGAGGAATGTTTAGAGTAAGGGACGGTTTCACCAAGCTTCAGTAAATCAGTCCAAATGAAACATTAACTAGTACTGAACATTGAAATATTTACACGATTACGTTTGTATGTGAGCTGTGTCCGTAGACTTCAAGCCTAGCTGCTATATGTGCCTCGTCGCGCTGGTTACGTCATAGTACCCAGATCGAGTAGTCAGTAGCGTGTTGGCTTGCCATCCCAGGGGCCCGTGTTCGGTTCTCGGCGATAACTTTTTTTTTTAACGTAACTAATTTTTATACATGTTACCTTTCTTCATTTTTATAATTTTGTGTAGTGGAACTTATTATTTCGCAACTCTGGCTCCACTAGGAGAATTTAAAAAACTCTTGGGAGATCAATTTTCTTCCCGAAATAAAACAAAGATAAACAAACAAATTAAAGAAAAATAAAAGAAATACACATGTGGATCTAATACATTGTCCACATGCCATCGGCGTCTATCACTGCCTGGCATTTTCGGGGCATTGAGTCCACCAGATCGAGGAAATAGTTCTGGTCCTTAGCGTAATCTTCCCAGGTAACCAGAACTTGATCCCAGAACTGATCTGGATTTTGAGGTGGGATGTCTCGATATTTGTCAATCCTCTTTTTCATGCTTTTCCGTGAACCGTTTTTGAACGTTTATGGCAGTGGGCGCGGGGTGATTATCCTGCTGGAAAATTAAATTTCCATCGGAAAGAAAACGATTATAAATTCCAAGAATCCAGCTCTTTCGCTTCTGTTTTAAAGCCAGTGCAAACATATCTTATCGCTAGCTATAATATAATTCTAATAAATGAAAGTTAATATACCAATTAAGTTTTGTTATGTTTGAATGCACATTATGTATTAATTTACTAATATTTCTTAGGTACCGGTATGTAGTTATAATAATCACTTTCATGTCTTAAAATAAAATTCAGTTGTATGTTACCTAGTTGAAATAGGCCACTTGTTCCAATTCACTAGCTACTATTAACTCTAGATTCTATGTTACTAGCTCTTCCAATATAGCCGATGTCAATAGTGCTTCAAAATACGCAGTGAGTAAATAATAAAATGTTTCAGCAGCAATTGCTTCTTTAGGACGAAATTACATATAATTTATACATGAACCTAAATTAGAGAATTTTATATGATACGGAATTCTACTCGGGGTTTTCTGTACAGTTGACTACACACACATTCGTGTAATTATTGTCACCTGGTGGTCATAATGCTGAGATTTTTCTAAACAGAAATTCATATTTAGCATTATAAAATGTAACCATACATAATAATTATTATTATTCAATAGCAGTCAATGCAACTTTCATTTATCAATTCTCTGTACTGTATGAATGAATCATGGCTACTGTAATAGGTTACGATTTTACACATGTTTCATGACTTACTCCATAGTACAGAATTTAAATAATAATATCAGCCAATAAGAAGTTGTCTTATATATGCAAAATCATTACCAACTGCTGTTGAGTAGTTAGAATAGTATTAACGACAGTTAAAGTTAAGTGTTGGTTATTTTAAACAAAATTATGTTGGAAAAATGGAAAATATCTTAACAAAACGTTAAAAATAAACCAGCTGTTAATTTAACATTTGTTAAGCCAAATTAAACATTACTTGGAAAAACTGGCCATAAGTGTAATAAAAAGAGGACACCGAAGTGCGATGGGGCAGGCAACATTCCATTCTTGGAGAAGTTCTCTGCTGTGTTGTTTAACTTGTAAACATGTAAACAAATTCTGAAACAGGCAGCCGCGTTCCACAATGCTTTAAAAATATGGCGTAGTCCATTATGGTTGTTTATAACACATTTTAAAAACACGAGCAAAGAGCCTCGGCACGCTCCCAAAAGCTTTTACGCCATGAATATTTTAATACAAAAACAAACACGTATGATATATAGGACTGGTATTTTTTATCATACCCAACTCTTTGTATTGCTCCTAATCTCGTGTTTTGATAGCAGAGTTCTTGAAAGCCGGTACACCGTTACCATGTGCACGAGAGATAGCTTTTACCAACGTGAAATCTCTGTATCTTCTCTGCTATTGGGACAATACTGGCAGTAAAATATTTGTGTTGTCATTGTAGTGATTCATATTGCATAACGTTCTGAAATAGTATGTGAAAAAATGATATTGCTTGGAAATCTTATCTTGGTCGACGATTGCAGTCATATTTTGATTGCCAACATCAATATATATAATTTGAACTGGTAATGGAAATTACGGGAAAACAGCTGGACGGATTTTAATAAACGTCTCCTCATTTTGAAACTTGCAAACCAAAGTTTTACAGAAAAATAGTCGTTTTCAGTGAATGTCAATTTTCCTAGATGATTTTCCTATTTTTCAAAATCCATCTTTCGTCAGTTTTGAGAACTAATTGCTTTTGAGAATAAAACAAAACACATATAATAATAATAATAATAATAATAATAATAATAATAATAATAATAATAATAATAGTAATAGTAGTAGTAGTAAAAGGTACTATTAAGAAGAGGAGTGGTCATCGCTGTGGACTAATTGTCAACGCGTCTGACTGTGAAACCAATGGACCCGGGTTCGAATCCTAGTTGGGACAAGTTACCTGGTTGGGTTTTTTTTTTCAGGGTTTTCCTTCAACCATTTGTAGCAGAACTGCTGGGTAACTTTCGGCGTTGGACCTCGAACTCATTTCGCCATCACTAATTCACATATCATCATCAACCATGCCACAGCCCGGGTTCAGTTCACGGTGCAGCTTGCTGTACTTGTACAAGAGCGCGGCCGTTCGGCTACTCAATCGTTCACAGAATAGGAGTGGTAAGCACAATAAGCCTCAGGCTGTAGTACAAGCCTTCGGGTCCCTCTTCCATACAAGAGAGAGAGAGAGAGAGAGGTAGAGAGAGAGAAAAAAAAAAGAGGGCGAGTGAAGAACTGTTTCTGAGACCAGATTCCCACTTTAGTACTTACTGCTTATATAAATTGCATAATTTCTGTGAAACATGGGTGTCGAAAGAAAAAAAAAAACAAATGAAAATTGATTTTCAATAATTCAATAATATATATTTTTTTTCTACGATAGTGCGTGAAATGCAGTTTCACGCACTGTTAGCAGTGTGTGAAATGAGCCTTTTCAACACCAGTGCGTGAAGTGAGCATAATGTGCGTGAAGTAATAACACCGTGCGTGAAGTAAGCAAAATTTGCGTGAAATACTAATTTGAGGCTATCGAAGAAAAAACATTGTATGGTACAAATTCGTGAAGTTGTATTTTGACAATCGTTATTTAAGAAACTCGGCAAGCCTCGTTTCTCTAACCTACACTCCTGTAAAAATACTACCCACTCCACAAATTTATAGCATAACTAGAGACCGGATTTTAAAAAGAATCCTTTTTTTTTTATTTCAACACGAAACATGAAATAATTACGATGTTCAATACTATCTTCCACCGACCAAATTATGTGGCTTTGACTTCCCTTTTTTCCCTTTTTTTAAAACATATCTTATTTTGGTCCTTTTTTGACAGAATATCGCAAACATTTAGATAATTTTCCTATATCTTTTCCGATATGCCTATAACTTCTTGAGCAAGCGAAAATAAATATCGTTCTTCTTCTGATTCCAGACATTGAGAAACTAATAAAGTTTGCTGGTTTAGAGTTCAGGATAAAAAGAAAATTTTCACCTCTGGTTTCAGTTGATGTTGAGCGGTCATTTTCTGTTTATAAAGACATTCTGCATTCAGAGAGGCAGAATCATATTGAAACATATTGAAATGTTGAATGTGATCAAATACAACACTTTCCTTATATTGTGAAGCGATAAATATAAGCTTGTGTGTGCTATGTGTATCCATGAATGTGCTGAAGTGTCCTTTCAATTAAAATAGCACCCTTTTGCGAGAGTACTACAGTCCTTTTTTGACTATATCAAATACAACGCTTTCCTTATGTTGTGAAGAGGTAAATGTAAGATTGTGTGTGTCATGTATATCCATGAATGTGCTGAAGTGTGTTTTGGGGAGTATAATATAGGTCTAGTCCTTTTTTAAGTCCTCTTTTTTGGCTATAACTTTCCCTTTTTTTTGTCCTTTTTTGATGAAAAATTTTCCCTTTAAAATCCGGTCTCTATTCATAACTGATTACTATTTTAAATCCGTTATTTAACTTCACTATGTGGTTATTCACTCATGGAATTGATGATTATTAGATGATATTTTGACGAGGTTACAGTTTTAGGAAATCTTGGAAAAACTTAACCACGCAATCAGTCAAAGTGGCAATCAAACCCACGCCAAAGCGCAGTCTCACAGCAAGAGCACCGCCCTCTAATCCCCAGACCAGAGATGAACAACGATCGAGAAAGCGAGAATAACAGCGCCCGCAAAGCCGAAAACCCGCACGACAATGTTGTATACGTCGCGTTCTTGACGTAAAGACCACCGAGCCTTCCGAGACTCGATATTGATCACTCCCGAAGTTCCGAAGCAGCCTTCAATCGCCACAGTTGTTTATACCTGACTGAACATTTATCTATTTTGGCAACTGTTATATATGTATAAACAATCAAATAGCCTATTTGAAGCATCATCTCTACCTTTCAGTGTATAATAATCCGTTCCCCAGTCTGTATTTAATTACTAAGTCCTTATTAAAAGGCTAGGAATTTTCTTTTCATATGTTTAAGATCAAGTGTACAATCTCAAGTAAAAAGATATTAACGTTATGTTTTATGTTTCTTAGAAATTCAAATTTATTTGAGAATTTTTTTTTCTATTTATATAATATAGGTAATATCATATAATAGAACCAGAACATTTTAATAACTAAGATACTGTTCTGTTTTGTCTTTTTGTCTCATTTAAACATTTATGTTATTTACTTCAATTATGTATGTTATTCAAAGTTACCAAATCTTTCCACGCCAACCAAATGCTATTTCGAGAATTACAAGCGAGACTCGAAGCGCACGAGAATGACGAGACGAGACTCGAAAGACAAATGCAAAGAACACAGCGAGCGAGAGCGGCAGTTAGTTTTGTTCATCTCTACCCCAGATATATAAACAAAAAAAAAACGTGGAATACCATGGGCCTCTCCATGGAAATGCTCTCTTGAAAGTTCAGAGAAAAAAATACACACGAAATAGCTTTATTAACCCTCATAATTAATATGCTATATAAATTATTGCTACGTTACTGACTTTTAAACATTCACTAATAAAATTATTAGCAGAATAAAAATAAAACGTTTCCTCTTTACATATTGCCAAGTAATTATAGTCTAAATAAAAAAATTGTTTACGAAGACTCTCAATATCTATATGAAAGATTACAAAGCAATGCACTTTAAACTATTCACTAAAATTGAAAAAATTTCATTTCATGTAAGGTAAAAAATGGCAAGAGATAAAATTTGTATAAGGAAAAGTGAATACCAACTACTATATCTTGAATGCTATATCTTTTATCAATGGATTAAAGACATCGAGATGAACGTTCAAAGATATCAGCGCATCGAGAAAGTAAGAAAACATGAGGTGGAACACGAAACGTTTTGCTTACCGCACCTCTCTCCGCAAGAATTTAATTTCTGCACTTTGAATTATATCACAGTCTAGTACATACAGTCACGAAGCTTGAGTTTTGAGGGTGCTTAGAACAATAGACTGTGCCGGTCCTATTTCGCATTTCTGTAATGAGGCGATAGTAGCGATCCTAGTGGTTAGCAACTATCTATGGATGCATATTTACTACGTATTGAGCTTCTTGATTGTATTCTACTCCAGCTTGCTTCTAAAAGTGTTTTTGCAACAAGAGTAAACAAGCTTTATGTTCAGGAATTGTGTAAACTGATAACTAAAATTCAGGAAAACATATTTTTAAGTAGGTGGAGTATCCTTCTACTACGACTATGAAATTCAGGCATAAAATATATTTTCAATATATAGTTAATGAAAGATTAAACTTATGTAGACAGAACCGTAGTAATCATGTGGACAAACTCAAACAATTGAATAACTTATAATTCTTAACGCTGAAATATGGGAGGATAAAACTATTACATGAAATTATAATCTGAATAAAGGTAAAATTAACAAAATCGGACAAAATGAGTTACGTTTCACAGATACTTTAAATTATGTATTTATTTAGTTTATTTTTTCTGTGCATTATTGTTAATGTGTATATCAATGTTACATAACTGGCTATGATTATTTAAAAGAAAATGTTATAATAATGTTCACAAAAATATCAGTTCTGTGACGTCTCAGAACTTGCAATCACAGAACTGACAGAAAACAATTTTCAATTTGTTATCCATTAAATCTCATGTTGATTACTGGGTTTAAGATTAGGCCTATGTTAAATATGAACACTCTCGTATCTCACTCTTAACATAAACCTGTATGTCACATTTTACATATTTTACAGAATTTAACTGTTTCAGAACTGACTGGTAATAAAAGTACTCACCGGAAAATAGTTGCATATGTTTTTCTTTCTCTAATATAAAAGTTACAATTCATCTTTTCACTGCATTCTCCTACACTGTGGCCCATAGCAAACAACTGAAGAGCTGTTCTGGACTCTTGCAGTCTTACAGCTTGTAGTATGTGTCACAGAATTGACATTAAGGGGTTAGGTACAGCTTACAGCAGTAAAATGTTTGGAAATATTCAACATTTTTTTCCTCCATTACTTGTCTTGTACAATAATGAAAATCTGTATGTGTAAAACACTGTCCTTCTGTTATATTAAAAAAATATTTTTACGATTTAAAAAATCATTTTTTTAATTCAAAATGGTGGCGGTTTACTGTGCAGTGATGAAGCGTTTCCATCATAACTCATAAACTTGTTAACTTTTCATGTTCTCTCTCTTTTATTGTATTGCTGAAACTCATGTTTACATGTCATGTTCTTTCAAATACATTCCTTAATAAATAATACGTTTTTATTTTGTGTTACAAGAAAATACAGATATTTGATCATTTTTTAAAATGAATTAATTTTTTATCAGACAATCTATTAAAGATAGAGACGTCATCTTGCATCATATTGTAGATATGACATGCGTAAATACACACAAAAAATTTCACCACATAATGTTGGATAGTTTTTGAGTTATGTGGGAAACGCTTCATCACTGCACAGTGAACTGAATTTTGAGAAAAAGAAATGTAAATAATTTTTTTAAATCGTAAAAATATGTTTTATATAGCAGAAGGATAGTGTTTTACACATACTAATTTTCATTATTGTACAAGATACAGTACTGGAGGAAAAAAATGTTGAATATTAACAAAATTTTACTGCCGTAAGCTGAACCTAAACCTTTAACTGTTAGGAATTGATTTGAATAATATTTAGAGCATTAAAGAAACAATTTTACAATTCAGATTTATTTACAATTTACATTTGAAATGAATACATATGAATAGATACCCGAAATGAGCATATGCTCGTGCTCGGGTACAGTCCAGTAGTCTACATAAATTTTACAGAGATCAAATAATAATGCTGATGATAGAAATAATAGTAACAACAATAACAATAATAATAATAATAATAATAATAATAATAATAATAATAGAATAATAATAGGCCTAATAATAATAATAATAATAATAATAATAATAATAATAATAATAATAATAATAATAGAATAATCGTGACGGAGATGATACAAAGATAGTAATACAAAATAATTCATTAATAATAATAATAATAATAAGACAAAAATATTTACAATAATAAAATAAATACTAAGACGGATAAAATAAAATATAAAACCACTAGCGAGAGTTAACACAACTTAAATAAGCATATAATAACCGGAAAAAAAATGAACTCGAAAATCAACAGAAAAGTTCGTTGTATCGTAGACGACAGCAACCGCCATATTGACATTGTGTTATGCATTAATGGCAGTAGGGGGGAGTCGAAAGTCTACGTAACTGCCGTTCTCTTCGAATCTTCTCGTACAATCATGGTAAGTTAATGCTGCAAAAACAAAATGTCTACGAGTCAAACTGTTCATTATTACCAGGATAAATACAAATAATACTGAAATATATTAATCAAGTTTCAGTTATAGATCTCCCCTTTTGTGCAAGAGGTATCATATCAAAATATTTTATGAATGGCGGGGAAAATATAAATTTCAAGAACTCTCTAGTGACAAGAGATAGTGACAAGTACAACCAAGTGTATCTGTGGCGATGCTAAGAAATCATTTATTGGAGATATACACTGTTATTAATTAAGAAAATGATATATTTATATTTATTACAATGTTTTATCTTATAGGTTACATGCATCAGATAAATACAATAAAAATTAGTACCGTATAATGCTAGTAACACTTAAAAAACAATAATAAAATTTATCAAATATCATATTAAAATTAAAAGACTATCTTTTGTAAGAAACTAATAAATGACACGGTTATGCTAATATTTAATCCTGTCAAATATTGTGTTTCACTCTTTTAATTGGGTTTTGAAAACGCCAATTATTATTGTTATTATTATCAGTGACGACCATCGTAACTATATTTAAGCCTATCACTGTCGCCAAAATCGAATTACAGAATTAAGAAAGCTCTTTGTCTCTTCCAGTTCCGCATCAGATTACTGACATCTCATCCCAAATTCTTATTTCTTGCACCACGTGGAGCTTGTTAAGGAACTCTCTATTCATTGTTATTGCTTTTTTAGCTGGCTTCTTTTATACTACTTCAGATATTTCAATATTTCTTACAAGGAACTACACTTTGTATGTATTTTTGTTCTTGTGTATTGATTTTATTGATTTTGTGGGTCTATATTATAGCACTGTTGCAAAACGTAATTTCGAACAGTAGTTTATACCATACTGTGTAAATGAAGCTTTATTGGATTAAAGATAATGTCTTTTGAAGTGCATCTGTCGATCTTAATATTTGCCGATATTTCCGATAGAAATCTTGATACAGTGATATCAGTTTTTAAGCTTCAAGGAAATTATGCTGAAAATTCTGTCATTCATTTTATCTTTTCTGTCGAGATTGAAAACATCGACAAGGGGAACATTACCTACGTAATTGGATATAAGAGTACGCAAGTCTGTTGGGTTTGAAGAAACGTGATATAAAATAATACAAATATGAATAAGACTGGAAGAAAATAACAAACTGGGAATTGGTAAGAAGAGATTATGTGAGGAACTAGAGTCGACGGAATTCGGAAGGCGGTAGTCTGCTAGCGTTTGCGTCGAGAGAGACAGATAGAGAGAGCAAGGCAGAGTACAACATTGCCACATCGTACTTCACGAGCACGTGCAATACAAATAGCGCTGAAGAGAATTTAAATTATCAAAAGACAATAATGATCTTAGCCGTTCATTACTGTAAGCATGACACCTAACAAAAACTCTTTCCTTCACTAACAATATTCTTTGCACGGTTCTCAATCCCACACCACATGCTTCTGCAGTCGTTTCTTGCACGTTGGCAACGTTGCAGCGAGCATCAAGATGGCCGACAGCGTTCTGCTCGTCAAAGTTTTTAAAATAATTATACACCTTAAACACTATTTTCCGCGCCTGCCTGTGCAATACTTGTCTTTTTACAGTCTCTTCTTCCACTCAGTAAAAGTTAGTTTTACTTATTCAATGTATTGAAACACTCACACGTGAACAAACGAACTCGAGAAGTACTTGTTACAGACTGATTCCGAAGGTACAACAGAAATCTACTTTTATAAATTAATAAGTATATCCCATACAGTAAAAATAAGCTATAATTGAAAAAATTTAATCAACAACATATACAAAAACAATAAATTAATTTTAACACAAAAATAAAATAAATAAAAAAATAATTTTTATAATATTTCAGATTACATACTATATAATATTAAGACTATTAATTATAACTCAAATCGCATTATTGATTATAGAATCTACTGTACAAGCTACATACCAGAAATGCTACGGCGCATATAGCAGCCGACCGCCTTCCGAACTGCCGTCTAGTCTAATATGAACAGAAAGAAAAGACTTCATGCGGTACACATTTGTTGAACATTAAGTTCTGAAATAATACTATTTTAAGGAATGAATAAAAATATTAAATATACCCTATAGTAGACCTAATGAATTCTTCAATTGCAGGAAATATTTTGCCCATTTAAACGGATAAATAAACCACAATTTCGGGCTAGTTTCTTAGAGCAAAGTTTACATTCAAAGGACATTAGTAGTAGTATTTACTCCATATTTATAAACCCTATTTTACATATAGTATATTAGGGTTATATTTTAACTAATCATAACAAATTGAAACTTACAGACTACCATACAATAAATATACACTTGTAAGCGTAAAAGATATATAAATTAATTAGATTAAGGCCTTGAAATTACAATCGAAAAACATAGAGAATTTAACATGAATAGACATGTTGCACTTATAGATAATATTATAACACTTCGCTAATATACATACATACATACATACATACATACTGTACATACATGCATACTTACATACATACTTATGTAGAGACATAACATATAGATACATACGGTGGATAAACATTAATTTGATTGAAGGCTTGAAATTATAATCGAAATACCTAGAGAATTTAACATACTAGACATGTTGAACTTGTAGATCATATTAGGACATTTCGCTAATATATGTACATTTGTAGACATAATATAATAACATGTAGACATATATTTATAAATATACACATGCATGCATGCATACAAACATACATAGACTCACACACACACAGATCCACACACACAGATACACACACACACACACACACACACACACACACATATATATATATATATATATATATATATACACACACACACAGCAAGATGTGCCTCATTAACAGATAATTGGAAAGAATGAACAATATTAAATACCTTGGACATTCATTATCATTTACACATGACTTTGATATACAAAATAAATTTACCAAATTTATAAAAAAACATAATGCATAATAAATACAATTTTAAAACCATCATTTATTTAGATTTATACACGAATCGCAATTTTAAAAACTCTTGCCCGACAGTTTTAATCGCAGCCGAGATGGACTTCATGAGACACAAAATAGAACCACGAAAGAAATAATGATATCCTGAAATAACTCAAAATCGAATCAATATTACAATATGTTAATCATTTCAAAAGGATGGATAGAACACTCATACAGAAACAAATCCTGCAGTACGCTCTTCGTGAAAGAAAATTTGTTGGTCGCCCAGCTAAGAGTTGGACTGATGTGAGACCTTAACAGACCATCTAGTCTAATACATGTTCAAAGGACATTAATATTACTCTTAATAATGACAATGTAAGGTGCCTTAGCTTATGGAGAAAAACTCTAGATCTAAACAGCTTAATGCCCTCGATCATATTTATATTTTTAGTAGGTTATTTTACGACGCTTTATCAACATCTTAGGTTATTTGGCGTCTGAATAAGATGAACGTGATAATGCCGGTGAAATGAGTCCGGGGTCCAACACCGAAAGTTACCCAGCATTTGCTTATATTGGGTTGAGGGAAAACCCCGGAAAAAACCTCAACCAGGTAACTTGCCCCGACGGGGAATCGAAATCGGGCCACCTGGTTTCGCAGCTTAGACACGCTGACTGTTACTCCACAGGTGTAGATCTATATTTATATCCTGTTTCTACTGAAAGTAGGCATTTTCTTTGTTCCAGATTAAAGTCTACTTTATTTGCAGAAAATTTCAGTGTATTCAGTGAGTATAGTTCATATACATTGCCTCCGTCGATATAGAAGAAAGCCAATGTTTAGCTGTTTAGATATAACACGCAGAGCAAGTTCCACGCAATCGCAGTGCATCACATTTAGGTAAAGCACGAAAGTCAAGGAATATCATGGACAGTAAAAAATCGATCATCTATACTAATAATAAATCTGTAGCCGAAATTTTTCTGGTAATTTTCGATTTTCCAAAAATAATTGGTCCTAACATATATAATTAACCACCCTGAAACAGAAAATCGCTTTCTTGAAATTTTTGTATGTCTGTCTGTCTGTCTGTCTGTCTGTATGTTTGTTACCTTTTCACGCGATAATGGCTGAACGGATTTCGATGAAAATTGGAATATAAATTAAGTTCGTTGTAACTTAGATTTTAGGCTATATGGCATTCAAAATACTTTATTTGAAAGGGGGATTATAAGGGGGCCTGAATTAAATAAATCGAAATATCTCGCTTATTACTGATTTTTGTGAAAAATGTTACATAACAAAAGTTTCTTTAAAAATAATTTCAGATAAGTTGTATTCTTTGTACCATTTTGATAGGACTGATATTTAATGAGATAAATGAATTTTAAAATTAAAATAACGCCATCTAAGGCAGTGCAATGAAATAAGATAAAAATGACTTCGTCTATAAGGGGCCTTGGACAACAACAATCGAAAGATATTAAACATAGCCTACAGAGAATATTTCTGAAGTAATATCGGGTGCTAAATTAACCGATTTGTATAATTAATTATTATATCACCATTGGAAAGTGTAATTTCTCAAGATAGACATAATGTTATAATGTTATTACAGTAACTTCTGAGTGAATCGAGGACAGATAAGATTAAAATAACTTCTTATGCACAGAAAACTTAATAGGCTATTTTGTACATTCATTAAACTATGGTTGCATGTAATAACAAATAAGAAACATGTTAAAATAATTTTATCATTGCACCAATTGAGTGCTCTCTGCACCAAAATGACCGCATTTTAATTATTTAAATACAATTTAAATTAAGTAACATATTAAACGATTTATCCTTCTATCAAACACGAATGTTCCCTGGATCACACGTCCTATTTTAATTATGTATTTACTTTGTATTTATTTCTAACGGGTGCAGCGGAGCGCACGGGTACGGCTAGTATAGGAATAATTATTTAAAAGTTGTTAATTCATTAAAAAAGAAAAAGTCAATCTGATACAATGTTAATACAAATTCATTGTTTAATCTCCTATAGTATATCTATATATACAATAGAATAATAAATAAATAATTAAATAATAAATAAGTAAATAAATAAAGGAATGAATGAATGAATAAATGAGTACATGACTGATGGAGCGAATGAGTGAATAAATAAATAAATAAATAATAAGTAAATAAATAAGTAAAGAAATTAATGAATAAATGAATGCATGAGAGAATAAATAAATGCGTGAGTGAGTGAGTGAGTGAGTGAATGAGTGAATAAGTAAATAAATAAGTAAAGGAATGAATGAATAAATGAATGCATGACTGAATAAATGAGTGAGTGAGTGAGTGAGTGAGTGAGTGAGTGAGTGAGTGAGTGAGTGAGTGAGTGAGTGAGTGAGTGAGTGAGTGAGTGAGTGAGTGAGTGAGTGAATAAATAAATAATAAGTAAATAAATAAGTAAAGGAATGAATGAATAAATGAATGCATGACTGAATAAATGAGTGAGTGAGTGAGTGAGTGAGTGAGAGAGTGAGTGAGTGAGTGAGTGAGTGAGTGAGTGAGTGAGTGAGTGAGTGAGTGAGTGAGTGAGTGAATAAATAAATAATAAGTAAATAAATACGTAAAGGAATGAATGAATAAATGAATGCATGACTGAATAAGTGAGTGAGTGAGTGAGTAAATAAGCAAATAAATAAACAATTAAATAAATAATAAGTAAAGGAATGAATGAATAAATGAATGCATGACTGAATAAGTGAGTGAGTGAGTGAGTGAGTGAGTGAGTGAGCGAGTGAGTGAGTGAGTGAGTGAGTGAGTGAGTGAGTGAGTAAATAAATTAAATAAATAAATATTAGGCCTATCTCTTAAACTCTCCAGCAATAGCCTTAATATCTGAGCCGTTTTCAAAGCGTTGGATAATATTTACTTTTTTTCTATGAATACTCAGACTTGAACATGATGCCTTACCGGTAAGCTGGAGCCTGGATTCTCGTCACAACAGGTCGCGTTGTAGACCTACTGTTTTTCTGCTTTCTTTACACTCAAACGCATTCTACTATATCCACGAGGCAGTATACGGTTAAATTTACTTACTCAAGAGAAATGGCGGTGTCACATAATTCACCACGATACAATAGAAATATAGAGATTTTGAAAGTAAAGTGGGAAAGAATGTAGACCTACAGGTAAGAACGTAAAGGGGAATACGAATAGGCTATGATGCAAATAGAAGAGGAATTGTAAGAGAACAGGGGTGAAAGAGCTCAAGATTAGAGAAATTGTCAAGTAGTTATGTTAACTATTAGATCCGAGGTTCGCGGGTTGAAACTCTGGCGAGGGCAGTGGTTTCTAAAGAGCGACAAAATCCATATGGCTTTCTCTCGGAGAGAAGTAATGCTGTGGGTCCCGTATCGTACATTTACAGCATTAAATGAGATCTGTGTAGAGGCAAAGCTTATAGGCGATTTCTCTTGAATTTCGACGTTGAATAATGGCAGTTCAGCGCACCATTAAATAAAAATAGGATTTTACTACTGTTACTACTACTTCTGCTGCTAATACTGCTATTATTACTACCTCCAAAACCACTACTACCACTACTGCTCCTACTTCTACTGGTAATATTCCTATTACTACTACCAAAAAACTACTACAAAATGTTAATCAAATATGTGGAAAGATTAAAAGAACCCTATTAAACAAAACAAGGAAAGAAACCATCTTGAAGTTTTATAAAGTCTTGGCAGTCCCATCTCTTTTGTATGGCTCAGAATGCTGGACCCTAACAGAAAACCAAAAACACAAAATAGAAGTATCAGAAATGAGATTTTTGAGATCGGTAGCTGGATACAGAAGAACAGACAGACAATATAATGAAACGATAAGAGACGAACTGAACATATTCAACTTAATAAAGTAAAAGAATACCAAGAAAAATACTATGAACATGTACAAAGAATGCCACAATACCGTATCCCTAAAAAGATTCTAGAGTACAAACCTAAAGGCAAGAGAGATAGAGGAAGACCTACGAAGAGATGGAGAGATCAATTTCTTTGAGAGAACGGAAAATCAATTTCTTTGACAGGATGGAACAGGTCGTAAGGCCTAATCCCTATGGATGATGATGATGATGATGATGATGATGATGATGATGATGATGATGATGATTACTACTACTGCTACTACAGTAAAACTTCTCCTAACGAACACTTCTCAACAACAGACAACTCTCAATTGCGGACAGTTTGAAATTGCCCTGCAGAATTACATGCGCTCTTAATTATGGGAAAAATACCTTCCCAATAACGGACATTCTTTATAACGGACATGGACAGCAATATAAACATATTTTTTACTTTACAGTTTCACAGTAGCGGACAAGAAACGCACTTAAAACGTCGATAGTCATCTGGCAACCTCATTCGTACTTTCTTAAGCCTTAAGATTTGTCTCTCGTGCGATTCGTAACATCTTATCGCACAATTAAACTACTTTGGTGAAAGAACAGTCGTCCATTGAAGGTTCTGTTTCCCGTCAATGCTCTTACCATTCCTTATGGCGCATCTTAGGGGATTCTGCTTTCAGTGATAAGCCGATCACAGGAACGTGACCGAGATAGCGTGATGATAACTTATCTTGTCCTATGCACTAAGGACTTAAAATCACTTGTGACGTAGAAATGTATGAATTAAATTCAATTCAGTTCACCGCTGTGGTCTCGTGGTAGCGTGTTCGCTCCCGAACCCAGCGGGCCAGGGTTCGATTTCCCGCTTAGGACTAGTTGCCTGGGTGAGGTTTTTTAGTGGTTTTTCCCTCACTCCTATGGATGAATATCAGGTAACTTCATCAGGTGTATGGAACCCCACTCATTCTCACCACTTCCTTTCACCCCTCATCATCCTTTCCTTATCATTCCGGTTGTCTTCTTGGTTTTCAGATCGCGCCCGCGGCGGTCCTCCGAAGCTCCTTGCGCTATCGTCTGGCCTCCATGGATATGCCAAAGCATGGTAGTTGGTGCAAATCAAGATTTCAAGTATAACTCCCTGTAAAGTTGATTTGAATAATTTCGAGGGAAAAATTGTTCCGGAGCCGGGTATCGAACCCGGGACCTTTGGTTTAACGTACCAACGCTCTACCACTGAGCTACCCGGGAACTCTAACGAGAGGAAAAATTGGATCGGTGTCGGTTAGAGTTCCCGGGTAGCTCAGTGGTAGAGCGTTGGTACGTTAAACCAAAGGTCCCGGGTTCGATACCCGGCTCCGGAACAATTTTTCCCTCGAAATTATTCAAATCAACTTTACAGGGAGTTATACTTGAAATCTTGATTTGCATAATACACGTCACTGTTCGTTAACAGAAAACCACAATTTAAGTCACACAGAGTTAGTGTGCACTCGAAGTTGGTTGCTAGACGGTTGTCAGCCCACTTTTAGGTCTGTGGATATAGAGGGAAAAATTGGATCGGTGTCGATTAGAGTTCCCGGGTAGCTCAGTGGTAGAGCGTTGGTACGTTAAACCAAAGGTCCCGGGTTCGATACCCGGCTCCGGAACAATTTTTCCCTCGAAATTATTCATGGTAGTTGGTGACTAAACAGCGGAACCCACTCCCCTACCGATGGAAGGAGTGGCCTACACCAAATACTGCCTACACCTCAGACGGTTTGAGGGGGGAATGTGGGGGGCTGTTGCAGTGGAATGGTATACGGACTTAGAGGGATGGCGGGACTAGTCGTTAGGGTGTTCGGGGTTAGGTCGGTTCGGCGTGGGTGCGGTCGTTGGGCTACAACTCATCCCAGAGGCGCATAATTGAACTCAGGTCGTTGTGCATAGGGATGTTCCCACTCCCGGACTCATAGAGAAAGTAAAAAAATAAATCACCATTTCCATCCAAACTAATAAGTTAGTAGTAACGTTGATAAATACTTGTTAAATAACAAAAAATATCAAAAGTCCATTTATGAGTAGGTATTAGTCTCTTAATTTTAGACTTCATCTGGTTCTTAATATACTTCCAAGTTCCGAGCTGGCTCGGGTAATAGCCTACTTTTGAAAACAATTTCGGGCTCGGATTGGGTTCGGGTTCAGAGGTGAACGGGCCGGGCCGGGCTTTAAAATTTTGGTCCTTATAGATCTTTAAATAACTAAAAAGCAGTGGTCGACAAATGCAGTAAGTACATTTCAGTGGCGGCTCGTAGTCAAATGTTCAGGGTAGGCAAAATTTACAGAACATTTTTATGTAATTCCCGCGATTCAATGACAGCTCGCTTTCATCATGCCCCCCGAAAACTTAACTCTTGCTTACATAACAATACTGTTACATCAATGAGCCGTCTCATAATTTGTCGGTTTTTTCTAGTTTATTGTTATACTTGTCTTGCAACCCTTGTTGTTCAGACAACATTTCCGAAATTGGATTCAAATTCTTTTCAAGTCTCTTTAGACTTACCGAGTTACAAATATGATCTGATTCCAAGTACCTTCTTTAGATTACAATAACAAACGTGACCACCTACAGCTTAGCTTTAACTTCACTTCCTGTTAGCCATTTATGTGTTTCATACCATACTTACTTACTTACAAATGGCTTTTAAAGAATCCGCAGGTTCATTGCCGCCCTCACATAAGCCCGCCATCGGTCCCTACACTGTGCAAGGTTAATGCAGTCTCTATCATCATATCCCACCTCCCTCAAATCCATTTTAATATTATTCTCCCATCTACGTCTCGACCTCCCCAAATGTCTTTTTTCCTCCGGCCTCCCAACTAACACACTATATGCATTACTGGATTCGCCCATATGTGCTACATGCCCTGCCCATCTCAAACGTCTGGATTTAATGTTCCTAATTATGTCAGGTGAAGAATACAATGCATGCAGTTCTGTGTTGTGTAACTTTCTCCATTCTCCTGTAACTTCATCCTTCTTAGCCCCAAATATTTTCCTAAGCACCTTATTCTCAAACACCCTTAACCTATGTTCCTCTCTCAAAGTGAGAGTCCAAGTTTCACTACCATACAGAACAACCGGTAATATAACTGTTTTATAAATTCTAACTTTCAGATTTTTTGACAGCAGACTAGATGACAAAAGCTTCTCAATCGAATAATAACAGGCATTTCCCATATTTATTCTGTGTTTAATTTCCTCCCGAGTATCATTTATATTTGTTACTGTTGCTCCAAGATATTTGAATTTTTCCACCTGTTCGAAAGATAAACCCCCAATTTTTATATTTCCATTTTATAGTGTTTCATACCATGAAGGATTAAATTTTCTTGCACCTTTAGCACTGACTTTATGAACAATAGAGCTTAATGCAGGAGTGGGTCGTCCATTGTCCAAAATACTTCTCTTTTCAATGTCATTACGACGCGAAAACGGACAACGTAACAGTTTACTTATTATATCAGTCATAATATAATATTATTGTTATCACTTACATAACTATAAATCACCAAATATACGTAACATTAATATACAGTCCGTACTTGCAAAAATCACATTTTCTAAAATACACTGTTAAAAAAATATCTTTTAAAACACACTGTTTAAAAACTGTTATACTACTCGTAACAATCTACGTTCCAACTCGTGAAACTTTCAAACAGAAATTTCGCAAATCGTAGGTGTTCGATAATGCTCGTGGGTTCTCGTTAGGGCAGGCAGAATTTTAGCGCGCTGGCTTAAGCATAGAACGCATGCGCTAAGAAAGTATTTAGAATAGCGATCTCTTTTAATGCTTACTCCAGGGCCAGCTTTGAAGTTACGTGGAAGGTCGGCTAACTTCGCTTCTGCCTACCTTCTGACCACTGACGCATCGTGATCTGTCCAGTGTATTCTTGTCGCATAAATCGAACTGTCAGTAGTAAGCAACGTCCAACTAACCCTCAAAAAATCCCATTCATATTTAATTGAAGAATTTCTAAGCACCTAGACAAGAGTATATAATTATATAAGGTTTTCCAAATGTGTTGGGGTAGTTAATAAATATCCACTTTTAGGTTTTTCTAAATGTGTTGAGGTAGGCTTAGCCTACCCTGCCTGCCCTGAGGAGCCGCCTCTGGTACATTTAGAACTTGTAGTACGTGACTTCTCAACTCCCACTCTCTAGTTCGCCTGTACTGGCTTCAGTGTGCCCTCTCGTATAGTTACCAGCTGCGGCTTAATAAGAAAGAGTATCTCAGTCGAAGAGAGTAATGGCGAAGTGCATCAACGTCGGTTAAAAACGCAGTAATCATAGGTTATGAAACGACGGTTAAACAGTAACTGTCATAATCACCGATTACTTAAACATGGTTAGCCGACACGTTATTTAACCTACGTAAAGTTTATGATGATACACTGTTTCTACAAAGTGACTAAAGGAAAACATCCATTCCTCTGCAAAGATAATAGTGAACGTCTAAAAATGACTGCGCTTATTTACGTTCTACATGGAAACGAATGTGTCCTATATTTGTTTGCCTTCGGGCGCTGTTATGTTTCCAGGTTGCATTTCTTTGTTTTTTCAGTGTTGTTAGGTTAAAATCGTATAAAATTGAAAATTAAATGCAGAAATGATTATATCCCAAATGAGTTTGAAGTATTGATAGACTTAATTACTATATTTAAAAGTATTATATATGAAAAAGATGGAATATCCATAAAGGAAAAGGATGAAGATTAGTACGAATATGTGCATTCATACCAAGGAACTGTGCATTATCCTAAGATCCATCCATAACCTCTCTTCGTTCAGCCAGTAACGTAGAGAAAGAAATACTCGAGTGTTCTCTCTTAAAATACAGAAAATATCAATTTGCATAGAATTGTATAAGCAGCCGATCCACAGGAGAAATACGACTGTATCTGTGTTAGGCTATTTAAAGTGACCCATTTGTTGCAGCAGAAATGACACTGTTGATTTAGATAAATGAAATCCCTCCTGAATTCCTCGTAAGAATTCTCTCTTTCCACTATAGAAACTTCACGCCCACCATCATCTCTATTCAAGTAATTCACAATAATAATCGTCTTCGAAATAATCAGCCGTGGATCTGGCCGACATTTTGTTTTACTTGACATACTAATCACTGGTTATCTTCTTCAACCGCTCGAATATGACCGGTTAGAGATTATCGTGGTTAACCTCCTATTTAAGTTCTAACTGAGGTCGATGCACCGTTAACCAGGGTTTAAGTGGCAATTTTAACCGGTGGTTACACTAACCGCTGTTGATCCACGTGGGCATAAGTAAATCATAGAAAGGAAGGAAATATTACTTCCATAAGAAACTGGAAGAACAATACGAAACTTTTTTAAGAGTAAGGAGGAATATTAGAAGTTTGCTGTGGCAAAAGTGTTACGAGATTGCTAAAATAAGAAATGTGCAGCGGCATTATAAAAATACGTTCGTGCACATAGTTGTGTCGAACGAAGGTTGTGTTAAATTTTTGAGGATCAAGTAAATAAAATGTAATTATTTTTTTTTCTGAAACATGCAGCTCTTTTGTTTATAATTATATGCAAAGTGATTCACGAAGATTTACTGCCACTTACGGAGCTTGATTCGGAAGACATTCTGAGCAAAAAATGTCATATAAACATCTATCCTAATCTCAATATTTTCAGAGTTAGGTACACTGATGTGAAGTTGTTTGTAAAATACCATTATTCTTTAGTTTTAAGGGTAAAAGAGTATTACAGATAAAGATTGAACTATTCAGAAGTATCATTTATTTAATTAGCTAATATTCTGAAGCTAAAAATATGTTGTGAATTCCATAGTTGCTTCGTACATTTTTTTAACCACAAAATTACATTATTCTTACGAATTTATCATAACAATTGTTACAAATCACGTCACTCTCGTAAATTCTTCAAGACTGCATTAGGATGCGTAATTAAACGTAAAGAATCAAGTTCCTAAAGTCGTATGATTTGTAACATTTTTTTGTGATGAGTGCGTAAGACTAATGTAATTTTTAGTTAAAAACTGAAAATCAAAATCTGTACAAAGTAATTAACAATTAAAAAAATACTGTATATATGTAAAACTGAGACAAATTTTTGCACATTTTTAGAAAATTAACGTTACACTTTTATTGAATTTCACTATAAATGTTGACACTTGCAGTAGGCAAGTGTGAGACGAATATTATCCCACAGGCTGTGCTCTTAAGCCTTCGTTTTTCTGAACCGATGTGCGAGGTGCGAGACCTGCCTCGCACAAATCCAGACTACACGAGAGATAGTGAGTGGTTTCTATAACTGCGAGATGCGAGGTCTGCGCACCTGGCATCTATAGAAACCACTCACTATCTCTCGTGTAGTCCGGATTTGTCTCGCATGTCGCATGCGTCGGTTCAGAAAAACCAAGGCTTTACGGGCATCAGCCGCTCTTGGACCGTCCGCAAAAATCCTGCCCGGTCTCTGGCCTAAATAATATCCTTTCTGACTGTTTGTATCTTTATTATTGCTTGGCCATTCCCCACATTGTACAATAGCATCAGAACTTTTAAACAATAGTTACGAAACTCTATTGAAATTAAATCTCTAATTCTAGCTGAACTCAAGAATTTTTACAATCCAACCGTCAGGAATGAGGCACGGTATATATATTTCATGTTCCCACGTTTCTTCTGTATGTCATGAAGGTAAGATTATTTTATCTTTTATCTTATATAATGACAGATAGATAAAATGTCAGATACCTTAAGTGATAGATTACGGTGACAGAGTGAAACACAGTATAAATTTGCGCAAGATATTTGATAGGCCTCCCGTGCATTGTAATCAATTACTTGTTCTTTAGAAGTGTCTGATTGTGGCAGAGGTCACCTTGAGATGAGAGTAGAAAAGAACTTAATCTTGATTTGCTTCCTTTATTTAGCAATCAGTAAAGATAATTGCATAAAAGATATAAACACTTTTTCAAGAAATGTGAAAGCACATAAATCAAACTGATTCTGATAATATATCAATACTAATTATTTTAGTTTCATTGCAAAAATTATAATATTTGTCTTCCTGTTACTTATCAAAGATAACGTTTATTTCATTTATTATTACGAAGGGGCGGAGTCTTACACCTTTGCATTGCTATTTATCTCTCTCTGAATTGAATGAAACTCGTCGAGTGTGTCTGCAGCTTGGAGATGCCACAGACATGAGGGACTCCTAACGATCACCAGAATGTACTGGACATTTCCAAAAACCGGAGAGTATCATAATGTGGGCATTTCTGACGGGTCTTACGGGAGACTTTCTTACGTTATGGGCTAGTATCAATGCATACTGCGTTCCACAGGAATGCTGTATATCTCGCTGATGACCGTCTCCATCTGGTATTTTACGAAAATCATTAAAACTGATATATCAACCTGTGAAACTCTCATTTTAATTTGACTAAATGCTACGAAATTAGAGAAAAGATACGATGAATTGTAAAGCGTTGATGGAATTGAATTTATAAAACTTGATAGGGTGACCAGATTCACATCGATAAAAAAGAGGACACAAAGCTTCAAAAACGAGGACATTGTTCGAAAAAAGAGAACAGAAAATATGTAGGCCTACTTAGATTTAGGCTTAGGCCTATATTATACTTTATGCTCGATCATGATGAAATGTAGTAATTATACACGGAGGCTGTAAATACAATACTGTCGTAGAAGGTTATGTTCTGTTACTATAATAATTAGCGTTAATTGTAAATAATATTCAAATAAATTCAATTTGTCATCTCGTTTTTCAATATCTAATTTAATTTCAATGTTATCTCTGTAGGTTCTTATGGCCTAGCAAGGTCAATGTGGACATCTGTTCCTCGGAAAAAATCAATACTTTCGCGTCTGCGCACATCTCACAACATATGGGACATTGGTCAAGGTCAGATACAAAGAAAATTAATAATATCAAGTTAGAAATATGGTCGAGCATAAAAAGTCGTATGAAACTAGCCTATAATGGTAATTTAGAAGCTCGTATGAAAATTATGAAACTCGCTTGCGCTCGTTTCATAAATATCCATATTCGCTTCTTAATTACCTTCATTATAGGCTCGTTGCATAATGTACTATTAAATTACGTCAATATCTATAGTATTACAAAATATTTACAGTAGGCCTACAGATTAAGGCTTAAAAGTATGCTAATATCTATTTGATTACAAAATAATTACGAAAAAACTTAATAATTATTATTTTACAGTTAGATATATACGAAAGTCAAGGGAACTACATTTTTTTAAGAGACCAGAAAATATCTATTTAGATTTATATTCGCACTTCGACCTCTTACTAGCTACTTGTGAGCAACGACCATTACAAGGAAGAGCAAAGAGAGTTATGATTCTTGACAAACAGTATATTCCATCGATGCTGCTGCCACCTACAGGCAACTTGCTTGAAAAAAGGCGTCAAGACATCAGGCATACAAGTTACGAAAAGGAAGACATTTCTTGATTTAAAAAAAAATCCGCCAGGACCCTGGACAAAGGCCTAAAATGGAGGACATGTCGGGACAAAAGAGGACATCTGGTCACCCTACAATCTGAGTACTTGATTGAGTTCTTTCCAAAGTCTTTCTCAAATCTAAGAGGAATATTAGGTAGCTAATACCTTAGCTAATTCTCGGTCTCATTCGACAGTAGATACCTGCTTGTTTATACATAATCTTAAATGTAACTAATTTTGTTATTATTATTATTATTATTATTATTATTATTATTATTATTACTTCTTAATTTCAATTCAGGAATCCGCCCCTGAGCACGAGTTCTACTCTTTCAGGGGCGAGCTAAAGTTCTTCTGTTTATTTATATTTTATGTTACAATTATTAGAAAATAAATAAATAAATCATTATTATAATTTTTTATTTTTAGTTGATTATTTAACGACGCTGTATCAACTACGAGGTTATTTAGCGTCGATGAGATTGGTGATAGCGAGATGGTATTTGGCGAGATGAGGCCGAGGATTCGCCATAGATTACCTGGCATTCACCTTATTGTGGAAAACCTCGGAAAAAAACCCAATCAGGTAATCATCCCAAGCGGGGATCGAACCCGCGCCTGAGCGCAGCTTTAGACCGGCAGGCAAGCGCCTTAACTGACTGAGCCACGCCGATGGCTTTATTATTATTATTATTATTATTATTATTATTATTATTATTATTATTATTATTATTATTATTATTATTATTATTATTGGTGCTTAGGGAAATATTTGGAACTAAGAGGGATGAAGTTACAGGAGAAAGGAGAAAGTTACACAACGCAGAACTGCACGAATTGTATTCTTCACCTGACATAATTAGGAACATTAAATTCAGACGTTTGAGATGGGCAGGGCATTTGCACGTATGGGCGAATCCAGAAATGCATATAGAGTGTTAGTTGGGAGGCCGAAGGGAAAAAGACCTTTGGGGAGGCCGACACGTAGATGGGGGGGATAATATAAAAATGGATTTGAGGGAGGTGGGATATGATGATAGAGACTGGATTAATTTTGCACAAGATAGGGACCAATGGCGGGCTTATGTGAGGGCGGCAATGAACCTGCGGGCTTCTTAAAAGCCATTTATAAGTAAGTAAGTAAATTATTATTATTTTATTCATAGTAAATGATTCGATTTGTGTATGATTTTTAATGATTGTCAAGGACTAAACTGATATGAAATACGTAAAACTTACTGAAAATTGTGTCATATTTGTGACACTATTTATTATAGTAGCGGTGTAATATTTACTTTGGAGTCCACACCTGTGGAGTAACGGTCAGCGCTTCTGGCTGGGAAACCAGGTGACCCGGGTTCGAATCCCGGTCGGGGCAAGTTATCTGGTTGAGGTTTTTTCTGGGGTTTTTCCCTCAACCCAATACGAGCAAATGCTGGGTAACTTTCGGTGCTGGACCTTGGACTCATTTTACCTGCATTATCACCTTCATCTCATTCAGACGCTAAATAACCTCAGATGTTGATACAGCGTCGTAAAATAGCACAATAAAAAAAATACTCCGGACGCTTCTCTTAAATTTATCGGTGAAAATAGCCCATATTGAGCTTTTGTGGGTAATATCGAATGTTTGTACTTCATAATAAGAGTGACCTACTTTATCAAGCCTGTTTGGTTCCTCTTTGTCCATTGCTGTTTAAAGTGGCTATTGGAATTTGATATTTTCCACTAAAGATTTGGATATATCTCCATTCTATACCAGAAAAGCAGAGGCTTGAAATTTGAATCTTCTAGTTCAGCAGATAAAGAGAACACTTATTCCTTAAAAAGAGCCACGGGAATCCAGGTAGAATCTTCTGATACTGAAAGAATCATCTTGCCTTGAGTCTCTGGTGCATGCGATATTTTTTCTGCATAGGGAGGACAATGAGATAAAAACGAGAACAAACCCTCAGCTACTTTGGAAATTTCACTAAAGAAAGGTAGAAGATAATCGACTGAATAGAAAATCTGCTAACATATGTCGATAACAAGTCACGCTAGATTCACTGCAAAGTATTTTACGTTAATTTCTATTAACTTCCTCGCTGGCAGCTGCTTTGGAAGGCAAATGGCAGCAGAAAATTGCACTCGTTGTAAACTTGTACCCGTCCCCTGTCTGAGTGCCCCCTTCAGTTTATTCGAATCGTGTTTGGTGCGCTATTGTTTGCCTTTCGCGTGCTGACGGACAGAGCAACTGTCGTCTGATTGACGGTATATTGAGGGGTTACTGACAGTAATCATAGGACATAAGTCACCAAATTAAGTATTGGAATGAGAAGGGTGAAACCGCTCGTTTACAAACAAGATTCAGTCTGGCGTGCAATATGCTGCTATACCTGCAATTTCCAACCCCAATATTGAATTTTATTTTCCATTACAATACTGTTTGTACGTCTGCTCAGCCCAATGAACGGGTTAATTGCAGATAATTTCACTACTTTATTATGCGTCAGTGGCGACCACGGGGACCACCTGAAAATACGGAATAGACTCAATAGAGTGACAGAGTTGGAAAGGATTATAGAAGAGAAGACAGTAGGCCTACATAATGGGACGAGATTAAGATGAGATACGGTACAATGGGAGTTCATCAGTTGAGCGCAAGAGAAAATTTTATCTGAACTGAATGCATCAGTTGAGCGCGGCGGTCAGTTTAACACTTTTGTAAAGACTTAAGACTCTCTGTGCATTGACAGGTATGGTTAAAAATGCTGCTCTCGTAAAAATGCTCAACTTGGTACTTATCAGAGTTTAAAATATTTGTTCCAATGCCAGTAATGGATTCTTTAATATCTAGGTCACTTTCTTGGATAATAGTAACCACTGTCTGTAGGAAACCCAATTCTGGTAATATTTCCGCGTCTATACCTAGAAAGTAATTCTTCTACTTTCATATGTAGGATTGACTGTAACAGTATTCCCGTTGTCATTCATTTTAATATATGTGCTAGTTTGTTTCTCAATAATGACTTGAAGTTTCCGGGTTGGTGTTACAAACTTTCAGGGATGATGGGGAAGGGCACATGTATTAATATGAGAGAAGGGACCATGGTCCGGAAATGACTGAATCGAAAGTTATAAGCAAAAATAGTTGTGTGGAAATGGAAATGTAATTTGGCACCACTTGCCCTCCTTCCCTTAACCTTTGGAACAGTCGTGGAAAGATGGCATGAGCCGGATGTCTCATACTTGGGTACTTGACCTGATACAATCTGTGAGCTTGTCTACTGTTCCCATTGGCTCATCCGTATTCGAAAATCAGGTCTGCTTATTCCGCTCCCGTGTAGTCCTACATTTCACTAGGACTGATCGACTGGACGCTGCAACTTGTACACAAACATTGCTGTCTACAGACGTGTATATCAGGACCGACCATGTCCGTTACACATTACGCTAACTGCATTGCTTTAGTGTAGTTTCCTGTCCCCACCCCTCAGACAGCGCACTGAATGGAATACTGTAGTCTAAGTAGACAACGTAAACAACGTCACATGATGTATCTAATATGAATGAGGTCTCGCCCACCTCATTATATTTTGCTCGACTAGTATGACTAGTCAGTTTGATTTTATACCATTAAATACGAGAAAAATTCGTACCGGCACCGGGAATCGAACCCAGGACCTCTAAGATGTGCGTGCTGAGTGCTCTCTAGCCAACTGAGCTATGCCGGGACCCGGGACGATACTACGAGAGGAGTTCGGCCGGCGTCGTGAATCGGGTCCCGGCATAGCTCAGTTGGTTAGAGAGCACTCAGCGCGCACAGCTGAGAGGTCCTGGGTTCGATTCCCGGTGCTGGTACGAATTTTTCTCGTACTTAATGGTATAAAAACGTCACATGAATAAAATATGTGTAAGATGTACAGATAAATATAGATAAATAAGGTGTACAAAGGAATAAAATTATTTCATTTTCACACAACTATTTTTGCTTGTAACTTTCGACTCAGTCATTTCCGGACCAGGGTTCCTTATCTCAAATTGATACATGTGCCCTTCCCCATCATCCCTGAAAGCTAGTAACACTAGCCCGGAAACATCCTGTATATGAGGATGCGCGATATTAAAATTAAGAGAGAACGCTTCGTGGAACGCCTCACATGCATTATTAGTTCTGTCTGATGTAACAGTATCGGAAACCCATATTTCAGGGGAAAATAAATCCAGTTCTACAAAATTTCATGCCAAGTAGGCCAAATCGGTAAAGGCTGTGATACTTTCATTAACAGGTTGGTTGCTTTCTAAATCTTCAACAAATGTATGTCCGACTTCATTTGGAGGAAGAAATTAAAGACCGAATACCCAGTGCAACCATTTACCGTTTTCTATATTGTTATCTTTATAGTCATTAGAAAGCCCCAAGGACTGAATTTTTCTCCACCAAGCCTGAATTACACTGCACACAAATTTTCTCACGCGCTACGTGTCATTTCTAATCCTAGGGAAAACAGATCACCGCGCTCAACTGATCTATACCCAAAACTGACCCCGCGCTCAACTGATGCATTTTTATTCCTTTCGCGCTTAATTGATGTACACTCGGTACAATATGAGTATGAATTAGAAGTGGAACAGAGGAAGAAAAGAAAAGACGGAGATAGGAGATGAGAGGGCCAGACGACAAAACAGAAGAGTGAGGAAGAGAGATGACAAAAGGAAAGTACGGAAGATTGATGTTTAGAAAGAAAAGAGATTGAGGGATTGGATATCTGCGGAGAGCAGGAAGAAAAAGAGAATAGGAAAGAGTGTAGGATAGATGAAAGAGGAGAGGAGATGGGATGGGATGGGATGGAGAGGAGAGGAGAGGAGAGGAGAGGAGAGGAGAGGAGAGGAGAGGAGAGGAGAGGAGAGGAGAGGAGAGGAGAGGAGAGGAGAGGAAATCATTATAAGTGCACTACTAAAATTGATTTAAATTTAAATTTAAGGTTTCAGAGCTACAATAAATAAAAAATCATGATAATTAAAGTTGTGCCTAAATTACGTGAGTGTGAAGAGACGAGGAGAGATGGAATGAAAGAGAAACAAAATGAAATACGACGAGAGGAAGAAGAGGCGAAGAAGAAAAGATAATCTAAAGCTGAATTACAAACATTCTCAAATGCGAGATGGCTAGCATGCACTACATGACCCCCCCCCCCCAAAAAATGTATTTCTTACCATTTACCCATGTGCTCGCGTACAGTGCACTCACCTCTGTCTCGGGTTTGTTTTAACTCAGTTCTTACTTGGACGTGGTAAATTTGACTCATATTTCTTAAGATTTAAAATTTCAACCGAAAGACATATTTTGTACACAGAACTTAACGCATTGTATTCTTCACCTGACACAATTAGGAACATTAAATCCAGACGTTTGAGATGGGCAGGGCATGTATCTGGGCGAATCCAGAAATGCATATAGAATGTTAGTTGGGAGACCGGAGGGAACAAGACCTTTGAAGATGCCGAGACGTAGCTGGGAGGATAATATTAAAATGGATTTGAGTGAGGTGGAATACCTAGAGTACCTAGGAATAACATTTAGCAGCGATCTCGGCTGGGGGGAACACGTTACTGATACAGCGGGAAAAGCATGGAGAGCGTTACACTTTGTGATGAGGGTACTAAGAAAAGGCTGTGATAAATCCAAAGAGATTGCATGTAAGTCACTAGTTCGTCCAGTAATGGAATATGGTGCTGCATGTTGGGATCCTTACAGATTAGAACATATTAAGACACTGGAAAAGATTCAAAAACGGGCTCTCAAGCGTTGTCGTAATAATTCACCATTAAAATGGGACACACTCACGGACAGGAGAACGCGAATTCTATTATGCGCAATGTTCAAAACATACAGAGGTGAGCCTGCCTGGAGAGAAATAAAAAACAGGTTGCAGCCGCCAAATTACTCTTCAAGGAACGACCACTCATATAAATTGAGGGAGAGGAGACAGAGGACGGACACTGGAAAGTTTTCTTTTCTCAATCGTACTATCAGGGACTGGAATACTTTACTTGCAGACTTACTAAAGGCTTTACCAATAACCAAAAATGTATTTAAAAATAGACTTTACTAACAGACGATAGTATATTATACACACTATTTAAAGGGTGTAATTGATAGTTTGTTATTTGAAGTGTTATAACAGTGAAGTGTGTTGTGTCAGTGAAGTGTGTTGTGTAGGTGAAGTGTGTTTCTGTAAGTGAAGCTTATAGTTTATAGTGGCAGTGCAAAGTATTTGAACAGTGAAATGTTTTTGAAGTGTTAGTGAAATCAAGATAGAATCAGTGAAATGTGTCGTAGTTCCAGTGCAGTGAGTGAGTTGACAACGAAATAGGCTAAGTGTAGTGCTGAAAGGTACTTGTGCAGGTGTGAACATGTCATACTCGTGGGTTTATTGTTCGAACTTAGGGTTAAGATACAAATTAGATTTACTTTAAATGTTATTTTAAATGATCGTACTTCATTTAATTCAGGATGCTCGTTGTTGTTATTATTATTATTATTATTATTATTATTATTATTATTATTATTATTATTATTATTATTATTACTTATTAGTATTAATTATTATTAGTATCATTATTAATTGTATTTTTATTAGTTGTGTTTATTATTAATTGTCATTATTAAGTATAATTAGTTACCACCGCCACCTGGTATATACCCATTTGCAGTGTGAATAAACACATACATACATAGGCCTACATACATACATACATACACACATACACACATACACACATACATACATACATACATACATACATACATACATACATACATACATACATACATACATACATACATACATACATACATTATGATGCTAGGAACTGGATTAATCTTTTTCAGGATATGGACCGATGACGGGCTTATGTGAGGGAGCCATTTGTAAGTAAATAACCGTTTCAAATGTATATCGTTTCACCTTTTAGGTGTATTTCCAAATTATATGTAATACGCTTTGTCAAATCTGGCAACCATTTCATAAGGGAAGCTAAATTTATATAAAATAATAATAATAATAATAATAATAATAATAATAATAATAATAATAATAATAATTACCTCGGACAGGTTCTGGCCGATTTGTACATCTTTATCAGACAATATATCTCACTTGACGATATGTGTCAGAGGAAAAACAATTGTTTGTATACATCTGAAGTACGACTAGTGTAATATGTTAGTAGTCAGCGATGTATGCAATGGAGGGGAAAAGGAACTGGCCACCATATCCCATTAACTCTTGGCTTAGTGGTTTAGTTGCCTCAAGAATGATGCCTTATTGGTGTCACTTATGAGGTTCGGACCTGTCTTCAGACAGTTCACTAAACAACAGCAATAACAACTACAATAATAATAATAATAATAATAATAATAATAATAATAATGTCCCGCGCCGTGGCGTCGTGGTCTAAGGCATCCTGCCTAGGACTCGCGTTACGGAATGCGCGCTGGTTCGAGTCCTCATAGGGGAAGAAATTTTCTCATGAAATTTCGGCCAGTGTATGGGGCCGGTGCCCACCCAGCATCGTTCTGCACTTGGGGAGCTACGATAGATAGCGAAAATCCAGCTGTAACGACGGGGGGAATCATCGTGCTAACCACACGATACCTCCATTCTAGTTGGATGTTCGTCCACCTCTGCTTCTGCATATGGACGTGAAGCCAGCAGCCGGCTGGTCGGTCTTGGTCCTTCAAAGGGCTGTAGGGCCATGGATTTATTATTATTATTATTATTATTATTATTATTATTATTATTATTATTATTATTATTATTATTATTGTTGATGTTACCAATACTACGAGCAGGTGAAGAAGAAACAAAAAATGGTGAATATTGCAATGAAGAAGAGGCAGAAGAATTATAATTCACAATTTCAGTAGGAAAAGAACAGAATATTTACAAAAACAGAACCTACTCGTGAACTTCAACCACATTGGAGGGGAGGGGTTGTTTTCTGCGTCGAATAAAGACCAATTGGATCTGTTTTGAACCGGGTAATTGGCCGCACTGTGAATACAGATGTCATTCTTGTATCGGTACGACACGCGCGTTTCGGATTTCCGTCCCCCTCCTGGTCTCTTATTATTTCGTCCACAGACCTCCCCAAGCCTACAACCGCGAAACCGCCGTCTCGCCGCCCAGCTGACCATCTGCTTCCGCCGTGCCGCGCTGTGATTTCCCACTGCGGGACGCTGGGTTTGTTACCAGATGTAGACATGCAGGTAGATTGGTGTAACTTGGAAATAATGGGATCCCTCTGCATAGCCTATACCAGCGTTTCTCAAACTATAATCCTCGAGTTCTGCCCTTGTGGTCCTTCAAAAAAACAGAAGAAAAAATAAAATTCAAACGAATTGCCTATCACACTATAGCTGAAAACCTCCGAGTTTGTAAATGACACATGGCAATCGTCTTTCACTTTTTCTCCCAGTAATACATATTTTATTAAATTTCTTACCCCACCCGTCTACCCACTTCTCACTTTACTCTCAGCAACAAAAGAGGGATTTAAAGCACTATGAACGTGGCGTTTCTCGCCATCTTCTCCTGCATATCTGGCGCCGAGCCTGTAACCCAGCCAGGGACCACCCGAATTCATAACAGAGGACCAAAGTAACAGAGAAACAGAGGAATCTTTTCATGTATTTATGACTTTCTTAATAGTTTTGCCGACACCCAGTATGCACATTAAAATGGGCACATATTGTACGTCGTACACCAATAATAGAAAGTGCCAAATTGCATCTTTAGACTAGTTGTTGAAAATCAGGCATGTTTCTTCATTAATATTTTTATTTGTTTTTCCAGATGACGCTATGAGAAATTTTAGACTCCGCCTATTTTAAAATCCGACAGGTTTACGTTTTATACTTGCGTGTTTCGTCTTGATACACTCGTTTAAAGCACTTCGTAACAAACAACGCACCGAGGTTTTGGTTTACTCACATTGCCACACCAAGTAAATCCAAGTTCCAAATAACTCCTATGATATTTACGAAAGGATTTTTTCTTTGTATAGCTACCACTAGGACTAGATATTTCTTTAAGATCCGGATCGAAGCCAGTTTTCCATTATTTATAATGGGCACTATTTAACAGACATGGACAACTACTAGCGTAAGAAGGATTTCAAACAACTAACTGCTAACAGGCAAGCGATGAATCAGCAATGCACAGAATTTGTTATAAGTTACTTGTGATTGACTACATAAGCTTAAATATAATTACAAACGTATTATAATTAATTAATTCTATTTTAAAATATAAGTATAGCTACTGGTATTAAAATATGCTACAAAAATGATAAATTTGCTTTCCAAGGGAACAAGAGTAAGGTGGTCAGCGAAAGTGTTCTGTCTTTAAAAAGTGATCCCCACTTCAAAAAAGTTCGAGAAACGCTGGCCTATACGACTTCAGCCTTAGCTCGTTGTTCTTTATCTCATTTCTTCTCCTCTTTTTTCAGTTTTCATCTCCCACTCCATATTTTTCTTCTATTCCCCTTCTCTTACTTTCCCGTATAATTCATTGTTAACAAATTCCTACCTCTACTATTCATCTTCTATCTTTTTTATCTTTCTTCCCTTTTCTCTCCTTTAATATTGTCATTTCTACCTCCACTTTCTCTTCTTTTACTATTACAACTTCTGCCAAGTAGGTAATCCTAGTGTATATACAGGATGGCCCACTTAACTCTTTCACCTCCGATAGCGTGTGAAATATTTCAGATATACACAAACCGACAATTACAAATTAAATTACAACGAAGGGGACATCTGATACACTTAATGTATTTTTTGTAGGCCTACATGAAATAATTTTCAGGATATTAGAGTAAACTTTCTTTTTAAATGAGAACCAACTAGCCTATGTTTTGTATTGGAAATGTGTTAGCTCTGTCTAATAACAACTGGCTACTTTACTGACTGTTTGAATGTCACCAGTAAGAGTGAACATAAGCAATGTTTGACCAAGGATCGAACAGAAGAAGGACAATTAATCTGGTTAGAGTTATGCGTCAATTAAATCAGAATCACAATGTACTGTAGGCCTAAATTTTAATACTATGAAAATGTAGCACGTGGTGAAGTAAGACATAACAGTAATGTACAATAAAAATAAACAAATATTCTGAAAAAAAAAAAAACATAAAATCTCTGGTGTGCAGACAGAATCAATGTTTGCAGTCAAATGCCTAGAAATTATTGACGGATTAAATTGATTTCACTTTTAAAACATTCATATTAATTAATTGTAAAATACACTCGTAAATATTCTAGACCAGCGGTGACCAAAACTCGAACTGCTGTGATTACATGCGACAGACAGCCTATGAAGTAAGGAGACGGAGGAAATGTACTTGGCATGAAAACTACAACCAGTGGTGGTTACTGCACTAACATCTTGAGCAATCCCGCGGATAAAAATAAAATATCAAGCTTTGCTGTATCAGTAATATCACTGCTGTCATCAAGAGCCAGTGAATAATATACGATTTTTCTTGCTTCTTTTTTAACTTCCTCTTGAATATAATTAGGAATTTTCTGAATTCTTCTCTCGATACTTGGTCGAAAAAAATGGTAGTTTTTCAAAATTAAAAACTTTTTATGAACAAGTTATTTAAGCTATTTTAATCATTACTCTTTTGAGAAATTCTACTCTATTAAAAGGCTTTAGAGCACGAGATATTTCAAACCCCATTAGGTAGCTGATTTCCTTACATTTGTTTACGTCGTCTTTCTCTTCCTGGCTATGATTTAAGACTTACGTCAATTCCTGGTGTTTAACAGTTCGTTGGCACATAATATTGAATCAGTTTTTCTACAATATTGTTATTAAATGAATAACTAATAAATAGTTACCCTCATCTAAAGATTAAGAAGATTAAAATTGAGATAAAACCTAATAAGTTTATCTTTCTAGGAAGAAGATCTAAAAATATCAATATTCATGCACGTACAGAAGAATTATAGAAACACATAGTGGCCAGTAATAATAATAATAATAATAATAATAATAATAATAATAATAATAATAATATTAATAATAATAATACATTATTCAGCGTGGCAATTAATGTTTCTATATACTCCTAATTGAACCGTTGAGCAAAGTAAACATATTACATTTTTTCCAACAGAACAACAAAAAAATTCTCCTTCTCATACTTTATGAAACCACCTCTTACTGCTTGTAGAGACAGAGTTTGTAGAGCGACATTATACCTCCACTGCTTGTCTTCAGTAGCTGAATGAAACACACAGCAATGACCAGGAAACTCCTCGTACCCGTTTGAAAATGTCTGTGATTATACGATGTAATCACGTCACCCGCTTTGGTCACCGCTGTTCTAGAGAGCCGTTCCGAAACACTTCGCCGATGTCTTATCGTTCAATTGACCAGTACAGAACCGAAGAAATAAAGGTTGTATTGGGTACTGTACAGTACTATGGGGTGTACTATCTTCAATTACGTTAACATTATGATCTAGACATAAGAAAGGGTTTATTTTTATGTTTACTCTTACCGGTGACATTCAAACAGTCGGTAAAGTAGTCACTTATTATTAGACAGAGCTAACGCAACATTAGAAATACAAAACACAATTGGTTCTCGTTTTAAAAAAAGTTGACTCTAATATCTTGAAAATTATTTCATGTACAAAAAATACAGTACGTGTATCAGATGGACTGGAGAAAACTGGGTTTGCAGTGAAAGACCTGCCATTGGACAGAACATTAAATGAATGAATGAGCTACCTTTATTTCACTTATATACTAGAAAATCATCACAGTTGATGAAGCTTCGTAAAATAATAGGATGAAAGAGTAATGGAACGGAGAAAAATTCTCTCCGGCGCTGCGCCGGGATTTGAATCTGGGTTTTCAGCTCTACATGCTGATGCTTTATCCACTAAGCCACACCGGATACCCACCCCGGCGTCGGACAGAATCGTCTCAGTTTAAGTTCCAACTCTTGGGTTCCCTCTAGTGGCCGCCCTCTGCACTACGTCATAGATGTCTATGAATGTAGGACTGAAGTCCACACATGTGCTGAGGTGCACTCGTTATGAGTGACTAGTTGGCCGGGATCCGACGGAATAAGCGCCGTCTTAAATCACGAAGTGATTTACGCATATCATATATATTATTTTAATGTACCGAAGTACATATGATATTTCCATGCAGATATTCTGCGTCATCATACGATGAAAGAGTAATGGAACGGAGAAAAATTCTCTCCGGCGCCGAGATTGGAACCCGGGTTTTCAGCTCTACGTGCTGCTGCTTTATCCACTAAGCCACACCGGATACTCACCCCGGCGTCGGACAGAATCGTCTCAGTTCCATTACTCTTTCATCGTATGATGACGCAGAATATCTAATTTTGCTTTGTGTGGAATACCATTTTTGGCTGGGTTTTATTCAAAGGATTTAATTTTGGAAATAGTGTCTTTAATAAAATTATTCAGTGTAAATGAAATTATTAACTTAAAGATTTAACCTGTATTAAGATGATCATCCCAGCCACACCTTCCGGTACAACCACTATATATCATACTGTAGCCTATGTACTTCGGTACATTACAGACGTGGACAAATTATTAGCAAAATTGAAGATTTTTATTATATATTTTTACAAAATATGATTCTTCAATTTAGACTACACTTGACATTTTTGCGTATTTCCAAATTATTAGCAAATTGAAGATTTGTACTGTATACTTTTAGAAAATTTAACTCTTCAATTTGGACTACATTTGATATTTTTGCATATTTACAAATTATTAGCAAAACTGAAGGTTTTTATTATATATTTTTACAAAATTCGATTCTTCAATTTGGAATACAATTGACATTTTGGATATTTTTTCAAATTATTAGCAAAACTGAAGATTTTTATTTTATAGTTTTACAAAATTTGACTCTTCAATTTAGACTGTAGTTGACATTTTCGCTAATTTACAAATTATTAACAAAATTGAAGATTTTTATTATATATTTTTACAAAATTTAACTCTTCAATTTAAACTACAGTTGACATTTTTGCATATTTATGTCTACTGTAATGATAGAAAAATGCAAAATTGTCAATTGTAGTCTAAATTGAAAAGTCAAATTTTGTAAACAGAATTATCATAAAAATCGTCAATTTTGTTAATAATTTGTCCACGTCTGTAAAATAATAGGCTATATATATATATATATATATATATATATATATATAATATTCGTAAAATAAACCAATTTGAAAAAGAAAACATCGTCTCCGAGTTGCATATTTATTTATTTATTTATTTATTTATTTATTTATTTATTTATTTATTTTGCTAATAATTATAACATAACATATATTATGGATGGATCTAATCGCAAGCATGATAATTAACAAACAGTCCTGTAAGAAATGTTTGTACATTACGAAACTTTGCTGAATATTTCATATTAGAAGAACGTACGATTAAAACTGTGATTGAAGAACGTAACGATCGCTCACCCCGGGGCGGGGCAGCGTCTGGTTTGTGCAAACAAGTGACAAGTCGGCAGGACAAGAGCGATAAGCGGCAACAAAACCATTTTCCACATCGCCACACACAGCATCGAGATAAGACACAAAGAAGGAGTTGTGCGACTGCGCCCGCATTGTGGGGACCGCATACCCCCTTCACAGCGGGCGCTTGTTTGTTTTCAATACCCTTCCCCACGCGTGTGTGCACCGTTACAGGCATTTAAACATCATCAAATGCTACTTTCAAAGATGTATTCATAACTGCCGCTTTGTTAAACTAACTTGTTTGAAATTTCGTTCCTAGATTTACTTCCCGGGAGTAATAAACTGCACATGGCATTTCCATTGAAAAACATTATCATTCGTACACAATGGCAGTACTGGGGGGGGGGGGGAAATCGTTACACGTCTGGAGTAAAATTAGCTGATCCGTTATGGAAATAAACGTACTAATTCCAAGCATTGAAAAAATGATCATTTAAAATGTACTTTAAAATGACAATGCACATTATATATAATGTTTAATATATCTTAAATTAAAAACATTGAATTACTGACAAAATAATAAAAATATGTTAATAGATTAAATTTTAAACCAACACAGATAAAAATTTCTTAAGACAATAAAATAAAGTACTCTATTCTGTATGTAGGAACATAATATAAACATTAAAGATACATTCAGTTGAAATTTCAAAGGAGAAGTCTGAAATTTTGTACAGCTATTGTTCTCCTTATAAATAGTGTGTATACTAAATTTCATCTAGGCCTAATTTGGTTTAAGAATGTGCGAATTATTAACATTTTTGTAAATTTAAATTAGTTTTTTAATCGCTGTTATTCCTACAAATTTTAACATTTTGTCAGAAGTTTCATTTTTATAACTTTCAAAACCCCCAAAACAAAACATATATATATATATATATATATATATATATATTTCATATTGTAGACTCTAAAAACAACCAAAAAAAATGTGTAACTCCTGCAAAAAAAAAATTAAAAAGTGTGAGACATAGAGAAAATCCTTTCTTTTTTTTACTTTTTTATTTTACGACGCTTTGTGAACATCTTAGGTTATTTAGGTCTGAATGAGATGAAGGTGATAATGCTGGTGAAATGTGTCCGAGGTCCAACACCGGAAGTTACCCAGCATTACCTCATATTGGGTTGAGGGAAAACCCCGGAAAAAAACCTCAACCAGATAACTTGCCCCGACCGGGAATCGAACAAGAAAATCCTGATAGTAAGTTTCGTTATTGTCGGACCATCGGATCTATGCCCCTCCAGCGCTGTCGTCGTTCTTGGAAAAGTTAACGCCTCTACTCACTCCATTCCACCAGCTTTCCTCCCACCACGTTAAACTGCAGGCCACGAACCTTGCTGAATACTGCTTATTAATAATGTGAGGTTAATTATTACTTATTCATAATTTAATTTAAGTAGATCTAATGAGGCTGATTGACTTCTACGATTAATTGGAGATAATTATATGATTACAGTGGATATTTGTTGGTTAAATGGAATTTACGTGAAGGGAATCTATTTCGTTTCTATAAAGAAATGTGTTCGTCATAAATACTTCTTCTTCACCTTATTATCTTATTTTGTTAGGTTTGGAACGTGATCTTGAAGGCCTAATAAAATTATAAAATTGTAGGAATGAATGAACACATAGTCACTTGCCCTCTTTCTTTCTCATCCGGACTAAGGACCGGCTATGGCGAAGTTAATACATACTACGATCTAATTGCATATTTACATACTACATACCATAACATACTGACAATGTGCAGGAGTTCTAATTTATTCTTATGAAAATAATTTACATATTTACAAAACACCAAGACTTGTATTATGCATGAAATTACAGAGGGCATATTCCGGACATATCTGAATCTGAGTCACTACTATTGCTGCTGCTGTCTTCACCCAAGTTGATAACAAATCTAGCTACTTCCTCTTCTATTAATCCGGAACGTTTCTTTCCCACCTTGGAAATTTATTGCTTTCCTCGCAACCTTCAATAATTTCTTCAAAGTCGGAACTTCTTTCTGCATGATATATTTTTTTTTTTTTTTTTTTTACCTTAGGGATTTAGTGAAGTGAATTTTTAATGGCAGGCAGAGTAACTATCTCATGCCCCCATGTTTTAGATTGCTACCAGTGCACTTCATTAGAACCAGGTACCCAGCTTCGAAGCCGTTAGCCCTGTGAACTTACAATATATTTATGTTCCCCTATTATCATAATTCAGGGTTGTTATCTAAGAAATTAGCAAGTTCTTGGTGATAGTAGAAGAGAAAGAGTGGGGGAAGGGAAGTGGTCCGTGGCCCATTTCTTTTAGGGCTCATCCCGACATTTGTCTATTGCTCAAGGGAAACCACGGAAAAACCTAGAGCAGGATGAGATGTCGTGCTGACGACAAGCCAATTGGCTATAGTGTGATCGGAATATGTTCAGGTGGGAGGTTGTCATTTAATCATAATTTAAAGTACAAGTACATTAAAATACATATTAATTTGTTACAAAGAATTCAAGGCATCTATGCAGCCAATAACGTGATGACCCTGATATAAAATTCTTGTATCTTTCTTCTTAAAATACATCGATGCATATCATCTACAAGAATTAAAGATTCCCTTGGTCTGTTCCTCCCTGGTGATTCTAGCTTTTCATCTCCTGTACAGACTTCCTCTCGCCTGATTTTCTTTATTAGGCGCTCTGACCCCCTTTATAAATTACATAAAAATGTTGTATTATATCAGTATTAGTTAAGTAAGTAATTTTAATACGTAATCAATTTAAATAAAATAAGCCTCACCTGTGATCGCAGCTGCTTTTATCGTTGCCTGATTTAGAGGAAACAGACCTGTTTGTTTCTCTTCATCGTAAAATGCTATTACTTGCTTAATAATATTTTTTTCACCACTCCGTGCTATTGTATTGATGTTGAGTTGACAACACTGGACTGCAAGTGCAAATAAACTGAAGAAGGTTCAAAATTGTGAGCAGTGGGGGAGAGAAATGGAGAGAGATAGAAAAGAGTGAGATAGAAATGCAGGGAGAGAAATGAATTACCGAGGCTGAGAAGGAATTAGGGTTCAGTTCGCATATCTTACGGGGGCACAGATCCGATGGTCCGACTATACATACGTATTAAATAATTTTCACAAAAAATTATTCGTGTAGTACAAGTTTTGTGGAAGGAATAGCATTTTCAGCAAAGCAAAATGTGTAAAAAAGAAACAAAAGCGGAGAAAAATGAGTTTCGAATTTTAAATAAATATAAACAAACGCATGTGTATTTTTAAAATGGCCGCCAAAATATGGAATTGGAGGGACATAAATGCATGTAAATTGCCCCGGACTTCCTTAGACGATAAACAATTTTCATTGCTAAAATGTGATTTTTTAACCAAAATCGACAAATGTTTACTTTGGTGTACTCTTAAAACGTCATGACTAGGACCTGGAAGTTTATGTTCTAAAAAATTACTGAATATGCATACAAATGTGCCCTAAAAGTGCAAAATATGCTAATAAATATCCACTAATAAATGAAGAGAAATTACGTTTCCTGTAACAGTAGGAATGCTAATGAGTATGAACTTACATTATTTCTTAGACGTTGGCAGGTTTGGAGTGATATGAATGTAGTGGTTTAACTTCATTACGTTACAAGAACGTTGGTCATCATATTTCTCTGAATATACATTTGCTTTATTTCTAAAAGCTTACTATGAAAGACAAAAAAAGGGAGCGTTTTTACCAAAACATTGCCTCAATTAAAGTCATACCTTGGTCCTTAAAATCATGCAATGATTGTTGGCTATTTTTCAATTCACAAGGCAGGGAAAAAATTGGACTATGAGAGATTGTCTTCAAGAGACAGAAATTTATAAGAACTCCTGACGTGTGTGTGTTCATTGATATGGGTTCTCTGTACTACTTATATGTACTAAATTAAATTTAAATCACAAATTTTATTCCAGTGTTTGTTGTTGTTTAGTTAACTGTCCGAAGACAGGTCTGAAACTCACAAGGCACCATTTATGAGGCAACAAGGTCAGGAGATAATAATTCCTGACACTCAGAATTGATTTAAGGATCAAATGCAAAAAAAAGTCACTGACATGAGGAAAAATGCTAAAAAAATTGCAGGTAAAATTGCACAAATACAGATATATTATACAATACCTTGGATCTTGCACATACATCTTATATCATAATCATGTATGAAGTGTAGTATAGTAAATTACACTCTCAGGACTCAGGAGGTTAAATAGGATGGTTTTGAGAATTTGAAATTAAAACATGGTTTTAACATTAAAGGCATTATTTACGAAACGGATTTTTGGAGTCAAAGTTTCCCTACTTTCTTATTTTATATATAGAGTATATTATTTATATGCCTATATAATATATTTTTTACTACGGATCGTCCTGGATAATAATCACTCTAGTTAATCGAGAGCTTACTGTAGATCTAGTATCGTCCCATTGTAAAATTCAGACGTAAACTTCGAAGATTTCCACAAGTACTGAATAATCCAAGGTAACATAGCTTGCTGTCGAGTTTGCATAATATGTTTTTATTACAATTTTTCTTTTTCGTCTTCCAAAATGAAACTGTAGCCAACAATTCCTTACTTGAAGTAGTTCTTTTTGTTGAATAGCTAGTACTTTTGTGGTACAATTTAATTAGTTATATTGTTTCTAAGATTGAAAGCATAACTTATATTCAGAATCTTTCGGGACCTGATTGAAGGCAAAAATCTTTCCCTGGTTTTTACATATAGGAACACAACAAAAATTTGGCATTTTGAGGTGTTTTTAAGAGTATTTAATATACTAATACTCTATGTAAATCCTCATTGTTTATATACTGGAAAACAAAAGTACACGCAAAGCGCATCCCTCAAAGTACAAGCGCGCTATCGGTTGGTGCTAGTCCAGGACATCCTAGGATTACCATGAGAAGAAATTCTATAGGAGAACATGAAATCTAAAATAAGAGGACATTGCTGAAAAAAGGAAGACGTTTTAAAAATTGGTATGAACAAAATTAAAGATAAAAACAATGGCTCACCTTAGTCAGTTTTCTCACTAGTTGCTGTATCAGTATTACATCTGTACCCTACTTATCGGTGGAGCCCACTTTGTACACAAGAGCCTGAAGGGATCAACTTATATCTTGTAACAAATAACTACGAAACTGTTCACAGGACATGTCCTTGATATTATACTTCACTATGATGATACCTCTGACTGTCTCCGTCAGCATGCGATTTCGTTCTTTTGTCCATTGAGAGATATTAGGGAAGGTACTCTCCTCTCTCAGCACTTCCATTGTGACTTGGGATAAATAAATAGAATTGACATATTTTTAAGAGTTCTGAGAAAGTTTCAGTGCTTGCAGAACTATTGGAATTGAAGAATTTGCATCATTGTTTATCTAAACTTAAATCTTTGTCAAAATTAACTTGATTGGCATATCTTTGTACATTGCAGAATAAAATTGATAAAATAGCTTAGAATCATGAACAGTGACGTTTTTAAAGTGTAAGAATTCAATGCATGTCAATAGGTCATCATATGTTATGTTTTTTATGTGCTCCAGCTTCAACCATTGAAAGCAGTTAAATTCTTTCATAGGTTTTCACCATTTGTTTAGATATTCTATGCATAATATCGCACATTATTCAATATTCATATTAATTCTAGTAGAAATGCGAAATGCCAGACATTTCAAATTTTTTAGAATGCCTGCCGGACAGGATCAAATGATTAAAAAAGAGGACATGTCCTCCTTTTGCCGGACGGATGGTAACCCTAGGACATCCCTATAACTTAGTTGCTGAAGTTGGATCAGTTTTCAAGCAGTTGTCAAACCATAATAAATTCGCTGTAGAAACAAACCTATTGCCTGTAAGAGAAATGTGTCTTTATTCTTTACTGATGTTGTACGTTTCAAATGCAGCACATAGGTAGCAGTTTGTAATAAAAGCCATACCATTGTTGTTGACACACCTGTCCTATCTTGTCAGATAAGTTATCTGTTTATGATTCATTTCGATAGTCTGCTTCCTTTTGGACATTATCTGTGCTGATCATGACCTGATTATTGCTTAATTCTTGTTATCAATGATTGAGTTGAGTGATAGTTCAGCTTAGCCGATTTATCTGTTTACTGGAATAGCTTCTGACGTCATTGCAGCGTTGTAGACGTCTAGTATTGCACTGCTACAGCCACGTCACTGTTATTTCCGGAAGCCAATCACGTTGCAGCTCGGCAAACGTGCGCGTCGTGTCATTTGCTGCTGATGTCGTCATGCACTTCCACTACTGCCACATTTAGTTAACAGCTGTTATTTATAACTAGAGATGGGATGAACTGTTCTTTTTAAGAAATAGTTTCGACTGTAACTGTTTCATGTACGAAACTGTTCCAAAATAACAGTTTCATAAGAAAATGTTTACAACGTCAGTGCCAACTGTTTCAACTTCTCATCTGTTTCAGGAATATGTTGCAAAGCCCTTGAATCGTTTTAGATCAGCTGTTCAGTGTATTATAACGACGAAAGTTACTTTTCGTAAGTTACTGTTAAAGAGTACAGTAAATAATTACAATTAAAAATGAATCGATTTTAGTAAAAATAACGCATATAACCCTAGGAGAGTTTAATAACAATAAGACATTATCCGATAATATTTTGTGCGGTATATTAATTAACTTCATGTCACGGCACCATAAACATTTATTCTTCATCAATGGGCAGCTAATAATTATTAATATCGGATTTATTAGGGAATTTGATTCGTACAAATAAATTGCACGTTACTACATAGCCTACTGTTGCACGAAGGCCGTGTGGAAAATCTATATCAGGGGTCGTCAGCACAGAGCACGCTGGGGCTAGCATCCCTTACTAGGGTGCACTGCGTAGCTGCTAGCGGGTATGCTCTCTATCTCTCCCTGCTGCACGACGGTGCACATGGGACAGCACCGCATACCCGTTGCACATTTCAGCGAGTGCTGACGACCACTGATCTATATCATCTACTTTCGATTGGAGGTTGATGATAGCGCTACACGTGGCCTTTGCAGAGAGCAAAGAGGAGGCATACTGTTTAGAAATTGAACTAGAGCTATCAGACACTGTGCTACATACGTAGGTACACCAGTGTTATAAGTTACTTCTCTTTTTCTAGCTTCTTTGCTTCTTGTACAATTTCTTACAAATTTTTTCCCGTCTTCGCGATCCCAGAAGAAGACGCTTCTGAACTTATTGATGCCATTCACAATACTTTTCCCTTACGTTTTAATGACAATCAAAAATGTAAATCTACGCTCATAATTTCTTGTCTTTGTCTAGCATGTAACCATCGTCGTATCGACTTTCAAATAAAGAAACTATTCTATTCCTCTTCTGTTTTTAAAGTAGTCGCATACTTCAAAGTGTTCTTTCATGATTAAGTAATTGCACCTTCAACGCTTACGTTGATATCAAGTATACCAGCGATAATATTTGAAGTGTTTTGCAACCACTCTCTGTATTGATAAATATAAAAGAAGGCTGACTAATTTAACTTGGAATGAAACGACACTCATAGGCCATATATAAATGCTGTGCAAATGCTGGAACTTACGAAAGTTGCAGAAGTGGAGTATGACTAGGAAAAAGGATCTTACAAGAATTACACAGACAAAACGTCTTCTTTAAGAGTAAAACGTTGCAAAATGGATATATCGATTGGTAATGATTAGAGCTAGGACAAGTATCCACTGAAGAAGAAATTAACTTACCTACGACGCGCATAGTTGTGTGTAACGTCATACGGCACAACGTGACTCAGGGCTGTACAGTTTCTAATACGACAGCAGTTCGGCTACGAGAAGATAAATCACGTCAGAAACATCAGGTCCTGCCACATTAAATACGTTAGTAGAGAAATCTGATAGACAAATTTCCGTTGTAAATTAAGCATCGCAAACGAAAATCATTAAAGCAACACTGTAATACTGAAGACAGCTCTGCCCTAAGATCTCCACAAGCTCTTGTTTCAAGCAAACTGTATGTAAATTTATCATTCATTAAAAACACATTTGCAGATGTGATCAAAACATTAGGGGTCGTATTCATAGACATTTTTAGCGCGGGCTTCCGGTGGATGATCAGCGAACTAACGTTTTTCGTATTCATAAACCAGTGTTAGCAATATGATATGATATGAATCCTGTATAAGTAACCAGTCGATAGCCGGGGCTAGATTAGCACGCTCGTAGCGCGGGCTAGCGAAATGTCTATGAATAGCACCCTAGGAGTTTAGAACAGCGTTCGTCATTACGAAATGAAATGACGTCAGGGCAAGCATTGACTATTCGGGCAGCGTGGACAGAGCAGCGAGCTATCAGTAGGTAGGCCTACTGTAGCGGTGGGGATGCAATTGCAGTTATGAAAATAAGTAAATTTCATCACAGATGTAATTCATCTGATTATAATCTACAAAGTTTCCCCAGTTCATGCACTGCCCAAACCATAGTGTACAATACTGGACACTTAGTACGCAAGAAAGGAGTAAAAAATCGCGTAAATAGCATTACAGGAGACAGTAAATATTTTCACTAATGGTTAATTAATTCATTTGAATCTCTTTCATTTTAAGTACTATGTTAATATCTTTTAATGAAAAACGGATTACAATTCACTGTAACAGAGTTAAATAGCATCAGTAGAGGGATAGGCTTTCAGTTATTTTTTTTAGTTGGTTACTTAACGACGCTGTATCAGCTACGAGGTTATTTAGCGTCGATGAGATTGGTGATCGCGAGATGGTATTTGGCGAGATGAGGCCGAGGATTCGACATAGATTACCTGAAATTCACCTGACGGTTGGGGAAAACCTCGGAAAAACCCCAACCAGATAATCAGCCCAAGCGGGGATCCAAACCGCGCCCTAGCGCAACTTTAGATCGGCAGGCAAGCGCCTTAACCGACTGAGCCACGCCGGTGGCTTTCAGTTATGTTTGGAACTTTTTTTATTAGGTACATATTTTGCAATGAAACACACTTGTGTAAATACATTAGCTAAAGTTAAGTTATATTATATTTTATAACCAGGGCAAGGGATTTGGAGTATTATAAAGCAATAGTGAAATATTGTATATACAGCCAAAGTTGTTGTGAACGTGAACCGAGCTACTGCACTGATCAAGCAGGAGCACAGTTCAGTCAATGAAAATTACACGCAACTTGTTGCAAAATTATTTCAGAACTTGCACAGTACTTGCTCCGTCAGAGTCTAAACAACTAACCAGTGTAGTTGTGATCAGGTGTGTCATTCACCAGTTCGTGCACATTTCTTGCAGAACTATGCCCACAAATAGAACAAGTACAGTATACACAAAATTAAGAGCACACGTATTTCAGAATTTGATAGTGTGTTTGTTATTTAAAACAATAAACAATAATTCTGCAGAGTTTGTAAACGTTATGTGCCAGGTTCTAGGAATTTAACGCAAAGCGTCACATAAGTACTATTAAACACAAACGTCCTTACGACAAATTTAATTCTGAGACTCGCGTTACACTACCTCGGCTGCTGCGCGACCCGCCAATTCGTGCCTTAAATTTCCTCCCTCCTCACGTGTATCGCTAGATGACATCACCCGCTCCAACTCAAGGTTATGGTGGATACATTGCATCTTCGTCTGTCAATCACACTATTCTTCATTTGAATTTGTCATGTAGTATAGAAATCAAATTATAGGTAAGACAAAACTAGTCAGAAAATGTGTCAGTTGATGTTCTGGTATCGCATCCTAGTACTGGACCGAACTTACAGACATATTTATATCAACACAGTGGATAAGGCATACTTAGTGAAGTTTAAAATGTGTAATCGAACACATATTACAATACTGCAAATATCGCAGACAAAAAATGGGTTTTTCTGACTGATATATCTCTTTTATAATAATCCACGGACTTAACCTTGCAAAAAACAAAGAGCTACGAAAAGATTCTTAAAGCGAGAGTCTACTAAAATATTGAACTCTATTGGAATGACAAAGTCGCAAAGAAAGGAAGGAACATGATCTTCAAGATTATTTGTACGTATGTTTCGGGAACGTGGGAACACACAAAAAAAAAGAGTGAAATTAGACGCTTTGAAAAAGGACTTCCGAGAAGTAGCAGTGGCATATCCAAGCTCCATCAGATATCCAAGAATAACATCTTGGAAATGGATGGGAACGTACTGAATTTGTCAGAGCCAAAAAGTTACTCTGGTATGGTTATCTATACTGTCCATAATGTCTGATAGACGACGCAAACATTGTCGGCAGAGAGAGAGAGAGAGAGAGAGAGAGAGAGAGAGAGAGAGAGAGAAGGATAATTGTTATTCAACCAATGGCAGAGGTCTCATTCCACGCTTAACTTGAAGTTGAACGGTCTAAAGCATTTTAACCCCGTCCAACTTCAAGATGGTTAAATAGCAATTATTCTTGCACTAAATTTCTGATTAATTAATGACTATCTCTTGTGCTACTTCAATCTGTGCATCGCCATAGCCCTCAACTGCCTGATGAGTCCAGATTGTAAAATAAGTTCGTATTTTAAAACTTAATTTATAATACTTTTGTTCAGTCTCTTAAATAATGTTTACTTCATTTTTAAGTTAAATGAAATATAGAAATTCGGTTACGTTGGCATTCTTTAAACATGTTTCATTCGTTGTTTACACCATGGATTGCAAAGGTAAATCTAAGCAGACAGAAGTTTAATTTTTTCACAGTTGACACAGATGGGACATTCATTTTCTGCGCCGCAAATCTGGCTCATGGCGTCCACTGGCCGGGCGTGGGTGGAACCGATAGCATGGTGCATACGCAGCGGTAATGGAAGGGTAGCGTTGAGGGCATGTAATTACGTGGACAGCAGACTGCATGTAATGAGGACTGTGTCCCGCGTAATGATGGCTTGCATCTTTAGAGCGGACACACCCACAGTGCAACTCAGAACATGGAAACAGGATGCAAGAATTCCGTTGTTCGTGCATTACTATATACTCCTATATTACAGTATAATACTATACACATCTGCAACGTACACACATAGCACCGAAAAATAAACATATATACGCACGCACGTACATACATGAAATCTTTTAAGTACATTCTACTTAGAAAAGTTTTAATGAACAGAACTAGACTCTTGCGGAAGTTTCTAAATAGTCTTAAATGACCGAGTTAGTTTTTTTTCTCCTCTCGCTTCTTCTTTTTTTTCTTTTCTTTTTTTATTATATTGATATATTACTTAATCATTTGTATTTCTATACCATTTAGTACGACTTTGCTAATCAACATTTTATGTCTTGTAACCCACATGTATTTTCCTATTAGTATATTAACTGTATAATATATCTCAAGTGAATTAATCGTCGAAGTGTGTGTGTGTGTGTGTGTGTGTGGGTGTGGGTGTGGGTGTGGGTGTGTGGGTGTGTGGGTGTGTGTGTGTGTGTGTGGGGGTGTGGGGGTGTGGGGGTGTGTGGGTGTGTGGGTGTGTGGGGGTGTGGGTGTGTGTGTGTGTGTGTGGGTGTGGGTGTGGGTGTGGGTGTGGGTGTGGGTGTGGGTGTGGGTGTGGGTGTGGGTGTGGGTGTGGGTGTGGGTGTGGGTGTGGGTGTGGGTGTGGGTGTGGGTGTGGGTGTGGGTGTGGGTGTGGGTGTGGGGGGGTGGGTGTGGGGGTGTGTGTGTGGGGGGGTGTGTGTATGTGTGTGCGTGCGTGCGTGCGTGCGTGCGTGCGTGCGTGCGTGCGTGCGTGCGTGCGTGTGTGTGTGTGTGTGTGTGAGATATATATATATATATATATTTCTATGTTATGTAACTAATTTTGATTATGTGTAATTTTCTATTTTATTTTATATATTATGTAACCGATCTTGACTATTTGTAATTTTATATTATGTAACTGATCTTGACTGTTGTAATTTTCTACTATATTTTATGTAATTTCTAAGGTATTTTCTTTTGTGTTGTTTTGTAATCTAATTTTGTATTTCATGTATATTATTGAAACCTGGTTGAGTGGAAGAGAAGGCCTCATGGCCTTAACTCTGCCAGACAAAATAAACCTACTACTACTACTACTACTACATACATACATACTGTACATACACACTGTACATACATACTGTACATACATACATACATACATACATACATACATACATACATACATACATGCATGCATGCATACATACATACATACATACACGCGGAAATAAGAGTAGCAGTCTACAAAAATAGTAAAATAACTGTGTTTAATAAATGACAATAAGAAACAATATACGTTAATAGCTAACATCTTAAAAACAGTTGTACCCTTCAACAAAACATGTGGTTAACCCATTTCAGCTGGGTTAAAGCCCACATAGGCATAGCCTGCAATTAAATGGCAGATAATTTAGCAAAGCAAGCTGCTAACGACGACACTGTAGAAATCATTTACAGAAAAACTCCAAAATCAACAATAGCTACAGAAATAAAAGATATAGGAATACAGAAATATGTCAAGATAGATGGAATATAACAACCAAAGGTGCAATAACGAAGTCCTTCTTCTCGTCAATTAAGCAGAGACTGAAATTAGCAATAACTTCAACTCCAGAATTCACAGCAGTTATCACAGGATACGGCAGAAGCAAGTCATACCTTCACAGATTCCACATCATAGACGACCCAACATGTACATGTGGCAGAGGACAGCGAACAGTGAATCATCTTATTTATGAATGTGCAGACACCACACAGCAGGGGACATCGCCACTGCCATCGTGTTCTAATACAGGCCGTAAGGCAGACCACGTGACTCGCTTAACAGCTGATCGCGAAAGGCGGTCTTTCAACCATATGAATTAGTTGCAGTGCATAAATAATAGCATATATTTCTCTGAAATGCAGTGTAATTGCGTCAGTAAAATTTTAAACAGTGATTGTGAGACACTTGAGACACAATTTACTTGCAATTTAAGGTATAATATTATTTTTGGTGTGAAAATTACGTTGTTGCAGGCAAAGTTCGTATGTGTAATACCTGCCTTTATTTCGATTAAATATTGCGTCCTTATGTGGTTAAGTGAATTTTTGGTCTTATAAACAGTAGGCTAAATATGTGTAATAATATATACGTGAAAGTGAAACATTGACTGGCATGTGAAGTAAGTTGTGATTAGGCCTAAGTGCAGCGTTACCGATGTTAGGCCTACTCTTGTCTAATCCATTATTGCTAGTTTACCGTATTTGTCTTATTAAATTTAAATTATTGCGCCCTTTTTATTTGTGAACAACCTACATTATACGAGTAAATAATACGACGTTTGATAATATACACAATTTGAACTAAAAACGAGATACATATAGTATATTACGAAAAATTATACCCTATAGTTTTCATTACTGTTACAGTATCTAGAATTGTAATTAGTTGAAATAAAGCACTCATGCTTCATTACGAAATTCTTGCACATTCATTTATGCACGTTTCAACAATTTTCAGTTGCATCGCACGCATATTTTAATGTGTTGAAGTTATAGGTTATGTTTATTCTATCAGTAATATTCGCAATTATGCATTATAATTAAGCATAACGCTACGTATAACTTATAAATGCAATTTGTCTACACTTCAATTGTATTTATTCGTTTCAGACGGTACTCCAGTCTGAAGTCTGATTAGTTTAATATGTTACTAGGGCTAAACTAGCGCTGAGGTAGTTCCCTTCGTATTCATACATCTTGCATATACAAATTAGTTCGGTTCGTTCAGGATTTTAATATGCCTTGCTTATAGGATCAAATGCATCTCCACAAAAAATAAATTCAACTGTTTTCAGTTCAGAAATTACCGGAACTATACCTCAGCGCTACTAAGTAATATAACGTATGTACATATCATAGGAGGGACTGTGGTGAATTTTCTACCTATAAGTAAGGACGGTAACCGTGTTCTGAAGTTTATCCTAAAATATATTCTTCTTTATTAAATCTCAAAACAGTTTTCGTTCTCAACTTTAACCTAAAATGTTGACGCAGATAGGTTATGTTAACATGGTAAATTCTCTTCACATAAAAATAACACAGTTTTATTTATTATTCCTGCCACATTATGCAACTCATAAATGGAACTTATGCACATATTACATTGAATAAAAATTTAATTGTATTATTTATTTGTTTCCTACTATACTGGGTTGTAATGAATTGTATTTATCTAATCTACCAGGTTAACACACAACTGTACATACACTAATTTCATAGGAGGGACTGTGGTAAATTTTGTACCTACAAGTAAGGAAGGTAGATGTGCTAAATTAAAATCACAATATAAATAATTCTTCTTTATTAAATCTCAAAATAGCATCCATTCCAAACTTAAAATGTTGATGCAACCAGGTTATGTTAACATGTAAAACTCCGTTCACATTAAAATAACACAGTTTTGTAATTATTTCTGCAACATATTATGCAATAAGAAATGTGAAGGGGTCTTATACACACATTACACTAAATAAAATTGAGCGCCGACACGCTAAAAAGTAACATATTTCACTCAGCTCCGTATACTCAAATAGAAAAGCCCGACTCATCGAGTGACGTCACACAACCTGCATTACGGCCTGGTCTAGATCACGATGGCAGTGACATCGCTCATGAGAGACATCAGGAGATTGGCCAATGACTAGCCAACAGCTTGTGAACAGTTACCTCAAAGTGTTTAATCAATTTATAAAATCTATAAACTTGTGACAAAACAGCAACTAATATAGTGTAAAACAAAAATGTGTGATAAACAGCAACTAAAAGTGAGTTTAGAAATGTGTGACATGAACAGGCACTACTACAGTGTTAAAAATATGTGATACAACACAAGGACCATACATACATAGACATTTTAAGTTAATTAGGGTTAACAAATTGCAAATATTATATATATATATATATATATATATATATATATATATATATATATATATATATTCGTACTACATAGAAAGTGAAAGCATGTAGTATTACTTAGGTAATGGGGCATGCTGTAATTATAAAAAATACATACATACATACATACATACATACATACATACACACTCGGACACAATCAAGGTAGCAAAAGCGTACAGAAAAAAATCTCATGTGAAGCTTCATACATGATGGCCGGAGCATATTATTAGGAGAGAAAATGCAGCTCTAAGAAGTGAAACATAATTTAGTAAGAAATGATCAGGAATGCGAGTTTACACTGCCGGTCAAGGATTGGCCCCATCCAGAAAGGCGGTTGAGCATCTCTAAAATTGACGACTCAACGATGGTCGGCAGTAATATAGAAAACAAGATCGGAGCCGACGTAGCAATATGTGTGGAGAATATTTTGACAATAGAATGCAAATTCGATCTGTAAAAATGTTGCTCTAACAACCAAGCTGAGCAAATTCCTATTCTCAAGGCTTTAGAAGAATCGGAAATACTTATACACTTCAATATCAATACAGTATTTGTAGTCATTTATACTGAGAGCAGAGCAACTCTCACTGCACTAGAAAACAACATACAAAATACCATAGTTGAAGAAACACGACACAAGATTCGCAAATTAACATACACAACGCCATAGTTGAAGAAACACGACACAAGCTTCAGTAGTTCACTAGGAAACAACATACAAAACGCCATAGTTGAAGAAACACGACACAAGCTTCAGTAGTTCACTAGGAAACAACATACAAAACGCCATAGTTGAAGAAACACGACACAAGCTTCAGTAGTTCACTAGGAAACAACATACAAAACACCATAGTTGAAGAAACACGACACAAGCTTCAATAGTTCACTAGAAAACAACATACAAAACGCCATGGTTGAAGAAACACGACACAAGCTTCAGTAGTTCACTAGAAAACAACATACAAAACGCCATAGTTGAAGAAACACGACACAAGCTTCAGTAGTTCACTAGGAAACAACATACAAAACGCCATAGTTGAAGAAACACGACACAAGCTTCAGTAGTTCACTAGGAAACAACATACAAAACACCATAGTTGAAGAAACACGACACAAGCTTCAATAGTTCACTAGAAAACAACATACAAAACGCCATGGTTGAAGAAACACGACACAAGCTTCAGTAGTTCACTAGAAAACAACATACAAAACGCCATGGTTGAAGAAACGTGACACAAGGTTCAACAACTCTAGCATAAAAACAATAGTGCAATGCTTATTGTAATAAATTGGTGCCAGTGATTTAAAATTAAATCGTAGTTTGTCATATGGGGTGGTATTCATAGACATTTCGCAGCACGCGCTATGAGCGTACTAAGCTAGCCCCGTCTATCCACTGGTTACTAGTACGGAATTCAAATCATATCCTATCGCTAACATAGGTTTATGAATACGAAAAACGATGATAATCCACCGAAAGCCCGCGCTAAAAATGTCTATGAATACGGCCCATGAAGACTTAAAATCAAATAAAAATGTTCATCACATAGGCCTATTTGAAAACCAATTTATGAACAATAAATTTGGTTTTATCTGCTTAATTTTTCAAATCTTATTAACATAATATTAAGTATGCAAGTATTAAATTTAACCCTAATTTATAGTCTCTAATTGCAAGAACGTTTAAAAGATTGCTCTACATTTACAGCTTAAGAATTTAACTTCTGCCGCGCTAGAGGCTATACACTCATTTTCTCTATTAAAATGGCCTCCACATTGCTGATATTTCTCCATTTCTAAGATAATAATAAAATGGAATCGCAGCGTAAATCAAGGACGAATGAATTGCGAGTAGAGTAGGTCTACATGACATATGCCAGGCGACCATACGGCGCGATCAAATAAGCTAGCAAACTAATGATGATAATGACATGTGTTCACAGCCATTACCTTCTGTGATTGCCTGCCAAGTAAGGTGAAATAAGAATCCCAGCACAAGATAATTCTATTGCATTTCCATTATTTATCTAAGGAGAAGGTGTTCGCCAATTACTTTGAGCGTGAAGTGTGGTTACATAATTCGCAATTTGGGCTCCGAATATGATGATGCATGATAAATAAAGATCGTTACTCCTCCTTGGAGGTCACCTCTACGGAGATGACGCGATGCAATTGCAGCTGCATCAGTGGCCGATAATCTAGCACGTCCATATACGAGGATATGCAACGTGTTTTCTCTGGACTCAATTTATAATAATTTATTATTTTATTTTACGCGTCGTTATTTGATCCATTTTTAATTTATTAGGCAGTTTTGCGTTAATATCATACTAACATGGTAGTAGCACAGTCTACTGTCTTCCTCCGACGAGTTTAGCGCTGGGACCTGAGGTATTCTTGCCATCGGTGCGGGGCGGGGTTGCAGGTAGATTCTTTTGTTGCTACAACCAAGCCGAGCCGAGCGGAGTGGGAAGTATTAATCGTCCAAAAATATGCAGTCTTCAGTGTGTAGTAATGTGTGAATATTTCATATACATATTGTTTACCTAGGCCTATATGGTTTTGTTATTAATATATTTAATATATTGTTGCAATTTTTGCTCAAACATCTCCCTGATGTTAGCTATGTTAATATTATATGAATTACTCATATTAAATATTTCACCGTTACAAGTCATTTTTAAGGAAACATGCTGTGGAAAAGTTTGTGGTTTTAGTCTATTGGAATTTTAGAATATGTGTGATTGGTATCGTGAAAAACAGATTCCTATAATGTCATGCGAAAATCATTTGTTGGTTATATCTTAAAATACAAATCAAGTAGTTTTACTTCTCAAGTGAGTTCAGCAATACAGTATATTTAAATTGATTACTTTACCAATTTAATTCAGTTCTACTAATCACTAAATTTTATAGTATGATTCTTCTTTTCATTTATATTATTGTAGTTTTATTATGATTTTTATGTTTATTTATTTTATTGTACTTGTATTTCTGGTGGTGTGATGGCCTTACCTTCACCAGAATAAATAAATAAATAAATAAATAAATAAATAAATAAATAAAATGTTCTACTATACTTTCCTTCTCTGAACACGTAAGTACGAATGGTTGTATCTCTATCTCTCCAAAAATACGTTAGAAAACTAATAGGTATACTGCTCTCGTAAATTGAGCGAATGTTTTCAGTATGATTGTACTTCCTTCCAGACTGGCGCTGTCACTGTTCCCTCCAATGACGCATTAATAGTTACTTACCCTCCCACTCCAGTACCGGGCTAGACTAGTCGGAACCGCATTCCTCTCAGCACTAAACTCCTCAGAGGATGACAGTAGTATATACAGTCACGAAGCTTAAGTTGTGAGTGTGCTAGGAACAATAGACTATGCCGGTGCTATTTTGCATTGTCTGTAATGAGACGATATTAGCGATCCTATTGGTTAGCAACTATCTATGGATGCATATTTACTACGTATTGAGCTTTGTGACTATATATACTAGACTGTGGTAGTAGGTAGGGTGATCAGATTCACATGGATAAGAAAGAGAACACAAAGCTTCAAAAAGAAGAACATTGTTCGAAAAAAGAGGGCAGATAATATGTACTTAGATATAGGCTTAAAGGCTATATTATACTTTAAATCACGTCAATATCTATTTATTACAACATTTACAGTACAGATAAGCCGTAACACACTACAGCGAGAAATACATAATGCGTTTGTCGAGTTATGGATAATAGCCTATTTTCCTTTAGCGCGGAGTAAAGCTCGAAATAAGGCATAGCTATAACATTGGTCGGCTAGCGTTTTTTTGAAAACATAGCTACCCCACTATCTATGTTTCCTGCTCACCACAGATAACCTAACCTAATTGCAGCCTATAGAATTCATATTACCTGAATGAAATTGAACAATTAGGCTAATAATAAGTCAGATGGTCAAATTTATGTAACTTTATTTCTATCAGTGCATATCAAACCGAAAGACCTTGTATAGTATTGTGCTATTTGGGGAAATAGCAGTAGCATATCCAAGATCCTCATTCTACAAAAAAAGTTATACGCATTTTAACAGGGTCTACATATGACGCTCATTGTAGACCAATATTTATTCAAGAAAAATGTTAACTGTCATAAATTTATATATATATATATATATATATATATATATATATATATTCCAATGTCTAATGAAAATTAAGAAAAATCTTAATACTTATCACCCTAAAACAGAAGTTCATCACTAAAATACAAGGTACAATTATTGTCTTTCAGAACCTAGAGTTAGATTAAGTAAGTCCAAAAAAAGGTTCAATTCTATTGCTATAACAATGTTTAATAAGTTACCACAAAAGGCACATGATGCAAGTTATATACAATTTAAACCTGTTTTCTATAACTGGTTAATCAACCATCCATTCTATAGTATTAGTGAATTTCTTGACTCCACTGTAAATATATTCTAAATTTATAAGCTACATTTGCTCTTCATTATTACGATTATTATTATTAGTATTTGTTATTGTTATTAGTATTATCAGTATTGTATTTCATTTGTATCGTTGTATTCATCAGTTTTTATATTGTATGTCAAATATTATTTTATTTTGTCTATTGCAACAAACTGTGCATGTAAAAGAACTCCTGTGGGACAAAATTGCGGCACACAGGCGACACTGATATAACCTCGGCAGTTGCAAGCGTCGTTAAATAAACTATAATTTAATTTTTTTAACTATAAAATCGTCTTTTTGTATAGCTGAGTTACAATTCCAGTTTCAGACAAAGTAGTTATATCAGCCACATTAATGTTCAGTTGGTCAGGGATTATATGTTAGCAAAGTTGTTACTTTCGAGTATTAAAGACTCAGTCCATTAGCAGAGGGAATGTATTGTCAATGGTTTTCAGTTTAATGTTCAACTGTTATATCGTCGTTGTTCCTGCAATACCTCCTATGTGCAGAATATAAAATTTTTCAGTAGTAAGAAAAAACACATTTATTCATTCTATGTCACTGGTACATAGGAGATTGTGAATTCTTACATTTTCGAAAAAAAGAAATATAATTACATATAGAAGATTTTATTATTTGGTTATCACTATTTAAGTTATTTAATGAAGCAAAAATCTGAAAATCGATAAATATGTCACATAGGAGTTATTGCAGGAACGACGACGATATTCATAACCATATGCCAAACCAAAAATCACATGTGGTATGCATTTTGTGGTTAAAAATTTCTTTAAAACTGATAAACCATTACGCTCCTTTGGAGAGTAGTAAGAACATTGTTTGTACAGGGACATCATTTTATTTTTACTTCAATTTTTATTGTACCTGAGTTTTTGAATGTACTTCACTCCCACCCCTTCTACTAATGAAGTTCCAACTGTCCTCCACACAGAACCAAGGCCGCATATAGTAAACAGGGCTGAGTTAGTGAGTATAGTACGTTCCAGAAATATGTTCGCGTTTTCCAGTGACAAAAGAGCTTTCAATATTGAATCATATTTTCGCACAGGTACTGTCCGTTTGCCTACGTCGCATCCCGATTTCCCCCATCTGCTTCTGCTCGCCCCTCTGTAAAAGCTGGGCTGTCTTAGCTCTTTTCTGAAAACATTAATTTCTGTTAGGAATTGGACGTTTATGTAATATTATAAAACTGTTTAAAATAACTTAAATAAGAGGGCCTCGTTAAGTAATTAACTGTCACGTGATTTCCCCCCTTTCTACGATCCTGCGGCATAACCACTTGGACGGATAGTAGATAGCATGTCTGAGTAATTTTATCTGTGCGGATCGGGCAGAAGTGAAGATTGAATTTACAGTACGTAAGGTACTCTTTTATAGAGTAGGTACAGAATTATTTCAACATGAGTTACTAGTACGAAGGACGAAACTGGCAATTGCAATTATATGCAATAGTCTATAGTGCGATAATATACACAAAAGAACTGAAGCCTGTATCGAAATGAACGGCCATCATTTTCAAAAATGTGTTTAAATATCTATATTATGATTATTTTTCAACTTAACTTCATTCTCTATAACGTACGCTAATGTGCTGTAGACAGTATAATATACACTGCATAATGAATACGTTCGCATGGACAGCTCAGTTCTTGAGTAAAAACACTTATTGTTAATACAGTACTGCATTTTGATTAAACAAAAACCTAATGAAAATTATCGAACTCAAAATCGCGATATTTCCTAGTTTACATAAATGGATGATGTACTTTTCTTCCCTCTTATACCTAGTAAAGTGATTTGTTTGTGTTTTAGGCCAGTATCATCGAACTACAGTCGTGGAAGGGGGTAGCAAACGATGTTTCCGGTTCTCTAAAGGTATAGCCAGGTTAATATTAAAAATGTTAGTAAAAATAAAATGATGTATAATGTATAATACCTATAATACCGATGGGACTGTGTAACATGAGATGTAGTTCTGACTTTTACCACCATTGGCTTGAATTTAGCATCGCTTCAATAGCCTTTCGAAAGTATACATTGAATTGGAGGCTTTTCTATGCTAGATTTGCAAGTCAGTGTGAATATTTGTAGGAACTGTTGTCTGGCTTCTGAAGTCAATTTATAAAGTGAACGTTAATGGACGTTCAGTCCATGTATTTGGAGCGTACAATGGGCTATTCTAAAAAATCGAACTAAACACCATTCTATACCTTTTTCGAGAAGGAAAAAAGAATAAGGTTTCTAAGCTTACTGGCAGCTTTAAACTTACAAATATGACAGACACTCTTTCAGATACCAAGTAGGATTAATTATCAATTCAAATGCAACGTAGAAGAGCGGCGCGGCCGAGGCGTCTGGATAACTCAGACGCCTGAGCGCGTGCCGGCTGACTCATTCACGAGACACAAGGACTTGCTTGTGCGCCTCACCTCTAGCACGTCCGGTGCCTCGGCTGCGGTTTGTCTTCATTGTCACACGTAATTTTACCCGAGGGCCGAGACACGTGGACGTGACTCACGGCGCATGCTTGTCGCGCGGTCCATGTGCAATGTTTTCCCTTTATTCCAGGAATTTTATTCTGAAGTTTGCTAGACAACGATAATTGTGCAACAGTTTTTCCTCATTTCGTCAACAATAAAGGACATATTTGCATTACTTGTTACACAATTAAATAGAGGAGACTTAGGCGGAGAGAGGGGGGGGGAGGGCAGAGCAAAACCATAGAATCCCGATATAACTAGATTACGGGGGACATCATTTACCTCCCTCCTCCGTTATACAGGGACATCATTTTATTTTTACTAACATTTTTAATATTAACTTGCCTATACATCTGAATCAAAGTCGTTTGCTACCCTCTTCCACGAATGGAGTTCGATGATACTGACGTAATATACAAACAAATCACTTTACTAGGTATAGGAGGGAAGAAAAGTAGTTCATCCATTTACGTAAACTAGGAAATATGGCGCTTTTGAGTTTGATCATTTTCATTAGGTTTTTGTTTAATACAATACAGTATTAACAATGAGTGTTTTTACTCACGAACTGAGCTGTCCATGTGGACGTATTCATTATGCAGTGTATATTATACTGTGTACTGCCTGCACATTAGTGTACAATATAGAGAATGAAGTTAAATTGAAAAATAATCATAATTTGGATATTTAAACACATTTTTTAAAATGGTGGCCGTTCATTTCGATACAGGCTTCAGTTCTTTTGTGCATATTATTGCACTATAGACTATTGTACCTAATCCCAATTACCAGTTTCGTCCTTCGTACTAGTAACTCATGTTGAAATAATTCTGTACCTTCTCAATAAAAGAGTACCTTACGTACTGTAAATTCAATCTTCACTTCTGCCCGATCCGAAAAGATAAAATTACTCAGACATACTGTCTACTGTCCGTCCAAGTGGTTATGTCATAGTGTCGTAGAAAGGGAGGAAATCACGTGACAGTTAATTACTTAACGAGGCCCTCTTATTTAAGTTATTTTAAACAGTTGTATAATATTACGTAGACGTCCAATTCCTAACAGAAATTAATGTTCTCAGAAAAGAGCTAAGACAGCCCAGCCACTAGCTGGCGGATAAAATCTGGTGGGGGAAACCGGGATACGACGTAGGCAAATGGACGACAATACCTGTGCGAAAATGATTCAATATTGAAAGGTCTTTCGTCACTGGAAAACGCGAACATATTTTTGGAACGTACTGTTTACTATGACCGTAAGGCTACTATGACTGTATATGCGGTCTTGAATCTGTGTGGAGGACGGTTGAACTTCATTAGTAGAAGGGGTGGGAGTGAAGTACATTCAAAAACGCAGGTACAATAAAAATTGAAGTAAAAATAAAATGAAGTCCCTGTAGCTTGACCTTGGTACAGTATACCAGAATATGATCATTTAATAAAGGTATTGTAATAAAGTAAAAGGGGGGGGGTCCTCTTTTACGGAGGAGGTACCCGAAGGATTATACTGCAGCCCGAAACTTACTGTGCTTACCACTGCTATTCTGTGAATGGTTGGGTAACCGAATGGCTGCGCTCTTGTACAAGTACAGCACGCCGTACCGTGAACTTAACCCAGGCTATTGTATGGATGATGTGTGAATTAATGATGACGAAATGAGTCCGAGGTCCAACACCGAAAATTACCCAACAATTCTGCTTCAATTGGTTGAGGAAAAACCCCAATCAAATAACTTGTCCCAATCAGGATTTGAACCTGGGCCCGCTCGTTTCATGGCCAGACATGCTAACCATTACTTCAAAGCGGTGGACCAATTTTACATTTACTTTATCTGTTTGTCTAAAAAAGCAAGATATCATATGAAATGTAAATTCTAATTATTATTTTATTTAATCTCATCTTTAAGTTTATACATTATACTGGGATCACTTTTCTTTTTTTCTGCATTGTTGTGCAGTATGTTATTCATATTTCTCCAAGTGGCAGGTTGAACGCCTGTAGAGTTCTAACACATCAGTACAGGCTGTTACGAAAAACATTACAGTGATTCCATTCCTTAAATGAGGTATAGAAATTCTTATACATTCAGAAATTTAAAATAAATATTATAGTCCAGACACATGGTCGTCAATTTAAGAACAGAAACTTAATCATAAACAAAACTAAGAAAGATCTTTTGAATTCAATATTTTCTAACGTCAATAGAAAAAAAAAAAGAGTTCGGCCAAGTTTGGGGGGGGGCAGTGCTCCTCCATGCCCCCCCATAACTCCGCCTAAGAGAGGAGAGTTGCCTCTGTCATTAATAGAGTCCTGCGTTTGTTTATCTAAAGCCTTCAAGCGACCTGCAACATTATGGTGTACACAGTACGATCCGTTTGGGTATGGATAATATTAAATTATTATTAGGCCTATAAAGCTATTATGATAGTAGGAAAAAAATCTTGCTGGTTATATTATGATTAAAAGATGGGAGTTTCCATATAATCTGAAAGGACAAATGAAAATCGTAGATGATTGAAATGGCTACAACAAATCAACAGCGGGCACAATGTGTTTTTGGTATGCTAAATTTGAGAGTGTTAAAAGAGTTCAAACGGAATTTCGACGTGAGTATGGTTTGCGTAATGTACCTAAATACGATTCCATAATGTTGTGGTATCGAACATTTATAGAAACAGGTTCTGTGTTAAAAAAAAAAAAAATAAAAATAAACATGCAGGAAGTCGCAGGCGAAACCGAGTACGAGAAGCAGCTATCTCTTGGCTTGGTCCCCAAACTCCCCAGATCTAGCCCCTCTTGACTTCTTCGTGTAGGGTTTTATTAAAGACATTGTCTATTCACAGAAATCCAGGAACATCGATGATCTGAGAGTAAAAATTACTCAAACTTTTCAAAAAGTCATCCCTCTTATGTTACAACGGACATGGGCTGAATTGCATCACCGTTATGATTTGTGCAGGGTGCGCAATGGGGGTCATGTTGAGCTGTAAGGAATCTCTCATCTTTCATTGTTGTATGCACAAAGTTTCAACAGATAAAGTTCAATAGTAAATATTTTACGGTGTTTTTATTTTATCCATTTTTTTTCTCAGCGACCACAATATTTTTGTTTTATTATTACATACTTGCATTTACAAATTACTTTTGATCCAGAAAAATTTTCAATTATTTTTTACGCAAGATAACTCTGTTTAAACTAAATGTAGGCTATTTTCATACTGAATGGATTAGAAATACATACTTTTCAATTATCCACTGTCATTTTTCTTCTATTCAATACTTACCCTTTGTAAGTGTGACATATGCATTCTGCAAAATACTTTTCAGCATTAGTGTACGTCCTGTGATGTGGAACGCTCTTATGTATGTATGTATGTATGTATGTATGTATGTATGTATGTATGTATGTATGTATGTATGTACGTAGGTACGTATGTATGTATGTAAATATTATGTTTTATATAACGACGCTCGCAACTGCCTAGGTTATATCAGAGTCGTCGGTGTACCGGAATTTTGTCCCGCAGGAGTTCTTTTACTTGCCAGTAAATCTACTGACATGAGCCTGTCGCATTTAAGCACACTTAAATGCCATCGACCTGGGCCGGGGTCGAACCCACAACCTCGGGCACAGAAGGCCATCGAGGCGGACTGTATGTATGTATGTATGTATGTATGTATGTATGTATGTATGTAGGTATGTATGTATTATTGCCCTGCAATGTTAGAACATGAGAGAGGTAACTAAGACATTAGAAACTTCGTCATAATTCATATGAAAAACTAATCGCAAGATCTGTGCAAAAATTCTTAAGCGACCACTGGCGTAGCTCAATCGGTTGAGGCGCTTGTCTATCGATCCACAGTTACGTTCGGACATGGATTCGATTCCTGGTTGGGTTGATTACCTGGTTGAATTTTTCCCGAGGTTTTTCCAAACCGTAAGGCTAATGTCAGATAATTTATCGCGAATCCTCAGCCTCATCTCGCCATCATCAATTCCATCGACGCTAAAAAAAAACCTAATAGTTGGCACAGTGTCGTTAAATAACCAATTAAAAATCCTTAAGTTATTAAAACATGAAGGGTGGGAGTGGCTGTATCAAACACCTTGGCGAAAGAATAAAATCATGAAGTGGAGAAATCACAGTGAAAATGCAAGTTTCTGAAAGCGCAGGAAGATGAGCAATCTTCTTCGAGAGGTTTACAATCGAGGTTGAAGTGTCATGCCTGACCGATCACTGCCCCATATCTCGAGCGACTTCCTCCAAACAATAAATGGCGACCCGTCTGAATCTCTTAGCATACATTTCCAACATGGCACACGACCGCATGTCCTATATCCCACAACACTTTGTTTTCTTTTGTTACGTATAGCAAAGCAACTCGCCTAACGAGTCACAAGGCTGTGTCAAGCTAGAGTAACCCCATCCCTTACCCTTGTCCGTAACGGTTGGGACGAATTAAAAAAAAGTTTTAAAAGTCCCCACACAACCAGACATACCACCTCATCTTCACGGAAGGCTCTTCAACTGCCCATTTCAGTAATCTTACTATTGCGTGATGTATACTTCAATTATTGTCAAGAGTTTGATCAAGATGCGTGGAAGTCATGGTACTGGGTTCGAACACGTTATTCTGCCCTACTAAGCACTGACAGAATAACTACAAATTTTATGAAAAAAAAAGAGAATTTTTTTACTTGGTTATTTAACGACGCTGTATCAACTACTACTACTCATAATAATAGTAGTGGTGGTAGTAATAGTAATAATAATTATTTATTTATTTGTTCTTTTATTGTATTTATTTATCTATTTATATTTAATGTACTGTACAACAGCCAGAGGCCGATTACAGTTCAGCATAAAGAATATAACAAAAAAGCAATAATGATTATAATAATAACAATAATAATAATAATAATACTTACTTACTTACTGGCTTTTAAGAAACCCGGAGGTTCATTGCCGCCCTCACATAAGCCCGCCATTGGTCCCTATCCTGAGCAAGATTAATCCAATCTCCATCATCATTTCCCACCTCTCTCAAATCCATTTTAATATTATCCTCCCATCTACGTCTCGGTCTCCCCAAAGGTATTTTTCCCCTCCGGCCTCCCAACTAACACTCTATATGCATTTCTGGATTCGCCCATACGTGCCACATGCTCGGCCCATCTCAAACGTCTGCATTTAATGTTCCTAATTATGTTAGGTGAAGAATACAATGCATGCAGTTCTGTGTTGTGTATAATAATAATAATAATAATAATAATAATAATTATTATTATTATTATTATTATTATTATTATTATTATTATTATTATCAGTGCTTTTTTCTGGAAAAACGTTTACCGGAACTCTATCACTCGATCACATTATACAACAAAAACGTAGGTTTAAAAATATTAGGCCTACATACCTTATATTACAATAAGTTCGAAACAATAAGATTTTAAGCATAACAGAAATTTTGCTATTTCGAGCTATAGTTTCAGGATCAATAACGGAAGATGGCAGCACTAGATTGCATGAGTTACTTTTGCACCAACGATAATAATGAGAAAATGTAAACTCTTGGACTCGGCAGTGGTAGAAATTTTAATTTTCAAGTTCGCTTATAAAATATATCTCGTTGGAATTTGTGATGGCAAAAAGCTTACCGGAAAGCGTTCCGGTTGAAAAAAAGCGCTGATAATAATAATAATAATAATAATAATAATAATAATAATAATAATAATAATAATAATAATATGCACATCAGTTATCTAATGTTGATGATATCTTTCGATTTCTACTAGCCATAGTCTTCTATCCATCCAATCTCCAATCTGCAACTGTCCTTCCTTCCTGGAATCATAAAAGTCTTGGCTCCAGGAAACTTTAGGAACATTCAACTCAATTTCAAAACACACACCCTTTTCGACACAATCATGAACACACCCCACCACAACAGGGAACCAGAAGATAGCGCGGAATCTCCACAAGGCTTTGGACAATGAAGACAAAACTTAGAAACTAGTCAGCCAGGTAAATTCATAAAAATTAACACAGTAAAGAAGTTTAAAAGTTAATCAGTGATATATAAGTGTTATCAATCAATCAATGAATCAATCAATCGTTTATTAATGTCATGAGCAACAGTTTGTTGCAATAGACATAAAATATACTAAATTACAAGAGATATAAAATAATATTTGACATAAAATATAAAAACAGATTAAAACAACAATACAAATGAAATAACAATACTGGTAATAATAACCAATACTAATCATAATTGTAATAATACAGAGCAATGCAGCTTATAAATTGCGAATAAATTCACTAATACTATAGAATGGATGGTTGATTAACCAGTTGTACAAAACAGATTTAAAATGTATATAACTTGCATCATATGCCTTTTATGGTAACCTATGAAACATTGTTATAGCAAAGTTGTTAAAAGTGTATATAGAACAATGGAGAAGCTTTCTCAATGTTTGTCTCCATCCTACAACTCTTGCGCATTCGCGGCTGCAGTCGGAAACATGCTTGCCAGGGAATTAAAATAAAACTTTGAGAGATACGTATTACAAAACACAAAACGCGATAACCATAACCTTCTAATAATACGACCATTAAACAATCATGGAAAAAACTTCAATCATTTGTAGACACTTCATACGTTCGTAGCCTATATCAAGCATATCGAAGAATTGAAGATAAGGAAATTGATAAGGAATAACATGTTGAATATTAGGAGGCAAATGAGAGAACTGTCCGGGTTCAACTCCCGATTAAGTTTGGGATTTTTCATTTCGTTTCACCATATTAGGCTTCTATATCATTCCGTCAACATCTCTCCATTCCGTTACTCGAAACTAGAGACAGGCAAAATGTCTATCAGGCTTGCCCATGACTGTTTACGTCCGTGAGCGGACTTACGCTTCGTATCGTTCGCCCGCCTGCAACCTTCCCTCACAAGCAGGCAGGCAGTGTGGTTGCACGTGACTCCCAAACAGTCCTAAGAGTGACCCGAAAGGACTGTTGGGTTCCGCCGACCTGCGCCAGACTGTGTTGCTTTCAGATGTATGATAAATATGAACCAAATCATTCAAACCTGACAAGATGCCTATAGATACAGACAAACTACTGAAAACTTAATTTGTTGTCTTCTGAAACGTACCATTAATAAAGACAAAGAAAACTATTTCTCGTCATCATAATATCCATTAAATGCCAACAGTTATTATAAATTACTTGCACTTTCCATTTCATCGTAGTAATATAAATTTAATGCAAACCATTCAAACTTTCAGCTTCATAAATAAAAAGAAATCTGTCCCTCAGAAGTTAAATAGCAAATCAATATTCTGAAGAACGAAAAACTTTTATACATTTTACAGGTATTCATGAGGCTTTTAATTGTTGATAAGGAAAAAGTTAAAATGGAATTGTTTTCTATATTCTCTTCTCTTCTCTTCTCTTCTCTTCTCTTCTCTTCTCTTCTCTTCTCTTCTCTTCTCTTCTCTTCTCTTCTCTTCTCTTCTCTTCTCTTCTCCTCTCCTCTCCTCTCCTCTCCTCTCCTCTCCTCTCCTCTCCTCTCCTCTCCTCTCCTCTCAACTAGTCAAAAGTTACGAAATGTTACTATTTTGTTCAGTCAGATACACTTTGCAGGAATATGAAATGTATAATATTGTCTTATTATTTCATGAATTCTGTGGCGCAATAAATCGTAAAACTGTGTTTCTTTAATCAAGAATTTCTGCCGTGTTGGACTAAAGGATAAATATTTTTTGGAGTGACTAAATAGCGAACGAACTTAGATTTAAAACTAGCACTTTTTCATCTTAATCAGCGCAGACTGGCTTCCGTGAATGCAAGTCACTCTACCTTATAATACGAGCAAACAGGCAGGCTTTCTTGGGTCCCGCCTGGACTGAACCTATAAAACCCGGGCTCAATGGGTTCAGTCTTAGAAGTTAACTTGCTTTGTAGCGTCACCGGAACCCAAGCCTGACGGCAAGCAGGTACGGGCGTGAGTCTTGTCTGATTTGCCGGTCTCTACTCGAAACCTAGTTACGCACTGAACCTTAGTGTTGCCAGCAGGTGTGGATTTGAATCTGTGCCTAGCTTGAGGGTCAGCCCAATAGCTCGCAGTGCTGGATCGTAGAGCTCAGTCTTTAAATTTAATTCAATTCAAAATCGTGAGGATAATCTAAAATATATCAAGCAGATTTGAGAAAATAGGATAAGGATGTGATAAGGAATATTATGTTGAGTGCATTAGCCTATTTGGAAGCGGATGAGACAGCGTTTAAATAAAAATAAATATGAAGTGGATGATGTCGACGATGACGTCCAATATTAAAGAGAAAAATACTGAGAAAGAGAGGTATTATGATAAGTAGCAGTTGAAAGTGAGTCATTTGCCTGTGATATTTATGAGACACTGAAATCTGATAAAATGACTGTAAACACGAATAACACTGATCATGCACTTGTATTACTGAAGTCCGCTTTAGGAGAGAATGCTTCCATAGCCACAGTTCAATTCGTTGTACAGTACTACAGACCATTCCAACACAGCGTTTGAGGTTTTTTTTATTGGGTTATTTTACGACGCTGTATCAACATCTAGGTTATTTAGCGTCTGAATGAAATGACGGTGATAATGCCGGTGAAATGAGTCCGGGGTTCAGCACCGAAAGTTACCCGGCATTTGCTCGTATTGGGTTGAGGGAAAACCCCGGAAAAAACCTCAACCAGGTAACTTGTCCCGACCGGGATTCGAACCCGGGCCACCTGGGGTTCAGGATTTAACCCCTCTTGGGAGGGCTTGTTTCTTGTCTAATCTGACGACAGCAATGTTCAATGTTTAATATGTCATATTAAAGCAGGGCAGAAAGTACAACATTAAGGCCCAATTGTATAAAACTCTCTGATTAAAGATCAATTTTGATCGAAGATCGGAAAGTGAACCGAGTTCAGACACTTCTATTGTATAAAACTTTTCTGCGATCAAATTACCTAGGTTCAAATGCAATCTAAGTTCACGTGAAAAGGACTTGGCAACATCGCATAAACAGGTGAAGTATGTGATGCACGGGCCATGTTGTGCAGGTTTGTTCAGTGAAGCCAATTTAGCGACTTTATCTCTTTTTCGACGACAATTTCTTTTAACTTTTATATTGCTTAAATAGGGATTTTGCGACCTTTTTAGCACCTCACAGTGACAAAATTTAATCTTTCTTTGTTGATAATAAGAAATCTAGCGAATTTCCAGCTACTTTTTGGCGACTTTCCGCACACTCTGTTGGAGACACTGGTTTGTTTTGTGCAATGTAAATAATGGCGGACAATAAGAAGAAGGTTGACTGTTCTCCAAATTGTTATCATGTTATGGTGTTTGATACTGCTAAACATAATAAAGCTTTATAAAACGACAATTTTCGTTTAGTAATACAGTTAATTGAAAATTTATGAATGTACCTATCATATCCATTAATAATTAATGGTTGTTATAAACATAATATGTTATTTGATACTGCTGAACACGATAAAACCTTATAAAATGTTTGTATATTAAGGCAAGAAATTGAAAAAATATATATATAGGCTATATATATATATATATATATATATATATAAATGTATCTACCATATATATATTAATAATAATAATATTGGTTATTCTTTTTGCACAATCTGCCACTCGTATACTTCAAACAGAAAAGAAATAACTGAACTTGGATCATCTAATTTAATCGGAGAAATTTCTTCAGTCAAAGTTGACTTTAGTTTAAGACAAATTAATCTCAGATTAGACTTTATACAACACAAAATTCCAAGTTCAGCTAGAACGAGGATCAATTTAACCTCTGATCTAAGATTAAATGGTTTATGCAATCAGCCCTAAGAGTCACTTTGAAGTTAAACATTCTGATACCCACGCTCATATTATCTGCGAAGAAAAGAAGGCAATAGGCCTAGCAACGAAAATAAAGGCCGAAATGCAGTCTTCTTACGACGAGGTAAATATCATTTCAACTAATTAAGTACTCTAAGGGCAATATAATTCAATTAATGGTTAGGTTATAGTAAATTTATTTTGAACAGTAGTCAACGAAGTATGAGAATTATTATAAAAACGTTTGTTAAACTGTTAAAGGATTTTCTGTCCGTTTAACTATGTATTTATTTTTTGTATATGACAATACAATTAAAAATTCATTTTCCCTTTCTTTCGCAGCACGTTGAGCGAGCCAAGTTCCGAAAGAGCTGTCCATGCAAGCTATGTTGTTGCCCTGAATATCACCAAAAGTAGCCGGCCTTTTACGGATGGAATGTTTGTTAAGGAGTGCATTATTTCAACTTCAGAGATGTTATGTTCTTCCCTGGTGACGTTATTCGACTAAATTAGTCTCTCTCCACAAAACAATCTCTCGCCGCGTGCAGGAACTTGGTGAACATTTTTATGACGCTCTTTTCTGTCAATGTTGAGCAGGCTCCTGTCAAATTACAAAGAGGACTGATAAGGCTTCAATGTCACACAATTTTGAAAGATAGATATTACTAGGGACCGGATTTTTATGTAATTACATATTATATTCCTTTCGACCTAACCGTATATAAATGACAAATCTTTGCGAATCTTGTAATTACCATTAATATATTAAAATTTGATACTACATATTTTTACATATTTACCCTACATAACATATTATGGCTTGGTATTACATAAATCTACATATTTAGGGATTTTATTCATTTCTACTTCTCTAAAAGGAAAAAAAAAAAAAAAAAAAAAAAACTTCTGCTGGGGAAGTTTACAATTTGAACTACACAGATTTAAAAAACCTTTTTACCTACCCAAGAAGGGATATATTTCGGGAGAAACATAACGTCTTTAGCTCCAGGAAGTAGTAGAGGCACTCACCCCATACCGCTCACTGTTAATATGAGCGAACAAAAGGCAACCTTTCTCATACAACTACCTTGTATTGTAAAAATAACTCAGAAAGCAGCGTTGCCTTCATGTAGTGGAGTGGGACGAGGACGACATGATTTGTCTCGAAGTATAATTGTTCTACACACGTCTTAACAAGCCGTTCCCATGCAATTTGCAACCTTACCCACCCTCTACCTAATCCTTCCAGGTGAAACCCGTGTCAAGTCTGGCATGAGCCGCAATAAATTAGCCGAATTTTTAAAAGAAGCTGGAGTAAAGGAACAAACTGGAAAGTTGTTCAAAGATAAAATTAAATAGCTTTTCAGGTTATTGCTTGATCTCTTTACTTTAAATTTAGTAGACCTATACGGAAATGGGATTTTCCGACGAATTAAAAACTATGGTTCTCGGCTGGAATAATCCTACCCTTCTGAATGAGACAGGAATGTCACTTTTCAAACAACAGTTTGTAAATGCCTATAGTTTGAGGTATTAGTAGGTACTTTGTTTCCTTCAGGGAGCAGCTAAAATGCATGTGTCCCATATCTCTTATTATCTCCTAATCCAATAAAGCGTTGTGTCATTCATTTCACTCAGTTCTCTAGTTTTAGTACTTACAGTATAAAGTGCAATTGAGTTTATCTACTGCTTTTAACTAACTAAAATGGCCCCTGTATCTTCAACCCTAACGACAAAAATGAAATCGTGGATTGCGATGAAAGCTTATTTCACTACAGATGGAAAAATAATAATGTGTCGAGTGTGGGATAAAAAATTGGGTGCTCTATGAAATCACAACTGAAGAGTCTACCTATCCTATACCTGCCAGATATTCATATTAGGCCTAAATATTTTCATGATTTTACATATTTTGGTACATATTCGGCTTATTTTTCTTACATAAATACGAGTATGTACATATTTCACACTTTCATCTATATTAATAATAAATCTGTAGCCGAAATTTTTCTGGTAATTTTCGATTTTCCCTTAAATAATTGGTCCTAACATATATAATTAACCACTCTGAAATCGAAAATCGCTTTTTTGAAATTTTTCTTTGTATGTCTGTCTGTCTGTCTGTCTGTCTGTATGTTTGTTACCTTTTCACGCGACAATGGCTGAACGGATTTCGATTAAAATTGGAATATAAATTAAGTTCGTTGTAACTTAGATTTTAGGCTATATGGCATTCAAAATGCATTATTTAAAAGGAGGGTTATAAGGGAGTCTGAATTAAATAAATCGAAATATCTCACTTATTATTGATTTTTGTGAAAAATGTTACATAACAAAAGTTTCTTTAAAAATAATTTTCGATAAGTTTTATCCCTTGAAAAATTTTGATAGGACTGATATTTAATGAGATAAATGAGTTTTAAAATTAAAATAACTGCCATCTAAGGCCTTGCAATGAAATAAGATAAAAATGACTTCGTCTATAAGGGGCCTTGGACAGCAACAATCGAAAGCTATGAAAGATAGCCTACAGAGAATGTTTCTGTGTTTATGTGAAGTATTATCGGAAGCTAAATTAACCGATTTGTATCATTAAATATTATTTCACCATTGGAAAGTGTAGGTTCTCTAGATGGACATAATGCTATATTGTTATTACAGTAACTTCTGATATAATATAATATAATATAATATAATATATAATATAATATAATATAATATAACATAATATAATATAATATAATATAGGCCTAATATGTAATATTATATAATATAATTTAAGTTATTTGAAGGGTTCACAACCATAGTGGGCCAAGCGCCATTTACTGAATACGTAGAAAACAAGGGTTAAAGTTAAGTTATTGCCATAATTCAATGGAAACCTATAACAAGTAAAATAAAATATACACATTAAATCTAAATGATGTCAATCTTCATTAAACTATGGTTGCATGTAATAAAAATTAAGAAACAGGTTAAAGGAATTGTCATTGCACCAAATGACTGTCTCTGGACCAAAATTATCGCGTTTTAATTATTTGGATGCAATTTAAATTTAACATATTAAACGATTTATCCTTCTATCAAACACGAATGTTCCCTGGATTAAACGTCCTATTTTAATTATGTAATCACTTTATATTTATTTCTAGCGGGTGCAGCGGAGCGCACGGGTACGGCTAGTTTTACATAAAAATCCGGTCCCTAGATATTACAATATTCCAGACGGCCTGGCCTTCCTCTCAGCGATCGGTATTCCGTCTCTTTCCCACTCACTCGCTGTCTCTCTCCGGGGCTCGGCACGGCCCATGTACACCCAGGGCAGCCACGGGGAATCCCTGTGGCTGCCCACTTGGAATGGTCTGTTGTACTAGACCTCTATCAACTTACAATTTTCCATATATTCTGTAACCGCTGTCGAGAGCCTCCACTTGAATCCAATCGAAACTAGATTGGTTAAGATATTGATTTTCCTTTCCTCAACTTCTGTAATTTATGTCTGGTTCGTATTGATTTATTCAGTTAGTTTGTCTCTATCTTGATAGAAAAATTTGTAGTCTGTGATAATTAAATTCAATTTATTTTGGCTATTACACATACAGTTTTAGGCTTCGTCAGAATACATTGAAAAACATATAATACATTTTACAAAACACTAATAAAATAAACAGTAAAATTTAAATACTACAATGTAAACATGAAATAATATGAATTTAATAAAAAAAAGCCGCCTTAAATAAGGGTTCGAATAGATCGGCCTACTAATCAATCCATAAAGAATAATCATGAAAACCAATTATGTGACAATTTGAAAGGAAAAAGAAAACATTAAGATAAATGATATGAAAACAAAGGAAATCATTTACAATAAAAGTTTGTTGGGTACAAATGATTACTAATTATAGCTGAGGATAATTTTAACACATGAGATCCTATGGCATCAATCGTTGCATCAGAAATTTTAAATTGTTTAAGTTGATTTAAAGTTTCTCGTGGGATCGTGCCACGGGCACCGAACATGAGCCCAAAAACTGTCCAATGTGTGATGTGGTATTGTGCTCCAAGATGCTGACAACAAGGCTCATATATGACTTGTTATTCACGACACACCTCTTGTGGCTGTTGCTCGTGCATCTCGAAATGGATTGTGGGATCAAGAATGACACCCTTATCCTTCTGCCGATCAATTAGCACGTCTAGTAGAGCCATCAGAAGAGACGCAACCAACCTCCTCATAAACCTCATAGGAAGCATTCTGACGGATTGTATTATATCTGTTGATTCGGAGCAATTCTCCATGATGGCAGAAATCCAAGACGTGAGGAAGAGTTTTTTTGCTCGTCGCAGCTTCTGCAACGGGTTGAGTCAAGAGTTCTACCAGGGAGAGTACGTACAGGTATTGTATTACAGTTGATCTTAATGGCTTGCGTCCACTGACTGCTCGAAAGTCCCTTTTTGGTTGAGATCCACGAATTACCTTTCTTCCAGTGAGAATAGAAAACAACTCCCAAACCTTTACTTTAAATTAAAGAAAACAGTTCACCCTTAATGTATTAATTGTAACTATTTACAATTAAACGTATTTATTAAAGAACAATTTCATACAAGTTTGTGTTGAAAAACTCAGCAACAGAATAAAAAGGATTATTTAATAACCAATTGTGAAATCTAGTTTTGAAGCTATTGATTGGTAATTTATAATATTGACTGGGGAGCTTATTATATAATTTCATCCCCATAACTGAAACGTTTGTGTTGCTCTTGTGTAATCTACAATATGGAATATTAATTTGTTCACTGTTTCTTATTACATGATCATGTATATTGGCCACTAATGAGTAATTGTCGATATTTTGTTGAGTGTAAAGCACTAGATCGTATATATACAAATTTATGATTGTTAAAATCCGTGATTGTCTGAAAAGTGGTCAACAATGTTCCAGATAGTTTGATTTACATAAAATTCTAATGCTTTCTTTTGCAAAATCAAGACACTTCCAATTTTGGTTCCATTTACCCAGAAAATTAGGGCATATCGGATTATCGACTGAAAGAAAGAAAAGTAGGCACATCTTAAATAATTTTGAGAAACACACGTTGTTAATTTCTTTAACAAATATAAAACTCTTGATAGCTTTGTGCATATGTATTCGATGTGTTCATCCCATGTTAAACTGGAATCTATAAAAAGTCCTAGAAATGTTGTATAGTTGAGTCTATTGTCCTTATTTATTAGATAATTTAGGCTAAAAGTTATGTTGATAGTTTTTTCTTGATTAAGCAAGAAACCATTAGATTCAAACCATAAAGCACCCTATAAATGAACTACACTATTATTGCATTTACAGCAGCTGGCTGCAACTGGAAGATCCGGGTTTTACCCCGTGTATTATATTATATTATATTATATTATATTATATTATATTATATTATATTATATTATATTATATTATATTATATTATATTATATTATATACATAATGTTCTACCCAAGGGTAGGTCTTCCATTGCAAACCCAGCGTTCTCCAGTCTTTCCTATTTTCTGCCTTCCTCTTTGCCTCCTCATATGATCCATATATCTTCATGTCGTCTATCATCTGACATCTTTTTCTGCCCCGAACTCTTCTCTCGTTCACCATTCCTTCCAGTGTATCCTTCAGTAGGCAGTTTCTTCTCAGCCAGTGACCCAGCCAATTCCTTTTCCTCTTCCTGGTCTGTTTCAGCATCATTCTTTCTTCATCCACTCTTTCCAACACAACTTCGTTTCTTATTCTATCTGTCCTCTTTACACGCTCCATCCTTCTCCTTATCCACTCTAAAAATGATCTATAAAATGACCCAAAAATGTTAGAAAATGATCTAAAATGCTGAAAAATCGCCTAAAAATAAACAATCCTATACATAAGTAGTCAAAATCCTACCTTAAATTAACAGCTCTCCAGATTCTCTAATACTGTATGGTATTCCCATATAAAAGTATAAAATTTCCCACACGAATAGAAATATTCTCACAACCTACAGTATGAGCTACAATTAATAATTAATTAGGCTATAATTAAATGTTTAACTACAATAAAATAAAGAGAAGGATAAATGTATGACTCATCAAATCTCCTCCATATCTAACATAGCGTATCTCATGGCGGAGACTAAAATGGACGTTGGTGACTTCAAAGGAGCTGCAGTTAAACTCTTTTGTTTTCGAAGGCAGCCGTCTTCCTTTTGACATCACTGACTACCGAGAAAATCCTTTCAGATTCCGCATTTGAATGGGACAGTGTTAGTATTCATTCTGCGAGTTTTTCTATATTGGGAAATTTTAGTTCCTCATTGACGTATTTAGCTTAAATTACTAAAAAATCACACAAAATTTAAAAAAAAATGACCGATAAAGTCCTCAAAATTAAAAAAAAAAATACAAAATAAAAACGAAAAATGACCAAAAAATAACGTAAAATCTCCACATTTCTGTAACCAGCAGCTCGTATCCAGGATTTATATCTTTAGGGGCGTTGCAAAGGGTGTAAAGAAAAAACGATGACATGTAATCAAAATCCGCGCCCTGATTATGACTTATTTTGTAGGAAGTTTGAAAATGGTACTTAGATGCTTACTATTTATTTATTTATTTATTTATTTATTTATTTATTTATTTATTTATTTATTTATTTATTTATTTATTTATTTATTTATTTATTTATTTATTTATTTATTTTATTTTAATTTGTTTAGTTCTTTATTTAGTTATATATTTATTTACTTATTTATTTATTTATTTATTTATTTATTTATTTATTTATTTATTTATTTATTTATTTATTTATTTATTTATTTATTTATTTATTTATTTATTTTGTAGTTTTTCAGTTTTTTAGTTATTTATTTACTGTAGTTATTTCTTTAACAGGGCAAAGCCCCAATTACAACAGACAGTACAAACATTTGCTTAGAACATAAAATTGGAGATAACATGAAAAAAAGATGAAACAGATACAAATGCAAGATACAAGTGTAAATACAAATGAAAAATGAAAAAAAAAAAGAAAGAAAGAAAGAAAATAGACAAATAAATATTACCTAAATAAAAGACACAGTCTTAATATATAAAATTGAATGTGGGTATGTATGTATGTATGTATGTATGTATGTATGTATGTGTGTGTATGTTCTCTATACAAATCTACACGCTTTGAGCGATAAGTGCCAAAGTTTGCACATTTAACCTTCATAACCAGAAGAAAAACATAGGATACATTAAAATTGTGCAAATGGAAGTTAAATTAATGAAATATATAAAAAATAAAAATAAATAGATCAAATATTCATGTATTATATTAAAATGCAAAATCTTCTACAGTCAGTTGTTCTTTATTATTGTCTGTTGTATTCAACATCGACTTTCACGAGGCCTTGGAAATTTTAACACGAAATTAAATTACATTGTTGTTACACATCATGAAGGCTAAAACTAGATAATTCATGCAATAAGTATCTTTACGCAGTCCAGGACCGTACTATGAATTCCTCGATGCAGTTTTGTAGGTAGTGAGCAGACTGTTTTATCCAATTGAATTCTAGAATTCTTTCAAACTACAAGGATTGCTACCACATAATTTACTTAATATTGAATAGCCATAGTAGACCTACTATTGCGAAATATTGACTCACCAAAATTATGCACTAACAAAAATTTGTGTCAAAAACACATGCGAAACGTAATATGAGTGCCAATATTAACTGGAAAAACGAAAGAAGAAGATGTTTTTATCCCACGTATTGCTATTATAGCCATTCGATTTTAAGCAATTATTATAAGTTATAGTAATATTTGTGATAATATTATAATATTGCAATAATAATATAGAGCCTATTTTACTGTTACTGTTAACCCGTCTCTTATTAATAAGTTATGGTCACTAATGACTTGGCCGTTTATAGAAAAATATGATTTTCTGTTGTGGTAGTGTTCTACATTGCCTTCTCCAGGAGAGTGAATTCTGATGAGTATAGTCTCCGTTGCTGCAAAACACCCTGAAATCCATGTATTTGATAGAATCCATCCGTTACAGATTGTAGTTTGGCCTTGAAGGAAATTAAATATATTGTGGGCAGAAAGGTTTAATAATGCATAATGCCGTGGTACGATAAATATTATCATCAATCACAATGTTAAATATCTTAAATATCCCTGTAGCATAAGGTCTTAATGTTGTTAAAACTCTATTCATAGGTGAGATGGAATTATTTCGATTAGTCAGTTTCTTTGGATATTAGTGGCACTTTCTTTAATATTCGTCACTAGGGAGGAGAAAACATAAGTAAATATGGTTCGTTTTGGTTTTATATAGTTCCCTTGCCGAGGTCTCCGATAAGTCTGACAAACAGTTTATTTAGAAATAGACCAAAATTTAAAGCCCGGGCAACGCCGGGTAATTTAAGCTAGTATAGATATAAATGAAAAATACAAAATAAAAATAAATGAAAAATAGAATGTGGTGGTGGTGGTGGTGGTGGTGGTGGTGGTGGTGGTGGTGGTGGTGGTGGTGAAATAGGCTACTGTTAGGCGAAACGGGAGTACCCTATTACACCAATCCCAAATACATCTATCTGCTATCGATATTCCCAATTAAAAGCTGTAAATACATTTGTTCTAGAATCGTGTTGACCGCCGAGGCAGCCTGTTGAGTACCCCAGGGAGCAGAAGCACCTGCTGAGGCAGACTGGCCCTGCAGGAAATGCCGGGTTAAAGGCCAAGTAATTACCATGGCTGAAAGCAGTGGATTCGGGTCTCTCTGATTTCAGCGTGCACTATGGCTCCGAAGCAGCCAGGCTTTTAAATTCGATGATAGGGGCCCCTTGAACGCGTCCTTCCCCCCTCCCTTAAAAGCCAACACCCGCCTCTAAGTACCTCACGAGAGTGGATATACAAAGAGAATTTCTGTTTCATTAACAGACGTGCCGTCGCGCAGGACAATAAAGATGAAACAAAAATAAATAACATTTTCCATCAATTTTATATTTCCTAAGCGTTTGTCCCTTATTAAGATGTGTTGTCTCAAAATGTCTCATCTTGACACTAGTCTTCCTAAGTGTTCCTCTTTTAAAACTGCATAAATTGTAGTCTCTAACTACAGAAGAATCCCGATTATCCGTCATCCTATTAACCGACTGTCGGATTATCCGACTTTTTTGCGGCAGAAAAAAATATGAAGTAGCTACTGTACGTTATGTTTGTACGTATTTTTTCTACAGAGAGTGAATACAAGCCTTTACCCTTACACAGAAAGTAATAGGAATGCTTCGCTGTCGGCAACAGAAATAGTCAGTCTACTTGTAGAATAGTCACTACAGTAACTGCTTTCAAAGTAATTAGCTCAAAAACTTCCACAAACCCTTGTACCATTCTGTCCTTATTCTTACTATTCGAGTGGCCGTATTGTATAACATCTATGTTTTCCACATTTGCCAAAAGAAAACGTGATGTGTTAATTGTAGAGAAAAATTACAAATAATTGAGAGATTTGGGAGAGGAGAAACTGTGAATAATGTTGCTTCAGAGTAGGAGACTGGCGTTACAACTGTACGCGATTTAATAAGAAAAAAAAAAACAAGAATAAAGTGTATAATGTATGTAAATCTACAACATGAGACTTCTACTATTCCTATCTTTCCTCAGACAAACATCAACCATCAATCCTTCGCCCTTAAGAACCCGTTATTGACAACCGGACTTTCAGTGAACTCATCCACTACATAGCACATTAAACACAAGACCACGAAGGAAATTACGAAATCGTAGGCCAAAGTATTATGCACCTAATTTATGAAAATCTTTTATGGCATGGATTATCCGATTTTTTCGATTAACCGTTCAGTCCACCCCCTTCATTACCACGGATAATAGAGGTTCTACTGTACTGGATTCTTGTGTTTAATTCTTCAATTGAAACTTATTCGGTACGTTCCCATTCCTCTTTTAAATTGCATAAATTGTAGTCTCTGACTGATGGAATGTGTGTTTAATTCTTCAATCGAAACTTATTCGGTATGTTTCCATTCCCCTTTTAAATTGCATAAATTGTAGTCTCTATTTCTATTCCTCTTTTATCTTGCATATATTGCAGTCTCTGATGTTGGATTCTAGTGTTTAATTCTTCAATTGAAATTTATTCGACATATTTCCATTCCTCTTTTATGTTGCATATATTATAATCTCTGACTGTTGCATTGTTGTCTTTAATTCTTCAACAGAAATTATTCGATATATCTTCATTTCTGTTTCATGTTGCGTCCATTTTAGCCTCGCAGTTTTGTATTATTGTGTTTAATTCTTCAATTGAACGTTATTTGGTATGTTTATGTTTGCATTTATTGTAGTCTCTTGACTATTGGATTGTTGTGTTTAATCAGACCCTTCTTTAGTTACAAGCCGGGGCATGGGTAGGTTTGGCAACGCAGAGTGGAGGCGGGAGATTTTAAAGTGATATTGTGTTTGCTCATTGCTTTCGTTATACGTAACGCGTATTTTTTCAATATTACTTCATGCACAAGGTAAGATCAAGATTCAGAGAAGTGATGTAAATTATTACGGGTTCGAAAATAGTGTTTTATTGCAATCAATTAGCTATACTTCAGAATACGGCGTAAGTAGGCTACTTACATACAAAGGATGCTACTTAAAATAATTACAAAAAAAACATGTTTTTATTGATAGTACGAAGGTAAATAAATAAATAAAAAAGATATTCCTTGCACCGAAAATAATAAAATCAATAATGCAATAAAGACGTAAGTTCCTACGCAGTATTCTTAAGTTCCATTCAGTTCACAAATTTGTGGCTAGCAAATTGTCAATGTTTTGCGACTTAATGGTGTTTCATATGTGAAAGGTTTAGAATATATTTTAATATTATCTTATGCGATTATCTATCGTGTTTTTTTACAAATATTTCAGATGCCTAGAAAGTGCTGTGTGCCTATGTGTCGTAGCAAGTACACTTATAATTAAAAAAAAATAAATGAATAAATAAAAACATACTTGTTTTTTTATTGATGGTACAAGGGAAAATAAATAAATACTTAAAGAAATGTTACTTGTACCAAAAATAAATAAAATAATGACGTACTTTCGCAATACCCTATTCCAATCAATTAACCATTATGTGGCTAGTAAATTGACAATGTTTCGCCGCTTAATGTTGTTTCACCTCTAACATGAAAGGTGTAGGATATCATATGCATTTTAATTTCATGTGATTATGTCGTGCTTTTCTATAAATATTTCAGATGTCCAGGAAGTCAGTTTTAGTTTGAACCTGGTCAGTCACCATAACAATACTATTATCCTAAATTATTTGTCATAAACTTTTTAAAATATAATTTTAAATAAATATAACTACAGGGTGAATGTAGAGTATCCAACGCCCACTGAACGAATATTTCACTTTTATCACTGCCAATGTTGCGCTATAATCGTATATGCAAGGTAGGCTATAACAAAAACCTAAACTAACCAAATTTAACCTGTCAAAGAAGCAACAAGTTATACTAAATATGTGTAAAATTGGCCTATGTCTCTATAGTGGGCGGGGCATAAGTAACATTGACCAAACCAACAAAGTGATTATATGCATCTACAAATTATAGATAGTTCTGACGTATAGCAGGCATTCCGAATCTTCAACAAAACTGCAACATTTATGGGATCACAAAACAGCTGTTTACAATGACTTTGAAAACCAACGGCGTAACTTTATTGATATAGCAGGCGAGACCCAACAATTTGACTAGAATTCTGATACACACAAACCACAAATAAGAATATAAAAATGTGATTATACAATATTTAATATTTAATAGAATAGTCAATTTTGTCATCCATAACCGTAAAAAATTCCCAAAGACTGCAACCATTTTATTTTCATTTATTTCTTGTTTTTTATCACCAACACGCATTTAGTTTATAATACATCAACAATTAACGTTTGGTACGACCGCAAACATAATTCCATCGACACACACTTATATTGTAACATTAATTTACATTGGAAATCGGCATTAGCACAAACACGTGTACTGTACGGTCAGCCTCCGGGTGACAGTTAATTACAGTGTTGCCGACGCATGGCCCCGGCTTGTAACTAAAGAAGGCTCTGGTTTAATTCTTCGATTTAAACTATTTTGGTATGTCTTAATTTCATTCCTCATTCATGTTACGTCCGTTGTAATCTTGTACTTTTGGACTGTTGTGGTTAATTCTTCAATTTTAATTTTTTCATTGTGTTTCCTTTTCTCACAAAAATGTTTCTTTTTACGATTCTTTTTCCAACTTCATAACGTACTATTTTTATGAATACTCCTCCCCTCTGTCGGTGGTTACGTTAAAACACTGAGAAAGAAACTTTAGAATGTTAAGTGACAACGCGATTCCTGGCGGAAGATTGTTACATTAACGCGAGCTTTCTCGATCCATGCAGTAGCGCTATCTAGTGGTGAAATTATGAAGCAGCAGCTACACGCGCGCATAAGAATGGGGTTACTGGAGTCACATTGGGGTCAGTGTTGATTCGACCCCGTTTTAAACATTAGAAATTCTTCTATCTAGACGGAACGACTGTGAAATTTGGATATGTAGGTTAGAAAATGAGGACGTTTTCCGACCCAAATGAATTGATGATGGTGATGACAAGTGGCGTAGCTTTCTAGTATTAATACAAACACTTCAATTAAAACCTCTGTCTTTCGCGGACTCGTTAATTTTGTTTTTTTGTATCAGTCAGGCTTCTAGCTTGTTTGTATTGTTTCCGCTATGTTAAATTCTTTTATTCGTTTAGGGATATTGTTTTACGTGCAAGATTATCTGCGTATTTAATTCTGGCATTTACATTTATTTTATTATTTTTATTAAATTTAACATTCTAAAATGTTTATTTATTTTATTATTTACTTATTTATCTTTATTTATTTATTTATATATTTACTTATTTATTTAACTGTTTATTTATTTATTTATTTATTCATCAATTTATTTATTTATTCATTCATTTATCTATTTATTTATTTGTTTCTATCTATCTACTCTTTATATATGTTTATTTGTTTACTTATTTATTTATTTATTTATTTATTTATTTATTTATTTATTTATTTATTTATTTATTTATTTATTTCTATCCACTCATCTATATGTATATTTATTTATTTATTTACTTATTTCCTTTTATATTTAAATTTTAGGAGACAATTAGGGAAAACATTCATCTTAGTTAATTCAGAAATAAAACATTAGTATTGTTCATTAGCGAATTGAAATTAAAAAATATATATATTGATATATTATAACAACACATCATACTCATATAAACAGGTCAGTTGTGATTGTTCTATTTTCAGACATTACTTCGAGTATCGATATTTTATTGACAAAGTAGCAAATCGATAAAGACTAAGGGCCTAAATAGGACTTAAACATTAATATAAGATGTACTAAGAAAGCTTATAAAGTGATAGGAAGGAACCAGACTTCATTGGAGAGGTTATAAGATCACAATGTGATGACCACCTAAACTCAAAACCATTAAGAAGTAAGTATTCATGGAATGACAGCCTATTTTATTCATGTTCATGATTTCATGGCCGTCTAAACCGGTATATAATCAACAAAGCTGTTAGGAACAGCTGAATGATAAATCTTTTTACAACGAGCACTACATGTAACTTCAGAAAAATAACTAAAACGTAGATATGAATGTTAAATTTGTTACTTATTTGTGTTACGTCTAAAATTTAGGCTATGTAATGAAAATCGAGGTGCTGCATTAATTTCTTACTGAATGTTACATTTTCTTTGGCAGTGCGTAAAATGAATAGCGGTGCCTAAAGTGATTAACTACTTTTTTACGCACTAATGTTTTAAAGCAGGGCTGGGCAGCAAGAGCGGATTCTACTCTTTCACGGGGAGCCATATGATTTCTCTTCATCCCCTTTCTTCCCCGCCGAACACGCGCAGCGTTGATTGAGTGACTAATGAATATTAAGCGTCCCCGTTTAGAGACTGATTCCGCTCCCGATGCCCAGCCCTGTTTTAAAGGCTCACTTCAGGCACTGATAACAGTGGGTGAAATTCAACTTCACGCACTATCATAAACAAAAATTATTAATGGTTTAAAATGAAAATATATATATTTTTATGGCTTCTAATTGAATTTTGAGAGTAGGGCACTACGACCCAGTACTGTGACCTAGAAGATCTATTGCGCTTACCCTCTAGTTAGTCGCTTTCCAACTTACATCGGCTGACTACACTAAGGTTTTCTGCGGATTCAGGTTTTTAACAGGCGCTTGTAGGACTTTTAGGGCGAATACTCTGAAACACATAGCTTTCGGGGCGATTGAAACAGGACGTGTGTGGATGAAATTAATATTGTAGTGAAGGGTATTTGGGTCGATAAGAAACAACATTTTCCCCATTATTTTACTGTAGACTTTGGACTGCCAAGACACAAGATGTGAGCCGGATGTGATTGAAAATGTTCTTTACAGAATATTTCCATTACTAGACCTTTAAACAATTAATTTAAAATAAATTCGAATATGAATTTAAAATAAATTCGAATATGAATTTAAAATGTTTTATGAATATATTTTTACAAAGTCTTATTTATCAAAATCTAGTACTTTTGGGTTTGTTGCATGAGGTACTCTCGTAATGTTATTTTACCGTTTTTGTAATCATTCCATTTTTCGATTGGACGCATCTACTTCTTTGAATATGTTTACGGGTATGGAATTTAATTTTAATTTGTCTCTGCCTGTATGGATAAAAGAACATTGATAACTGTATATAAGTCGGGATGTGCAGAGTAAAATTGCGCTTTGAAGTTGCTATGAAATGCTTCTGGTCCTGTTGTTGTTCGAGGGTCTACATTCGTTTCGGCAGCCCAAATATGTGGAGGAAATGGTGCCTGTTCGCTCATGTAGTTTTCGTAAAATCTTTTAACACATAAGGCTGTAAGATGCAAAACTTGCCTTGTCCATATTAAATGATTTTCCACAATTCTCAAAACATTCCTGAAACCTAAACTATTGAGCACTGGAACAGGAAAAATATGTTAAATTACATTGTAAGATAGTATTAAACCCTTATTTTGTGGAAAATCAAAACCCAAAAATATGGGCATTTTTGGATAAAACTAATTGCCTATTTAATGATATGGATAAGGCAAGTTTTGAAGAAAGTAAACTAGTTATATTATTAGTATATATGAGCCGTTCATAGCAAAAGTGGTGTAAGTCAAAATTGGGTAATGAGGTTTAAAGTAAAAATTCTGTAAAATAAAGCGCAAAGTAGCAATTAATATGTCCTTTGTGCTATCCACTGACTACTAATAGTTTAAATAAATTGAATATTAATTGCTACTTTGCGCTGTATTTTACAGAATGTTTACTTTAACCTTCATTACCCATTTTTGACTTACATCATTTCTGCTCTGAATAGCTCATATTATGAATATAATTATTATTGGATAATAATGGAAGCTACAGAATTACGTTGTTCTACACATTCGTTACATAGAACATTTCAAATTTTTACATCTTGATTACACAACTTTTAACACTGTATCACTTCGGAATATGTATGATAAGACTTTCTTGTGTTAAATTTTAACGTACCTTGTTGACATGTTTCGACCTATTCATGGGTCATCCTCAGAACTGGTCGTTGTTGGTCTTGGAGCCTCTTGTTTTGTTTCCTGTGAGGGTGTGAACACACACACACTCTTTGATTCTACATTACACCACACGAACACACCCTTACAGGAAACAAAACAAGAGGCTCCAAGACCAACAACGACCAGTTCTGAGGATGACCCATGAATAGGTCGAAACATGTAAACAAGGTATGTTAGAATTTAACACAAGAAAGTCCTATCAGACATATTCCGAAGTGATTTCAAATTTTTATTGGAATAAAACCGATGAAATATACAAAAGTCCCCTCCCACTTCAATACAAGACAAGTTTTGCTTGAGACTTTCCATTGAAGATGCTTAAACCCAGGGATAAGAACTGATTTTCTCGAACTTTTATGGAAGACTGATGCAAGTTTTGCATCAAATTTTATAATGGATTAGACGAGTTATGCATTTAATAACGATTTTCGAGACCTCATAAAACTGTAAATAGGCAAGTTTTGATGTAGAAACAAATTACATACAGTAGTGAACAATATCAAGTATGTGATACCCTTCATAAGACGAGTTTTGCATCTAATAGCCTCAAATGCCAAGTTCTTAATCAGTATACAAAGTGAATGTACATGGAATAGTGACAGTAAGCCACGGTAAGGCCGATTACACACTACGCCGAGAGATGTGTAATGTGAAATGTGCGCCGAGAAATACGCGAAATCGAAAGCATTGTTTTAAATGGAACGTCGCACACTACGCGTTTCTCGCACCTCGCGCGAGGTAAACACATTTCTCGCTCTGTTTGCTAGCCCAGCGACACTACCTCCTCTCGCTATGGGCACGAGGGTGCTGAAAATGTGTATAAAATTAGACTGAAGCGCTGCCTCTCTCAGTAATATCTCGGCACCGAGAGTAGCTACAGACCTGTGCAACCACTCGGTTGATTTGTAATCGTGAGTTCTGCAATATTAGAGAGATGATAGACACGTACGATACATTTTGAGTGAGTCGTTAGTGAAAAATCTTTTGTGAGCTGGGACTAATTTCGGAATGTCGCTTCCTATGAAGAGGAAATATATTACGTGTCCTTTATTGATTACTTCTCTTAACATAGACCCATACTCTTCATTTGTACACTGGAACAAAATAAAGCATACTGAAACTGCGTCAAATAAGTCTACGTTCCGTTGCAATCGTGGAGACTACGAAAATGTTATTCATTTATTGGAAAATGCACTAGAATACTTACAGAAACTGAAACGTGAATGCATTATTTGCGGAGACATCAATGTCGATTATCTAACAGAAAGCAATAGGAAAGATCAACTAAATTCATTGCTAGCATCTTTCAATTTAATTTACACAGTAAACTTTCCGACCAGAATACAAGGGGATTCAGCTACTGCAATAGACAACATATTCATCGGAAAAGAAAAAAATAGGTATATCTCAAACAACCCCAATAATTAATGGTCTTTCGGATCACGATGCTCAACTCCTAAGTATAAATATTAACACATCATCAAAAAAACCAACTAAAGTGAGATTCAGAAATATAAACAGGGAATCATTAAATGATTTTGAAATAAATCTTAAAAATGAAACATGGGAATCAGTATACAGTCAAAGTGATATGAACAGTAAATTCAACTAGTTTCATAAAACATTTCTAAATATTTTTGAATCCAGTTTTCCTGTAAAGTATAAAAATGAAACAATATGTAACAATAGATGGATTACACAAGGTATTAAAATCTCATGCAAAACCAAGAGATCATTATACATACAGAGCAGAAATAGTAATGATATAAACTTAAAACAACACTACAAAAATTATTCAAAAATATTACACAAAGTAATTCAAAAAGCTAAAGAATTAGACTATAATACAACAATACAAAACTCTGATAATAAAATCAAAACAACTTGGAACATAATTAAAAAAGAAAGTGGACGTTCAAAAAGTAAAGTAACAAACTATACCCTTATATCTAACAATACAAAAACGTCAGACCCAAATGAAATTGCAAACATATTTAACAAATATTTTCTTACAATAACTGATAACCTCAACATCCCCCAAGATAATGTTACTAACAGTTTAGATTCTTTAACACAATATTTTCCGACAAAATTCCCAAATATTCAAATATTTCCAACAAACAAACAAGAAATAATTGCAATTATTAAAAATCTAAAGTCAAAAAACTCCTCAGGGTATGATGAAATAACAAGCAAAATATTAAAAGCGAGTTCACATATTATAGCTGGGCCATTAAGTTATTTATGTAACTATTCAATGTTCAATGGTATATTTCCCGAGAGATTAAAATATTCAATGGTTATTCCTATCTTCAAAAAGGGAGAAACAAGGTCTCCAGAAAATTACAGACCCATATCACTTCTACCAGTCTTCTCCAAAATCTTTGAAAAAGTAATGTATAAAAGATTATATCATCATCTAGAAAGATACAACATTTTAGTCCCAGAACAATTTGATTTAGGAAAAATAAAGGCACAGAAAATGCAACATTTAGTTTAACTGACAAAATTCTGGAGGCAGTAAATAAAAAATTACAAGTTGGAGGGATTTTCTGTGATTTATCCAAAGCATTTGACTGTATAAATCATAAAATGCTGCTAGATAAATTAGATTATTATGGAATTAAAGATGTTGCACACCAATGGTTTCACTCATATCTCATAGATAGGAAACAGGAAGTTGAAATCAATACAACTATGAAATCTACATTGACATGGGGAACTATTAATAATGGAATTCCTCAAGGATCAATATTAGGTCCCCTACTTTTTCTAGTGTTTATAAATGATCTTGCCCCCCTTATAAAAGATGTAGGTCATCCCATATTATTTGCAGATGACACAAGTATAGTAATTACAGCCAATAACTCCAACACATTCCAATCTTCAACAGAGGAAATTCTCTTCAAAATATGTGACTGGTTCTCAGTCAATAAATTAGTATTAAATTGTAACAAAACTAACATAATTCAATTTAAATCTTGTCCAAATTCAACGTCGCAAATTTCTAGCGCAATAATTAACAATAGATCCCTATTAGAAACAACAACAACCAAATTTCTTGGCTTAAAAATCGATAATGTGTTAAATTGGAAAAATCATATTAAAGAAATTACCGCCAAACTAAATTCAGCTTGTTTTGCTATTAGATCTATGCAAAAGATAGTAAATATCAATACCTTAAAAACAATATACTTTGCATACTTCCACTCGGTAATGAGTTTTGGAATAATATTCTGGGGAAATTCCACAGATAGTAACAATATATTTCTATTACAAAAAAGAGTAATTAGAATAATAGTAGGTGCGAAATCTAGGGAGTCGTGTGGGACTATTTAAAAAAAACTACAAATAATGCCCATGGCTTGTCAGTATATCTTTTCATTAACAGTCTTCCTCGTATGTAATCGTGAAAACTTTGTAACTAATTCAACAGTTCATAGCATAAATACACGTCAAAAAATGACTTTCATACTCCATCGGCAAGTCTATAGTGCTATCAAAAAGGAGTGCGTTATATGGCAGTAAAAATTTTTAATAGCCTCCCTATCGATATAAAAAATGAAACTCAAAACATAAAATTATTTAGGGCCAAATTAAAGAAGTACCTAATTTCCCACACCTTCTATTCTGTAGGTGAATTCATGACATTCAACAACACTTCATGAAATTGATACTAAAACTATGTGTTGTACTAGTAGACTATATTGTAAATCTCGTCTGTATATATTTCATCTAGACTGTGACTATAAATTTAGATTTTATAATAGTATTAAGTTTTTTGACTTGTTCCATATTCTAGCTGTAAGCATGTATGATTACCATGGAATGTTAATAAATACAATACAATACAATATAGCGCAGAATTATTATTATTATTATTATTATTATTATTATTATTATTATTATTATTATTATTATTATTTTCGAAGAAACAATCAACAGTGCGAGGTACGTGACGTTTTAGAACGTTTGTGTGATGAATTAACCCCTTCAGACCTGAATTTATATTTTAAAAGAAATTGAAAAAAAAAAAAAACTGGTCACATCATTCTGGGGATACAAAATTCCCAAATCAAGTCTTCACAGAAAATCAAAATTTGGGGACAATTTTGACCCCTGTGGCCCCAAAATTTTAAATTTTATTTTTAATTCAGGTATAGAAATGTTTCAAAAATAATATTCTCCATTTCTATCACACTGAATTTTTCAAAATATTTGAAAGTATCGAAGACATTCCAAAGAAGGAAAAAAGAAACAATGTACTCTACAATGTACACCAGGCCTGAAGGGGTTAAGATATCCTAAGCGTTTCACGTCTTATTTTCAGTAGGATAACGCCACAGCTCACTCTGCTAACGTATCCATAATAAAATATAATAAAATAAGTATATATAAATTTCAATCATAAGACACACAAGACAGATGTGTCTTATGATTGAAATTTATATATACTTATTTTATTATATTACTAGGCATATCTGAAAATATAAAATTAATTGTAAAAAAAAATAACGTATCCATGACTAGACTACGAGGGTTTTAGCCCCGATCTATCCCGCCACGTGATGAATGCAGTAGCATTACGTTTGTTTACTGCTGCACCATGCATCAATTACGTACAGTCAACTCACAACACTCGTGGAGTAGGACCTCGAGCTCCAGGCAACCCGGTTAGCCTGATAGGATTTGTCAGTGCGTAATAATGTTATGATTAATGAAGGCAGTACACTGGTAGTAAACAATGTTGTTGAACATATTGTCGTTCAGAGAACATGCATACAGTAGGCAGTTGCACAAGTGAAGTAACGTTTAAATTATGCAGGGTGTTTCCGAAGTAGTGTTACAAACTTTCAGGGATGATGGCGAAGGGCACATGTATCAATTTGAGATCAGGAAGCATGGTCCGGAAATGACTGAGTCGAAAGTTATAAGCAACAATAGTTGTGTTGGAAATGGAATTGTAATTTGGAACAGTCGTGGAAAAATGGTATGGGCCGGATGTCTCCTACGCGGGTACTTGCCCCGATACAATCTGTGAGATTGTCTACTGTTCCCGTTGGCTCAACCGTATTCGAAAATCAGGTCTGCTTATTCCGCTCTCGTGTACTCCTCCATTTCACTAGAACTGATCGACTGTACAAGTTGCAGTGGTTTTATAATAACTATCATTTTAAGTTTGTTAAGATTTTATTTTTTTTTTTAGGTTTTCATTTATTAATATTTAATTATCAGTCCTAGTGAAATGGAGGAGTACACGAGAGCGGAATAAGCAGACCTGATTTTCGAATACGGATGAGCCAATGGGAACAGTAGACAAGCTCACAGATTGTATCGGAACAAGTACCCACGTAGGAGACATCCGGCCCATACCATTTTTCCCTGACTGTTCCAAGAGTTAAGGGAAGGAGGGCACGTGGTGCCAAATTACAATTCCATTTCCACACAACTATTTTTGCTTATAACTTTCGACTCAGTCATTTCCGGACCATGGTTCCTTATCTCAAATTGATACATGTGCCCTTCGCCATCATCCCTGAAAATTCGTAACACCACCTCGGAAACACCCTGTATAAACGATGAGTAATATGTACTATCTTGTCCAAACCTGTGGAGTAACGGTTAGGGCTTCTAGCCGCGAAACCAGGTGGCCCGGGTTCGATTCCCGGTTGGGGCTAGTTACCTGGTTGAGGTTTTTTCCGGGGTTTTCCCTCAACCCAATTTGAGCAAATGCTGGGTAACTTTCGGTGCTGGACCCCGGAATCATTTCACCGGCATTATCATCTTCGTCTCATTCAGACGCTAAATAACCTAAGATGTTGATAAAACGTCGTAAAATAACCTACTAAAAAATGTACTATCTTAGAAAAAAAATTATGTCGCACTGATACTTTATAAGTCCCAGAAAGGAGGCAGTGCGCATGATCAGATATACAACGAAACAAACCTAATCTGATTGCCTCAACTAGTCCTTCTCTTGTGAACCACGTCGCTCGTTCTCTTGTCATGCGCACTGCCTCCTTTCTGTGCGACAAAAATTTTTTCTAAGACTGTATATTATCACAATTTTGTGGGAACGAAACATTATTTTGTTAAAAGAACTGCGTACCCAGGTTTCGAGCAGGCAACCTCCCTCGTCCCTAAGGCAGCCCTCTCCGTGCGTCGCCAGCCGGCGATCGGGGAATGCTGAGGAATGATGACGAAATGGTGATGGAATGATGTAGATGCCTAATATGGGATAAAACGGGAGAACCCCGAGAAAAATCCCATCTGCGATCTTGTCCGCCACAAGTGTTACTCTGGATTTTTAAATGAAAAATCTCAGACCTTACCGGAACTCGAACCCGGGCCGCCTGCGTAATAGGCCGGAGGTCTGACCACTCAACCACCGCAGGGAAGTGCGGGCTCGATCGGGGCTAAAACTTCAGACTCTATCCATGACAGTTGTTTCGAGAGTTCGCGGAAGCAAACAGTTGAGCCTCGTTCACACTTTTCAAGTACTGTAACTTGAATTCAAGTCACTTGATTCGACGAACTTGAAAAGTGTGAACTATGTTTCAAATTTCAAGTGAAGTTGAATCCCTTTCTACTTTTCACTTGACTTGAAAGGACACTTGAAACAACTTGAAGAGTGTGAATGTCATTTGATTTGTTTTTCTGTTCTACTGGGAACGTAAAAATAATAGGAAACAATAGTAAGTGAAATAACGACCAAATATTTGAGTTTCTGAAGTTGTATAAAAATCATGAAGGCCTGAGGATTATATAAATTGCAAAGTTTCGTAACAGAAATGCAAAGGAAGTTGTCAAGGAAGGAAGAGTTCATTGAAGAATTGAACAGCAGGGATTTTAACGTGGACACAGATGAGATAATATGAAGGACAATTAAAAACCTTTAAACTGTAGATAGAGAAGAAGTGAGGAAGATAAGAGGAATTAAGAAGAGTGTTGCTTGAAGGGGTGATATTTATCGACGAAACTGGCATAGTTCAATGTGGCTGATAGATTTTTTTTTTTGGGAACTATAACAGCTTCAAGATAATCACTTTCAATTATGGTAAATCAGCCTTGCGTATATTTTATTACATTTGCGATAATAATTATTAAATCTGCTTGAAAATTTCACTTATTCTGTTTGTAATGATCAATGGTCCTGTATTTCTCTTACTAATCTAATTCCTAACCTATACTGAACAACGCGTCTTCCATTTCTTGAATATATTTATCATTTGCCTGGCACGGAGACTTGCTAATACAAAAATCTCTAATTGCACAACTTTCATGGACGCCATTTTATCCTACTTGAAAACAAAGTAACTTGTATATGTCTGAAAAGTGTGAACGAGGCTTTACAGCAGCGGTGGCGAAAATGTAATCGTGCGCCGAGCCACTGTGTAACCTGCAACGTGCATAGCACCTATGGAGGGAGGCGGACACCCGAAGGGGAAGTGAAGCAACTGTCTGACTTATTAACGGATTTTCATTTTCCTCACGTCAAGCACTTAAATATAATTTTATACAGTAAAAGGCTACAAACTAATGTTTAGTACGTGTAACGAAGAAAGAAATGAACAATAAATGAACAATATCACAACCTAAAATTAACTGTCTTCAGAATGTCTCTGCGACAAAGTTTCAAAATCAGGAATTATGTCACTTACTGCCAGTCGTAGTTGATCACGAAGGTATTTGTCTGTCAGTCGTGATCTAAATTTGGTTTTTACTATTTTAATTGTTGAAAATAATTTTTCACACACGTAAGTTGTTGCGAACATGACTTCAACAGAGCAAGCGAAAGAACGAAGCTTCGGATATTTATTTTTTGGCAAAGATTTGAAAGTTCAATATTTGTCAAGTCTTTACATCTAGCTTTCATTTGACATCACATAGTAAATCAGTGAGTTCAAATTGAAGATCTAACCGCATTATTCGTACATCTGCTGAAAAAAAGGTCGACATACAAAGATGATGATAATGATGATAACAACAACAATAACACTTAACCTTTTAATGTTTCATCAGTAACATGTAGTATAATGCCGTTTACCTCGTAATACTTGTGAACAAATCATACATTTAATATTCCCATCATATTGACAGCAAAAAGAATGCGTCCTCCCATCCTACTTGAAACTTTCGTACATGGTTTCGAGAGAGACATATGCCACTCGCAGGTCAGAGACAAATACAAATGGAACGGAGTTTGACTCCAGTGAGTGAGAGGGTGGGGGGTTGGCGGAGGTTAGAAGGAAGCTAAATGCACAGCTATCACTGCGAGCCACAATGTCTCGCGAGTCACGTTCTCGCCACGGCTGCTTTACAGTAAAGTGGGGATCTCACTGCTGGTCGACCGACGTACATTAAGTCAACGTTCGCTGAGACTCCCTGTATTTAATCATGTTGGAATCATTGAAAGCACTTCCAACATACTAATGTGTAATTTATAAATATTTTCTTCATTGTCGAGCTTGTTATCCCTCAAGCAAAGTTACCGGTATTGTTTAAACAAAACGCCTGACACGTGACGGAACCTCTATTATATACACTTGCTACTTAACAGCGCATCTTAGCACCTTGTCATGATAGTGTGAGAGGACCCAACATCGTGTGTCTTCAGTTAGGCATCGGGATATGTAACGTGCTTGTCCCATGCGATGTCACATAAAAAAAATCATACACCTACGATTACGAAGAAAACGTGGGCGAGCACGTGCTCGTAGCATGCTAGGCACAGTTACGACTCGAGGATACATAAGACATGTGTAAGAAACTCTTATCATTGCCACTTGAAAGTTGAAGATGATATCATACGGGATAAATATCAGCAGGTATATGGCTCATCTTAAGAATTATAAAAACAGATTTCAAAGATAGGACAGTTTGTCAAACATGATTGAGCGCTCTCTTGAGGTCGGAAATGTCTGGAATATCATTCGGTTCGGTTCAGAGCTCGGTTAACAAGATAACGAATTTGAAGTTATTGTTTCAGCAATGCATTTTTTTAGAAGAAACTAACTGGAAAGCTGTTTTATGACTAGTGACAGGCAAAATATGAAATTTCATATTCCAAACAATCTCTGCTAACGGTATGGGAATAAGGATTTTCACGATATGCGATGTGTGCAATGTAATTAACGCCAAGAAATGTTCATATTTCATAAAAAAAATATTTTTATACAGGGTGTTTAAAAAAAGTATCCAATATTTTAGGAGGTGATAGTATGCATCAAAACAAGAAAATAATGTCCAATAAACATCGGTCCTACAACACATACTTTCTGATATCTGAACACTTGTTCATAGGAGGTGCTCAATGTGACGTCCATTCATGACAATGCATTTTTCTGTCCTATAATACAGCAGACTACCAGATAATCGTTCCTTAGTTGATGGAATACTGATACGTCGCAAGGAATACTGAAAATAAAAGTCTGGTTGCGGATATGAGCGGGATTCGGCAGAGATGGTGTTGTGAATTTTCGTAATCAGCATGTGTAGGCTGATGAAAATCCCCATGCAGTTGAAGAAACAAGGCATCAGCACCGATTCTCAATCAACTTATGGGCAGGCGTTCTTGGTGATAGATTAATAGAGCCATACGTGCTACCACAAAGATTAACTGGGGATCGTTATCAGGACTTTCTTATTAACATATTAAAACAAATTTCAAAGAGTGCGTGATTCCTTACACCGAAGGGCAGAGGAATGCATTGCCATGAATGGACGTGACATTGAGCACCTCCTATGAACACGTGTTCAGATCTCAGAAAGTATGTTTCGTAGGATCCATGTTTATTAGACATTATTTTCTTGTTTTGATGCATACTATCACCACCTAAAATATTGGATATTTTTAACACCCTGTATAAAAAAATTTATATATTTTTTTTTTTAGTTCAGAATTGAAAGAAAAAAGATCCATTTTTTTTTCGGGGACATTGAATCAAAGTGAAATTTTAATGGCAAGCAGAGTAATTATCTCATGCCTCCATGTTAATTATTATACTAGTGCACTCCATTTAAACCAGGTACCCAGCTTTGAAGCCGTAAATTTATTTCCCCTGTATAAAATTTTTAGATTTTATTGAAATATTGACAGTAATTTATTAATGGAGTGTAGAAAGAGCCTGGCATAATAATTTTTAATTGTAAAAAAAAGTTTGTCTGCAAAGATTTTTTGTGCTAAAATAGCTTATCTTACTTGAGAAAATGACATTCATATTTTCTATAATAAATTTACCATATTTTTGGATTAAAAAGTAAAAGAGTACCTATTATTAACTACAAGTGCAATACACGACAAAATACTTACGAATATATAAAAGTAGAGTCTATTAATTTTTTCTTCTTAGTGTACTTTTTTTTTTTGAAGAAGCATAAAAAATTCAACATAACTTGACATTAAAACTTTCAAAAATTGTTCCTGGCAATAGAAACCTAGTGCTATCAAAACAAGGCTATGCTTCTTGTTAATAGAGTTCTGCGTTTGGTTACTTTGAGTGCAAGTTAGATGCACATGGATCATACTACGTAGCTTGGAACGGAGAGCTCTGACGTGTGTTCTGCTTATTCATATAGGAAGTGAGAATACTACTCACGTACAAAATATACTGTCACGTGGATTTAATAACAAACAAAATATTTATTTAAAACCATCTAATATGCAACAGAAGATTATTCTGACAATAAGTAAAACGCATGTAGATTCTAGATAGACCTACTTTTTTGTTTCACAATATATTTTCCACCCAAAAAGTAAAAACCTGTGTTCATTATTTTTCTCCTATTTACAGAATTTTGAATATTTAAATTGCACATTTTAAAATAAATAGATATATTTTATCAACAATAATCTCACTATAGCGGTTTCAGAATAAGAAGGCATATGGCCTAAGCCAATTGAGTGCTAGCAACAGTTCGACGTTGTCACACAGTGCACGGTGCACGAGACGTGGAAGACAGAGACAACAGATAAGGACAGAACATATCAGTTGCAGCTCTCTCGCTGCGCGAGCGGGTCGAGACCTGTTTCTTCATTGTGTGTAATGTTTAAATATAATTACTCTTACTGAAGTAATTCTCATCTCAACTTTTATTACTTCTTCGCTTCATAGATCAGTAGCTCTTGGAGTCAATGACTTGCGAAATAAAGTGACATATGTAGAAATTTACTTTGCTAATGTCTGAGAAAGAATGTTTTAATTCTTACTCAGACTTCCTTGTACAGCAAAGCTGAATTTATTATTGTTTATTTCTCCAGAGGAAAGATAAGGTACAGTGTGTTTGTAGGGGCAGCCTAAGAATCTAGCGATAACAAAAAGAAAACATATCTGTAGATACGTAATTTAGTATTGAAGTTGGAAAGTATTTTATTTTTCCTCCGTTAAATGAAGCCTATATAATTTAATTTAATTCTCTAGCTTATACATGTACCTAGGGATCCAGGGTTCTACATTCTGGTTACGAATCTGGCTATAATGCAACGTAATCATAATGTGTGTTCATATATAATTCAGTACTCATACTGGAACTGTAGATTATTTTATTTTTCTCTGATAAGCTAAGTCTATCTAATTTTATTTTATCATATAATTTTTACATATCTAAAGGTCCAGTGTTCCATATTCTGGCTAAGAATCCGGCTGTAAGAATATAAGCATATCTGTTCATATGTAGGCCTAATTCAGTACTCATATTAAAGCTGAAGATTACTTCTTTTTACTTTATTAAATCAAGCCTATCTAATTTAATTTAATCCTCTAGCTTATATCTACCTAGAACTCCAGGATTCTATGTTCTATCACTCTGGCCTGTGGCAATATAAACCTACGAGTGAAGGTAGTTGTATAGAAGCGAATATTAAAACCGTAATCCAATAATATCGTTAATATATTGAAGATAAAATTGTATATTAGAAAAAATCGTATAAAGTGTAATATATATATAACGAAAGGTTTTTAAAATAAAAATTGAGTTTTGGAATTATAAAATCTCCTCGTTCCTAGCATGCTTGTATTTATTTTAAAAGTGAAATGTAGTTAATGTGCTTCATTTTATAAAGTTTTCTAATGCTCTTAAGGAAGTGTTGTTAATGCTCTTCGTATAATTCATGGAAAAAGAGGCAGGAGTGTTTATGTTTATAATATCATCCAAATATCTCATGTTTATGCAATATTTCGTCTTACAACATGTATAATATTCCAATGAAAAGTGAAAATCGTATCTATGATCATTCTCAGCTTTCTTCCTCTTTCCACGTTCTATTACAATGGCACTGCTAACACATACTACTAATGTATTTAAAATATCGTACGACGAAGTAATACACGGTTCTGAAAATTGTACAAATAATTAACACGTTTGTTTTGCGTTATTTTCCAGGAGAGATAAATTCAAGTATACCACCTATTTTAATTGTCTATTTGTCCTGTCCGAGAATATGAGATAACGTATGCACTTCTAAACCACACGTCTCTGCAGTCAGATTATTTGTTTGTGAAGAACTGACACGCACTGAAAAAAATTATGTACAAAAATACCATACTCCTCGCTTGTGAGTGTTGGACTATCCCTTTGCGTATAACAGATGAAACACCAGAGCCAATTGCAATCCCTTCTAGAGACATTGTTACGGTAAGTTACGCATCACACAAGAGAAAACAGTCCACATCTGAATTTGAAAATAAACAGATTCTATCTTCGTTTACAGAGACGGAATTTAGAGCAAAATATGTTCTATGCTGTAGGTTGCATACCTCTGTTTAGTCTTAAAGCGATAACACGCGAACCAGTTGACATACAATTGCCATTCTTGTACTGTTGGATTCAGAATTCGGAGCTCTATCGAATGCGATAGCTTAAAATTCATTCCTAGCCATAAGCATTGTGCGCGCAAGGAAGAAACTAATACGCGACGCTTCAGCGAGACTTCGCGACGATTTAACTAGGCAACACCGCTTCACTGTCATTGGCTATTCGACATAGACCGGCCTGAACTAGCTCCGCCTTATATGCCTTCTTATTCTGAAAGCGCTCTAGAGGTTTTGATTTATCTAGAGAAAATCAAAACTCAAGTGGGATTTAATTGACTATTACACGATTAGAAAAAAAGTATATAAAGATTAGAAGTAACGATGTACTCCAATACAATAAAATATTAATTGACTTACGAAAATACACCTGTCTTGAAAATGTATTATTGTACGATCTCATCATTACAAATATTACGCTAGATGGCAGTAGTGTGTTATGATTAGCTGTTTTCTTGTTATCAGTTGTCCCAATTATGGAATCTTCATCTGTGGACGGTTATTAGTCAAGAAGGCTTTGTTGATTGAGTTTCATTTTTATTAAAACATTTGCATTCCACTTCAATTATCCGGATCCCAGTAATCAACGTCACTTGACAGATGATTTTCAATAAATCTTAGTATTAAACAATCTCTGATACGTGACTATCCATAATATCATACAGCAGAAGCTATGACATAACCTATATAATATAAACAAGAGTTAGAAAAGTTTTAATTAGGGATGATGAAATAAACAAGAAACGTTTTCATTAAGGACGATGAAATAAAAAATAAACATGAATAATTTTAAAAGGAACGATTATTGAAAGTACAATTTTTAAATTTTAATATTTTAGTGGTTGGTGGTTCAGTTGATATTATATTGGACGTGTGGGTAAAAGAAGTGGAACTCGTTGATGTACATGGTTCATTCCTCAACTTATTCAGGATTTCCGAATGGTGCTCTTCATTTATTTGTAAATAGGGTTTCAGGCAAGATGCATAGCTATGACCAGTGATCTTATTAATTCTTATCCTTGAATGCCAATGCAAGTTATATTTGAAACTGCTATGCATCGACTGGAGTGGTTTGTAATTTTCTGTTTTTTGACGTCCAGATCAGTGCAGTTTGAAATGCTACGGTAGTGATAAAAACAAATGCTACGGAAGCGATAAAATTAAACAAATGCTAGGAACGTGATAAAATTGTGCGATAAGCAGCCATGATTGGTTGAAAGACGTCCTTTCGTACCGTTTTATTGGTAAAAAGTAGTATGACGTAGTAAAAGTGTAATAGTTAATGTAAAAATGAGTTAGAAGTAAATAATATGATAATTTATCGAAAGGATTGAAATTTGAATATTCACAATTAAAATTAGTCAATATTGAAACATATATAATATACTTCGGGCCTAATGTTTCAACTTTTGTTCGTTTAGTAATGTTTGTAGGTTGTTTTTGTCTCCACGTATTACCGCCTATAATGCCAGATTACAGAAACTTTATTATTAATAGGTCTACTTATTTTAACGTGGACGTTGTAACTGGACACAGCCTAAGTATGTACACATCTATAAATAAATAAATGATGGAAATTACAGTAATGCAATAAATCACAATAAAAACAAAACTATTTATTCTGACTACTCGCTTTACGAATTACTGCGCATTACGAGTTACTGTAAACATTTTAAGTGTTTCAAAAGGAAAATTTCTCCTTTTTGATCAAATATGTTTTGTTCTTTCCTAATGAAGTGCTCGCTACCAAATTCTTCTATTGGAGCATTCATTTCCAACCGTCTAGCTTTGTTTTGTTTTTACATGTTCACTGAACAGCCGACCTGAAGTGTGTACGCTGCGCTATACTCCGTAGTTACATAGCTACACTGTTAAGGGTTTCTCGGAGGCTTTAGGAAACCAAACGCAGAACTCTACTTAATAATAAATAACATATTCTGTAATTCGTAAACGTAATAAATGTAATTGTGGAATTACTTTAATTCATGTTAAATCCTTATATCTTCTGGTAGGTGATACATAAGTCTTCAGTACATTAAATTAGTGATACTCGAAAAAAAAAAGTTTGAGAACCCCTGGTTTAGACCTTTGCTCTGTTGCGGCTTCATTCAGTTGTCAGTGCGTCGCATCCTATGACGTCTCACGATATCTGTCATTGGACTTTTAGTTCTTGTATGTCAGCACTGGAAACATTAAATGTTATCCATAACTGTAACTTGCTGACACATCTCTGTTTGTAACAACCTGGGTTATCACAGTAAACATAAGTTCACTTCTAACAGGCGTTCACATGTCTTATATTTTGCATTTATGTTGCAGTAATGATATTTATTTGTTTTTTTATAATTACGCAATATTCGCTCCTATATGTCACGCTGAAAACAGAAAAAATACATTATTATTAGTCTATTATTATTATTATTATTATTATTATTATTATTATTATTATTATTATTATTATTATTACTTACTTACTTACTTACTTACTTACTTACTTACTTACTTACTTACTTACTTACTGGCTTTTAAGGAACCCGGAGGTTCATTGCCGCCCTCACATAAGCCCGCTATTGGTCCCTATCCTGAGAAAGATTAATCCAGTCTCTATCATCATATCCCACCTCCCTCAAATCCATTTTAATATTATCTTCCCATCTACGTCTCGGCCTCCCCAAAGGTCTTTTCCCCTCTGGCCTCCCAACTGACACTCTATATGCATTTCTGGATTCGCCCATACGTGCTACATGCCCTGCCCATCTCAAACGTCTGGATTTAATGTTCCTAATTATGTAAGGTGTAGGATATAATGCGTGCAGCTCTGCGTTGTGTAACTTTCTCCATTCTGCTGTAACTTCATCCCTCTTAGCCACAAATATTTTCCTAAGAACCTTATTCTCAAGCATCCTTAATCTCTGTTCCTCTCTCAAAGTGAGGGTCCAAGTTTCACAGCCATACAGAACAACCGGTAATATAACTGTTTTATAAATTCTAACTTTCAGATTTTTTGACAGCAGACTAGACGACAAAAGCTTCTCAACCGAATAATAACAGGCATTTCCCATATTTATTCTGCGTTTAATTTCCTCCCGAGTGTCATTTATATTTGTTACTGTTGCTCCAAGATATTTGAATTTTTCCACCTCTTCGAAGGATAAATCTCCAACTTTTATAGTTCTATTTCGTACAATATTCTGATCACGAGACATAATCATATACTTAGTCTTTTCGAGATTTACTTCCAACCCTATCTCTTTACTTGCTTCAAGTAGAGTTTCCGCGTTTTCCCCAATCGTTTGAGGATTTTCTCCTAACATATTCACGTCATCCGCATAGACAAGAAGCTTATGTAACCCGTTCAATTCCAAACCCTCTCTGTTATCCTGAACTTTCCTAATGGCATACTCTAGAACGAAGTTAAAAAGTAAAGGTGATAGTGCATCTCCCTGCTTTAGCCCGCAGTGAATTGGAAAAGCATCAGATAGAAACTGGCCTATTATTATTATTATTATTATTATTATTATTATTATTATTATTATTATTATTATTATTAGGTCTACTCTTTGTCGCTTATAGTTTTAAAGTTTGGATACGATTTGTAGGCTTCTTCTCTCGGCGAAACTCGGTTATCGAGGATTCAGCACGACGCACAGTGATCTTTTTTCTGGCCGCGCAAGATACAAAAATTGAGTATCACATATTGTCGTGTTTTATGGAGTTTTTAATTAGGCTACTGTAATATACAAGGATACGAGATTTGTTATAGTTACGCTTATTTGTGCAGCTCTCGTGTTGTAAAAGAAGTCAGAAGTATGGCGTTTCTTATCGCAGCTCCGGCCTGAAGCCGAGCTCATAATTTATGTTCGATAACTGTGCTTGAAAGGACGTGTTGTGTTTTTTCCGACGATTTTAATCGGTTACTGGTGGATATGGGAGACCAAGGTATGTGCTATGTTTGTGATATTTTAAAAATCCCACACAAGTTACTATTAAATTGAAATTTGCTTGAAAATTGAGAAATTATTGTTATTTTAACTTCTAGTTTTGAGTATTTTTACACTCGGAAATTCGGAATTGTCAACGATTAGTCAAAATTTTTTCAGAAGACTAAAACCAATACCTTATTCTTTCTCCTATATAAAAACTAGCTGCTACTTTTTGCAACTTTCCTTTTTTTCAGGTTTTAGTACTCTCAGAAGAGGTATCGCGGAACGATCTTTTTATTGTTTCGCGCCATATAGATGACAAAGCAGAAAGAAGTGATGAACTATTTAACTGTTTACTGTAAAATAATGATTTGAAAACTTACAGATAATCCGTTTTAAAGATACTGTTAAGATTGTTAATTTTGCTTGCTTGTCATCGAATCCTAAGTAAATTCCAGTCACAAAAAGAAGTGGCTAGAGAGAAATTTGTTTTATATGAACAAAATATAGAAAACGTTTCCAGAAGTGGCTTGTCATCTAATGCTGAATATGCTTTTGGTGTCGTCAGATCGTGTAATAAGCAGTCTCACAAAGAAAACGCGAAAGATAAGTGGACCTATACTCAATGAATTTCTTTGTTTATCAAGACCCCGCGCCCGCTTCAGGAACTTAATCCTGAAGCTTACAGCAACACTGACAACTAAATATTATTGAAAACACTTTTAAAACTGAATTACATTAAAGGAAAAATTAGTAGTGACAACTGTTCATTTTTAGTGTACGTCTGTGTCATCTTCCCCATTATTTTATACTTGTAAAATTTTCCTCACAATTTATAATAAAAAAACTAGCTATGTCATAATAGAAAACACTGAAGTGATAAATGTGTGGTACATCCCTCAAAATGAATGTTTGATTACAGTACCACCCTTTTTATGATCACATAAGTAACACGTAGCTGCAGGAATGGCACGCGCCTCACTGCTACTGTAGAGGTCAAATCATTACTGTGAATATACGTGTAAATATCTGTAGAGAATATGAATGAATGTATGAATGTATATACTCGTCTTTAAGCAATATACCTTTCGGTGAGACGGCACTTCACATTATTAGCATACAGTGTCGTCTCACCGTTTTACACGCCTCTCGTACAAGTCAATTGGGACATTACTTATTTTTAATTTATTATTGCAATTCTTCCACTAGTCTTTTATTGTATTTCATCAATTCTTCCTCTACTTTACTCCTAACCCATCATTATACCAAAAATACTGTAACCCCCCCTCACTCTACATCTGTAATTATTTGCACTTTTCACTTCTCCCTTTTCCACATTGCTACCTTTTAGATCTTAGTTTTCTTTTCTCACGATTTATTTCCCCTCCACACCATTTCCTTAAGTCATACTGTTTTTTCACCTAATTTTCCCCTCTTCCTTCACCATGCTCCCTGAACTATCTCCTACTTGCGTTACTCTACTTCTCGTTAGCCTCGATTTAGATCTTAGTTCCTTCACCCGCTTCGGAATTGCTCCCATCTGATGTCCACTATTTCCATTCACTTGCATTGAGGTCTCGTTCTGCTGAGCTTGCTGAACTTGTTGAATACCAGTTCGAGTCACTCCTGTTTCTTCTTCAGTTGACGTCACTGCCTGCTTTCCGGAAATTTTCGCTAAGTTTGATACGTTTGCATTTGACTCGCGTACACTCACCACACTTGTGTTACTAACCTCGCCTTTAGATACGACATTCTTGACTTATTCTTTCAAAAATTTTCTGTTCCTTTCCTTTTCTTCTGAGTCTACGATCGGTTCCTTTAACGTTACTAAGCACTCCTCTACACTGAAACCCAAATTGTTTATCTTCATTTTGTCCTTGATGATGTAGAGAATGTATAGGAATACACTCACGTGTATCTAGTTTTAATGTATTATATATTTTGTTATGATAAACTTATTAAAATTTGAGGCACCCACTACTTTCTCTATGGAAAGAAAATGTAGGCCTACTCACTGATTGTAGTGAAATATTTTACTTGATTAACATAAAGGAAACCATGTAGTGTTTTTATTGAAATATTATATCATGTGTAAAGTTAAGAGTGCAATTAAAATAAAAGTTATAATTGCTTTCTTCCATGGATTTTACTTATATATTTCATACATGCAGTGATGAAGACCTGTAGTTCTACAGTGTTGTTGCCTATAGAATACCTATATGTCTGTGATTGAGAGTTAATATTAAGCCTAAATTGAATTCGAATCCCATCGATATGGATAATAAATTTAACAGAAATTGATACACATATAGACCCTATAACATTTGAAGAATTAGAAACATCAATTAGAAACTGTAGAAACAAAAAAGCTCCTGGCATAGATAACATAAATAACGAATTAATAAAATATGCACCAATTTCTTTTAAATATAATTATTTAGATTTAATAAATATATGTAGGAAAACAGGTTATGTTCCAGAAGAATGGAAAATCGCCAAAATGAATCCGATATACAAAAAAGGAGACAGACATGACTGTGCTAATTATAGGGGAATAAGTATACTAAATACAGGTTATAAAATCTATGCATCTATAATAAAAAATCGCTTTAATGTAATAATGGAACATATAATCAATTAATCTCAAAATGGATTCAGAAAAGGAAGATCTTGTTCTGCCTGCATAGGCCTATTCGCTGTTTCTTAGATAATTGAAAAACATAGAGAATTCAATTTACCAACATTCATGGCATTCATAGATTATGAAAAAGCTTTTGATAAAGTTAATAGAAAGAAGCTGTGGGACATAATGCGACAAAAAGGCATACCACAACACTTAATAACAGTAATAAGAAATTTGTACACTAATAACCAAATTGTAATTGATTGTAAAGGAGGACAACAAATAGCCAATATAAATAGAGGAGTAAGACAAGGGTGCCCATTGTCACCGTCGTTTTTTAATGTGTATATGGACGACATCGTGCTGAAGTGGCAGATGGATTTGAAAGTACATTTTAAAATAAAAAACATAAACTTAGATACGATACTTTTTGCCGATGATCAGGTTTTAATTTGCGCTTCCGAAGATGACCTACAAATGGCAATATTTAAATAAACAAAATTAGCAAAGAAAATAGCTTAACTATATCGACTACTAAAACAAAAGTGTTAGCCTTTAGAGGATTAGAAACAATTAAAGCCAAAATGGTGTTGAATGGAAGAATGATAGAACAAATTAATACTTTTAATTATCTGGGCTGCAATATCTCATATGCAAGAAAAGAAAATTTTACAGATAAAATAAACAAATTTGGTTATTTCTGTGGGGTAATAAAAAGAACTTTATGCTCGACCATGCCGAAATGTAGTAATTATACATCTGGTAGCAGTCCTTTAATGCATGTCATTAAAGTACACCTATTCATTAAAGTTCAGGTTTTCGATTATTCTCGGATATGCAATCGAAAGACAACTAGGGAAATGTCACGAGGCTAGAAATCCAATACTGTCGCAGAAGGTTATGTTCTGTTACTATAATAATTAGCGTTAATTCTAATAATATTCAAATAAATTCAATTTGTCATCTCGTTTTTCAATTCTAAATCAATTTCCAGGTTATATCAAGACTAATGTTCTCTAGGTTATATCAAGGTCAATGATATTCGTGTCTCGGAAAAAATCAATACTTTCGCGTCTGCGCACATCTCACAATTCAGGTCAGTTCCGTTCGTGACTTACATAACCATAACATAACTAACAGTATATTAGCTTATCGGTCCCATCATGCCTTTTAAATTTAAATTCATAACATGAAAATGTATTAATAATTTCAAGTTAGAAATATGGTCGAGCATAAAAAGTCGTATGAAACTTGCCTATAATGGTAATTAAGACGCTCGTATGAAAATTATGAAACTCGCTTGCGCTCGTTTCATAAACAAACATACTTTCGTCTTAATTACTACCATTATAGGCTCGTTGCATTATGTACTATTAAAATACACTAGCAAAGAAACAAGATTAAAATTTTATAAAGTTATGGCAGTCCCTATATTGCTGTACGGCTCTGAATTCTGGACTCTTACTAAATCCGAAGAAAAAAGAATCGAAGTGGTAGAAATGAGATTTTTGAGGAGTATAGCAGGTTATACTCTCTTAGACAAGAAACGCAATGAAGACATCAGACTAGAGCTGAATATATTCAATTTAATTGAAAAACTCAGAATATAGAAATAAATGGAAGCAACACGTTGAAAGAATGACTCAAGACCATATTCTTAAATTAATATTCGACTACAGACCAACTGGTAAACGAAACATAGGTAGACCCAGGAAAAGATGGCTTCAACAATTTTAAAATTTATATACTTCATGAGACCGGAACGAGCCAAACAAAGCTTAAACCATGTGGCTGATGGTGATGATGATCGATATGGATAAGGAAAATGCTTAACATTTGTAGGCCTACAAATTGTTGTTTTAATGTTTCTACATCATTTTAATACTGAATCGAATTTTTCACAGCCAGATAGCGTAAAAGGATCACTGTGCGACGCTGGACCTATATCTAATCAATCCTGGACAACACGTTGATAACGTGCCTTGAGGGAAAATGGAAACGACTACATATAAACAGTGTTTCATACTTCTTAACTGTTACTTACACATAGGCCGCCCTGTAGTTTAAAATGAATTACAAGTAGGCCTATACAATAAATTGGACATAGCACTTGATTCGACGCGACGGGGGCAATGCGGAATATTTATATCCACTCAAGCTGGTTCCATGACTCTGGATTTCGAGCAAAATGGAAAGGCTGCCTTCACGCACTGAAGGATAAGTAAATGCACCGAGCGGTGATTCCGGGGTCAGAGGTCACGCGAAATGAAAGCCCCAAGGCAATCCTGGCGCGCTGTCACGCCATACATGGGCGTGGAGGGAAACAAGGCGATAGATCAGAAGTGGTTTCTTTATGCTCCGTCTGCCTTTAACCTCAGGAATAAACTATGTAAAGATTAACTTTTTGATCCTACAGAATATATCTGTTACGGTAACAATTGTTATTAGAGGAGAAAAATTCGCTTCGGTGCCGGGGATCGAACTCGGGTTCTTGGTTCTACGTACCAAGTGCTAATCACTGAGCTACGCCGAAGTTCAATCCACAGCACCGGATCGAAACCCTCTCCTCTAGTGTTTTTCCCTTTGTGGCCGACTCCAAGTTCGACATAATCCCTATGTTGACATTATATTAAGTCAACTGCCATTATACAGGGACATCATTTTATTTTTACTAACATTTCTAATATTAACCTGGCTATACCTTTCAATCAACAGTTAATAACCGGAAATACCGTTTCCTACCCCCTTCCACGACTGGAGTTCGATGATACTGGCGTAAAACACAAACAAATCACTTTACTAGGTATAGGAGGGAAGGAAAGTAGTTCATCCATTTACGTAAACTAGGAAATATCGCGATTTTGAGTTTGATAACTTTCATTGGGTTTTTGTTTAATCAAAATACAATACAATATTAATAATGAATGTTTTTACTCACGAACTGAGCTGTCCATGCGGACGTATTCATTTTGCAGTGTATATTATACTGTCTACAGCACATTACCGTACAATATAGAGAATGAAGTTAAATTGAAAAATAATTATAATATGGATATTTAAACACATTTTTGAAAATGGTGGCCATTGATTTCGATTCAGGTTTCAGTTCTAATGTGCATATTATAGCACTACAGACTATTGTACCTAATTCCTATTACCAGTTTCGTCCTTCGTACCAGTAACTCATGTTAAAATAATTCTGCACCTACTCTATAAAAGAGTACCTTACGTACTGTAAATTCAATCTTCACTTCTACTCGATCCGAAAAGATAAAATTACTCAGACATGCTATCTACTTCCGTCCAAGTTGTTATGTCGCAGGGTCGTAGAAAGGGGGAAATCACTTGATAATTAATTACTTAATGAGGCCCTTTTATTTTTTAATTATTTTAAACAGTTTTACAATATTACGTAGATGTCCAATTCCTAACAGAAATTAATGTTCTCAGTAAAAAGCTAAGACAGCCCAGCCACTAGTCATTATAGAGAGGTGAATAGAAGCTGGTGGGGGAAACCGGGATGCAACGTAGGCAAATGGACGACAGAACCTGTGAGAAAATGATTCACTATTGGAAGCTCTTCCGTCACTGGAAAAGGCGAACACATTTTTGGAACGTACTGTTTATTATGACCGTAAGGCTACTATGACTGTATATGCGGTCTTCGATCTGTGTGGAGGATGGTTGATCTTCATTAGTAGAAGGGGTGGGAGTGAAGTACATTCAAAAACTCAGGTATAATAAAAATTGAAGTAAAAATAAAATGATGTCCCTGTACAAGGAGCGCACTCAATTGAGTGGCTTGGTGGCCTAGAGAAACATTTTGTAATTGTTACCTCTTTCCAGTCTTCTTTATATTATTATTATTATTATTATTATTATTATTATTATTATTATTATTATTATCTTTTAATGGGTTATTTTACGACGCTGTATCAACATCTCACAAGCAAACATTCTGATGGCGGCAGGTAAAAAATTATTATTTTTCTTTCACCATGTTAATAATGTCAAAAGAAGTGCTTATACAAATATTGGCCACTCGACCGCAATTACTAGGGCCGTAGAAAAATAAGTTCGCCAGAGGCCGCTAACGGAAAGCAAACACAATTTCATTGGAAAAATTTATTGGAACAGACACAACAATTGTTGAGCTATTTTTCAATATATATTGCCCACCAGAACTGAGACATTTGTCATATCACGGGATCGACAGAGAGGTGCAGGCGGCTGTCAAGCGCTGGTTCCGATCCCAGGCGACTGACTTCTATAAAACAAGAATACAAAAATTGATCCCATGGTATGACAAATGTCTCAATTCCAGTGGGAGATATGTTGAAAAAATAGCGCAACAATTCCTGTATCTGTTTAATAAATCTTTCCACGCAATTGTGTTTTTTTCTGTAAACGGTCCAAAGGGAAAATTATTTTCTGAACGGCCTCGTAATTGCAATCGAGTGGCAAAAATTTGTATAAGCACTTCTTTTGACATTATTAACATGATGAAAGAAAAAAATTAACTTTTTATCTGTCCACATTAGAATGTTTGCTTATCAGATTATTTAGCGTCTGAATGAAATGGAGGTGAATGAGTCCGGGATCCAGCACCGATAGTTACCCAGCATTTACTCATATTGGGTTGAGGGAAAACTCCGGATAAAACCTCAAACCAGGTAACTTGCCCCTACCGAGATTCGAACCCGGACCACCTGGTTTCGCGGTCAGACGCGCTAACCGTTACTCCACAGATGTGGTCTCCATATATCTTGATGTCGTCTATCATTTGGTATCTTCTTTTGACACGAACTCTTCTCCCGTTCACCATTCCGTCCAGTGTATTCTTCAGTTGACAGTTTGTTGTCAGCCAGTGACCCAGCCAATTTCTTTTTCTTTTCCTGATCAGTTTCAGCATCATTCTTTCTTCATCCACTCTTTACAACACAGCTTCTTTTCTTATTCTGTCTGTCCATTTCGCATGCTTCATTCTTCTCCATATCCACATTTAAAATGCTTTCTATTCGCGTCTCTTCACTTCGTCGTAATGTCCATGTTTCTGCCCCATTCAATGCTACACTCCACACAAGCACTTCACTAATCTCTTCCTTGGTTCTTTTTTGAGAGGTCCGCAGAAGATCCTCTTTTTTCTATTAAAGGCTTTCTTTTGCCATTGCTATTCTCCTTTTGAATTCCTGGCAGCAGCTCATGTTACTGCTTATAGTACACCCCAAGTATTTGAAGGTGCCCACTTGCTCTACTGTCTCTTTCAACATGCCCTCCAAAATTGAGTTAGATGATGACATATGGTCAAGGCTATATGCCCAGAACTGGATATTAAAGATTCAAATATTAGGTACATTATTAATATTATTATTGTTATTATTATTATTGTTATTATTATTATTATTATTATTATTATTATCCTATGCACAGTAAATCCAGCAGGTCAAGTTTCAACTCCTGGCAGGAAAGCCAGATTCATTGTTGTTTCACAATTATTGGATCTACCTTCCTTCTCCTTTATTTATTCCCTCTCTTCTTAAGCAATAACATTGCGTCATTTCATCCTCATAATGAGACACTCCATAATTTTTAATATTCTATGTTGGTTCAGATTTCTCAGAAGTTTGGGAACAAACGTATGAAAGGACTATTTTTTTTGTCTTAATAGTTCCAGGTATTAAAACTTTGCTTCCATATTTGTTTTCTTTACCATCGAGTGTAAGGCTCTCCCCACTTTTTCAGCAATAAAAGTTTGGTAGAAGACATTCTCGCTTTTCCAGCAATAAAAGGTGGATAGACGAGATTAAGGATGTTCTCACATTTTCAGCAATAAAAGACGAACGGAAGAGGTTTCACATTGGAATAAATGTCAACATAATCATCGTCTTACGACTAAGTGCCTTCTATTTCGACATCGCATTAAAAAATTCCTTCCAGTAGAAACTAGAAGCATTATATTTGACCAAATTGTAGGCTATACTTAGATTTGAAGTAGATTAATATAAATACATTAAATTATATCCTGTAGTTTTCTGACGGCCCATAGATGACAGGTTTAGGTTTGTCCATGTAACTAGGATCATATTCCAAGTACTGCACTTCCCAGACATGACATTACATTAGTATCACAAGGACGTTCGTCACACACTGATACCCCGTACAATAACATCGCGGTTCTGACGTAAATCGCTCATTCCTTTTGCGCAAGTGAAGAGCTACCACAAGATTATTTGCTTGTCGTTGAAGCAATGGGAAACTACCGTGTCTCTCATCCATTTCCCTAGTGCAGTCTGATAGCTGTCAAGTCAGTGCGATCGTTACGGTCAGACACAGTGTGGTAGCTATAAGATCTGCAACATCTACACCTGGCAGGCACTTAAAAAGAAGACCATACTGCATTTAGGATTATTATCAACATACAAGTTTTTTGGAGGCAAACCAAACCGTGTAGTTACGTATTAAATAATCCGTGGCGCTACAGCCCGTGAAGGGCCTAGACCGACCAGCCGGCTGCTGGCCTCACGCCCACATGCCGAAGCAGAGGTGGACGATCATCCAACCAGAATTTAGGTATCGTGTGGTTAGCACGATGATCCCCCCCCCCCCAGCCGTTATAGCTGGTATTCGCAACCGGATTTCGCTACCTATCGTAGCTCCCCAAGTGCATCACGATGCTGGGTGAGCACCGGTCCCATACACTAGCCGAAATTTCACGAGAAAATTTCTTCCCCCATGAGGACTCGAACCAGCGCGCATTCCATAACGCGAGTCCTAGGCAGGATGCCTTAGACCGCGACTCCACGGCGCGGGACAGTTACGTATTAAGCGGACTATTAATTTCATACAAATGAATGATGGTCTGTCTCTCTGCCTGCCTGTGCCTGCCTGCATGCCTATCGGTATGTCTGTATGTCTCTCCGTCTATTGGTCTCTTTGCTGTTTGCCCGTCAGCCTGCTTGCCTGCCTGCCTGCCTGTTTGTTTATCTGTTTCTCTTTCTCCCTGCCTATCGTTCTGCCTCTGCCTGCCTGCCTGCCAAACTGTCGGTCTGTCTGTGTGTCTATCTGCCTGTCTACCAGTCTCTCTGCCTGCCTGCCTGCCTGCCTGCCTGCCTGCCTGCCTGCCTGCCTGCCTCCCTGTCTCTAACTATCTGCCTGTCGGTATGTTGACCTGTCTGTTGTCTACGTGTCGGTCTATGTGTCTGTCTATCGATCTGCCTGTCTGACTACTCAATTGTCTATCTATCTCTCTGCCTGTCGGTTTGTCTATCTGTCTGCCTGTCTGACTACTCAATTGTCTATCTATCTCTCTGCCTGTCAGTTTGTCGGTTTGTCTGCCTGTCTGACTACTCAATTGTCTATCTATCTCTCTGCCTGTCGGTTTGTCTGTCTGTCTGCCTGTCTGACTACTCAATTGTCTATCTATCTCTCTGCCTGTCGGTTTGTCTGTCTATCTGCCTATCTGACTACTCAATTGTCTATCTATCTCTCTGCCTGTCGGTTTGTCTGTCTGTCTGCCTGTCTGACTACTCAATTGTCTATCTCTCTGCCTGTCGTTTTGTCTGTCTATCTGCCTGTCTGACTACTCAATTGTCTATCTATCTCTCTGCCTGTCGGTTTGTCTGTCTATCTGCCTGTCTGACTACTCAATTGTCTATCTATCTCTCTGCCTGTCGGTTTGTCTGTCTGTCTGTCTGCCTGTCTGACTACTCAATTGTCTATCTCTCTGCCTGTCGGTTTGTCTGTCTATCTGCCTGTCTGACTACTCAATTGTCTATCTATCTCTCTGCCTGTCGGTTTGTCTGTCTGTCTGTCTGTCTGCCTGTCTGACTACTCAATTGTCTATCTCTCTGCTTGTCGGTTTGTTTGTCTATCTGCCTGTCTGACTACTCAATTGTCTATCTATCTCTCTGCCTGTCGGTTTGTCTGTCTGTCTGTCTGCCTGTCTGACTACTCAATTGTCTATCTCTCCGCCTGTCGGTTTGTCTGTCTATCTGCCTGTCTGACTACTCAATTGTCTATCTATCTCTCTGCCTGTCGGTTTGTCTGTCTGTCTGCCTGTCTGACTACTCAATTGTCTATCTATCTCTCTGCCTGTCGGTTTGTCTGTCTGCTGTCTATCTCTGTCTCTCTGCCTGCCTGCATGCCTGCCTGCCTGCCTGCCTGTCTGCCTGCCTGCCTGCCTACCTGCCTGTTTGTGTTTCTGTCTCTCTGTCTGTCTGTCGGTCTGTCTGTCTATCTTTCTATCTGTCTATCTTTCTAATTTCTGATAATGATTTTTTAAACTTTGTTCAGTTCTGATCCTTAAAGAGCATAAAATATACTTACAAAATCTCAGTTTTAAAAATTTCCAAACTGAGCCTTTGGTTCATTTTAAAGTCTATCAAATTAGCCGCCTGTCTGCCAGCGAGCCCGCCCGCCTGCCTGCCTGAGTACACCCTGTCCTGTCCTCTATGTATGTACGAGTATATGCGTACGAGTATATATGTTTGTACCTATGTACGTATTACTGTATTGTATTTTATTGTGTTGTATATTTGTTTATGTCTGTCCGTGCCTTGTCATGTATGTATGTATGTATGTATGTATGTATGTATGTATGTATGTATGTATGTATGTATGTATGTATGTATGTATGTATGTATGGTGTGTATGTACAATATTATTGTATTGTATTGTATGTCTGTAGTAGTTCTGTCTTTCTGTTCTCATCTCATTTAAATAATTTACTAACCTACTTTCCTACCTATGTTCTTCTATCTGTCCGTCCATCCATCCATCCATCTAGCTTGATATTTTTGAATTGACTATTTAAAAATTCTGTATTAATTGCACAGTTATCTAGGATCGTAAAAGTGATTAATATGGATATTAGTTCTATAATTCGCCATAGTATTACCTTCCATTCGGCTTAGAGCTCTGAAAAACGACAGACAAACCAAACTATGGAATTCGCTTATGCGGGATTCGAACCCACGTCCGAACACAGTTTCCAGCACGAGTCCTACTCGCTTTCCGAAGACTAAGCCGGTAGAGTTAGTCGGCTGGAGAACATGGTACATTGTAGCATATTTCCTTCTCCTCCGATAAGAATTGCAGTGAATTATGGAGGAAGGCTAAGCTACAGTCAGCCACATTCACACATTCATAGTTTTCTGCCCAAAGGCAAACCAGTATTCTCCAATCTTCCCACGTTCCCTCCTTCTTTCCAGTCCCTGCATTTTCGATCCATATATCTTAATGTTGTCTAATATCTGATATTTTCTTTTACCCTGAACTTTCCTCCCGTTAAACATTCCTTCTAGTGAATTCTTCATTAGTCAATTTTTTCCTAGCGGATGATTCAGCCAGTAAAATTTGTTTTTTATGTCCTTATTGTACCGGTACTATAAATTTGTGAATAAAAGACGAGTGTTTTCGTAAAAGAGGATTATTTTTCCCGGACCAAAAGTAGGCTATAATACAAGTGAAGTAAAAATTAGCATTTTACCATGAACCATTATACATAGCTGTTCTGAAATTCGAACTCTGGTCGTCATTATAGAACGTCATGTTCTGTGCGTTAAGATATCTGTGTTGATATTGTATTATATGCAATAATTTTTTTAAAATTAATTAGCAGCAGAGAAATGTAACCAAATTATTCTCGAATTTAGGAAGAGCGTAAACTGAAGTTAGAGTGGACGAAATTTACGTACAAATATTGAAAATATTCTATACTTCAATTCGTTGTCAATATTTTTTTTATTCCGCCTAAAGCTATAGAAGCAACCAGCCGCACACGAGTGCTCGTTGGTTTGCCTGCCACTGGGCGGGCACATGTTGAAGTTATTATGCAACAGCAGGCTCTGGCTTACCACAAGCAGAGCTTGTTTGTTTGTGCAATTACACTCCGAGTCTCCCCGTTACATTTTTACGTCACTAATAAACATCTCTCAGCTGTTTACGTAACATAGCAATGCAATCTGTTATGATATGAGCTGCAGTAAACACAAGTCGTAAGTTTTATAAGGACGTGCAAGCTTAGAACAGAGCCGCGTCTGGCTAAGACGGATCGAGTTCAGTCCCCGGCTAGGTTGTCATGAAATTTGTGGTGGTCAAAACAGATGTTGTAGATAGCTTCTTCCTTGGTACACACCCGTTTCCCTGTTTTATTTCATTAACACTTTTCACCTTCACCTCATTTCATCTCTGATCCGATGTAGTACAAATAGACTGATGCGAAATCTCGGGGATAGCGTCTGAAATAGGAAAGGCTTGCTTGGGGCTCTTTACTCTGGACTTACGAGGTTATCGTCTGGAAATGGCATCTGGCTCTGTCAGCGCTGAGACAGAATGGCCCGCCCGTCGGCGTGTAAATCATTGTTACCCAGGCCACCTGTCGCATCAGGATAATTTGATGCATTTATTTATTTTTTATTTGTTTGTTTACTCACTCACACTCTCACTCATTTATTTACTTACTATTTATTTATTTGTTTACTCACTCACACTCTCACTCACTCACTTATTTATTTATTTATTTATTTATTTATTTATTTATTTATTTATTTATTTATTTATTTATTTATTTATTTATTTATTTATTTATTTGTTTGTATACTCACACTCACTCACTTATTTATTTATTTACTTATTTATTTATTTGTTTGTTTACTCACTCACACTCTCACTCATTTATTTACTTATTATTTATTTATTTATTTGTTTACTCACTCTCACTCAGTCACTTATTTATTTATTTATTTATTTATTTATTTATTTATTTATTTATTTATTTATTTATTTATTTATTTATTTGTTTACTCACTCACACTCACTCACTTATCTATTTATTTATTCACTTATTTATTTATTTGTTTGTTTACTCACTCACACTCTCATTCATTTATTTACTTATTATTTATTTACTTCTTTATTTATTTGTTTACTCACTCACACTCTCACTCACACACTTATTTATTTATTTATTTATTTATTTATTTATTTATTTATTTATTTATTTATTTATTTATTTATTTATTTATTTATTTATTTATTTATTTATGTACTTATTTATTTATTTATTTGTTTACTCAATCACACTCTCACTCACTCAGTTATTTATTTATTTATTTATTTATTTATTTATTTATTTATTTATTTATTTATTTATTTATTTATTTATTTATTTATTTATTTATTTACTTATTTATCTATTTATTTTTTTGTTTACTCACACTCTCACTCACACTCTCTCTCTCACTCACTCACTCTCTCTCTCATTCATTCATTTATTTGTTTACTCACTGACACTCTCATTCACTCATTTATTTATTTATTTATTTATTTATTTATTTATTTATTTATTTATTTATTTATTTATTTATTTATTTATTTATTTATTTATTTATTTATTTATTTATTTATTTATTTATTTATTTATTTATTCTGGTGTAGTTAAGGCTAACGGGCCTTCTCTTCCAAACCACCAGAAATACATAATTCTATATACCCATAGTATGCACACTGTGAGTCTCAATGCATGGAACCATCCTGAGTGCGGCTCTCGAAAAACCAACCAGCGAAGTTTATAATAGACATTGGACACTTCCATGCTATTAGCTGATTCTTTAGGTATATTTGAGTGAATTGAAGGGTTCAGAACCATAGTGGGCCAAACGCCATATACTAAAATCGTAGAAAACAAGGGTTAAAATAATGAAGTTTTTACCATAATTCAATGAAAACATATAGCAAGTAATAGCCTATAAAGTATACACATTAAAACTAAATTATATTCAATCTTCATTAAAATGATATTCACTTAACTTTAACCCTTGCCTTCTCCGTTTTTAATAAAAGGCGCTTGGCCCACTATGGCTGTGAATCCTTCAATTTACAGAAGTGAACTCCAAATAAAGGAAATGCCGAATTGGGTGTCCTATATGCTAAAAGCGTTTCTAGAGAATTTATGTGAAATAATGTCAATGTATTATTTTTAATTTACCTCTGTTTAATGATAGATTATTCAAAAAAGGTATTGGGTCGGTTTAATTGAACCTTTTCCATTTCTAGTGCAGTAGCGGCTGGTGGTCAAAATAATGAGTGTGCTACAATCTTTATATCGGCCTACTGTATACACTTATATGCATTTATCTTAATTTGAGTCTCGCCTAGTGACGAAATATGGAGTTCCTTCCTACTGCAGAACTTGTCAATTGCCCTGGTGTTAAACGTTAAATCCCTCCATCCTGGACATCATACTCTTTTCTATTGACAGTATTGCAAGAGCAGTGAGGCGATCCTGGGACATAGTGTTCCTTAAAAACGTTTTTATGCGTTTCAAGCAAGAAAAACATCTTTCTGGCTGAGCAGTGGTCATTGGTGTTGTAACCAAAATATTTAACAACTTCGTTACTTCACAGAATGGATCCCGTGAATTGTTGGAGACTATGTTTTGTAACAATTGAACAGACATCTATATTTCGGAAGTCGGATCTTCCGTATAGAACTCCAAGTTGTGTCTTTAACATTCTTTTGTTCAGTACAGTATAGCTGTTGACAGCAACTTCAAGTTCGCGTTCAGGAAAATTATGCAAAAAAATGTCAAAAAATTTGCTGTTTAACAATTTTGTTGCGTCTAGGTAGCTTGAAGATTGGAAACGATGAGTAGTTTCCTGAATTATACGGTTACATACCTCCTTGGTATCTATTTTCTGGGATTCAATTTTCCGTCGCTTGCTGATTGATTCAGGAGGAATCTCAAAAAACTGGTAGATGGCAGCAGCAGTCGAACATTTGAATTACCAAATACATTGTACATAATTCCGAGTTCCTCCACAAACAAGCATTCTTTCCTTACGCTTTACTTTTGCAATCTCCAAGCTGTGTTGTGCTGAAGCTGACTACAGCACTTCCCCGCGTAAAAATAGCCAATCAGAGCAGTTATTTCAGCTTCGCACATGCGCATTAACTGTCTACATTCTCATGTAAGTTTTGAGTAGCACAACGAACCCCCTGAGGCACCAAAGAGCGAAGAGCGAAGACTAAACACTCTATAACGCGTCATGAACATAACGACGGGAAATTGTCAAATGATAGATCATATACTATGGTATTGCAAACACTTTATTTGAGTAAAAATTATCATTGTGCTGTAGCACTGTAGCAAATAAGGACGGGCCGCCCCTGTTCTAGTGTAATATCAATAAAGCAACGTTTTCAAGATTTACTCTATTTTTGTAATTATTATTATTATTATTATTATTATTATTATTATTATTTTATTATTATTATTATTTTATTATTATTATTATTATTTTATTATTATTATTATATTATTATTATTATTATTATTATTATTATTATTATTATTATTATTATTATTATTATTGTTATTGTATTATAATACAGAAGTATATGGAATATTCCAGATTATGTACGTCGTACCCTCAGGCAATATAGAACAGGTGGTAACAGACAGAAGTCGAGTAGAGTAACGATTCTGAAAGAAGACTTTTAAAACATCAATGAGCATTACTTATTTATAACAATAATATCCTCCACAGACATCTAACTAATTTAAGAATTATACAGGAAAATCTAATTACACGATAAAAAGATAAACGATACGAGGAGGAATATCTCAAAATAAGTACAGTGAAACCTCTCTAACCTAGACAAGTATGGTTCAATAAAAGATTGTCCTACCTAACTGGGTGTCCAAGGTAGAGGGATGTAGAAATTTTTAGCGTGCAATGGAAAGGAACTTACTGTACATTATGTTAAGGAACTACAGTATTCAAACACTTCGTCACTTAGTTCGTCATGAACAGTTTTGTGAACTCTTTTTCTTTCCTTGTTACAATTTTGTTCTTATGCATTTAATATTGAGGTCCTATTGTTAATATTTTAAATTGTTTATTTAGAAATTCCAAACTCTTTTGCATTTTTTTTACAACTACCAACATAGCACAAGCGATCAATAACTTCTTTCTTCCTTTCTTTGGTTAATTCCACCAACTTACGCTTACTCATATTGAGGGACTATACAAACTGCACAACGTGACAGAGACTGATTTCTACACTGCAGGCCTACTGAAATAATTTTGCATAATAAAGTTTACTGTTATGAAAAATAATGTCGCTTAACTTCATACTCAATTTCACCCACAGTACAGTTGAATCGGGAATTGCAGAAACAGCACATGTCATGAAAACATAGGGCCGGTATTCATAGGCATTTTTAGCGCTGGCTTCCGGTGGATGATCAGCGTTTTTCGTATTCATAAACCAGTGTTAGCGATAGGATATGATTCGAATTCTGTACAAGTAACCAGTGGATAGCCGGGGCTAGCTTAGCACGCTCGTAACGCGTGCTGCGAAATGTCTATGAATAGCACCCTAAATGTTTCAGTAGATATAAAAAACGGTATTACTGGTGGTAGACCACATCATTGGTTATAGTACTGGCTTCTTCAGACAGAAGCCTAATAGATGTGTTGTTTTATATCAAATTTATTGGAATCTAATGAATTGTTGATGAAATAAATCAGTATATATTAGCTTGGCATGTGCTATTTCTGCAAGGAATCAAAATTGAAGTATAATAATTTCATAATTTCATTTTGTTACGAGTTTGTCCGATAAGCAAGCTACAATAAAATAAAGTTAATTTTATTTTATAATAATTTCAGTTCAACTAAAGTTTATTTGTCAAATTGGGGATATAATATATGCATAGCCCTACTGTGTACTTAATACATAAGTCCAGCATATAAATGAACTGATTTTTCCACAATAGGCCACTGAAGAGTATTATTGTAAAATTCTTGATATTCCTATGGTATGTAACGCATTAGTTTGCGTATATCAGGACGAATATTCGTTCTGAGTATATCGTCTTTGAATTGGCACGATTTTGTCTGGATATGCCAATGAAGAAGGTAACTCTCCTTTGTACTTACAAGCAAACATTCTCATGGGGGCAGATAAAAAAATTAATATTTTATCTTCCATCATTTTAATAATGTCAAAAGAAGTGCTTACACAAATTTTGGCCAATCGAGCGCAATTACGAAGGCCGTAAAAATAAGTTTCCCTGGGGCTCTTTACAGAAAGAGAGCAAAATTTCATGGAAAGTTTTATAGAAACAGGTATAGCAATTGTTGAGTTATTTTTCAACGTATTCCCCACCAGAATTGAGACATTTGTCATTCGGTGGGATCAATTTTTTTATCCTTGTGTCGTAGATGTCTGCCGTCTGGAATCGGAACCAATGTGTCGGCACATGTCTTTGACATGAGTTGTTTCCGCGCGCTTCCAGATTTCACAGGTCTCCAAATGTGAGACGGCTATACTGACATGGTGTTTCTGCATGGAATGATAGCCCTATATCAACAGTCCCTGAAACTCGAATAAACTTATTTCGCCACAAATAGTAACATGTGCTGTTTCTGCAATCCCTGATTCAGTTACAAAAAGCACAAAAATTGGGTGATTCCAGGAAAGTAGAAAGAGGTTCACAGTTGCTATACTGTATAACAGTGATGCCAAAGCAAACGCATTTTTCTGACCCTGACGTCGTGCGCGGGCATTAAGCGCAGGTATGCTAGAAGGAATAAGCAACCTGTTGGATTAAGAAAACAGTGGTGCACAAACTTCAAAAGGAACGTGAAATTTTATGTCGTTATTTTTATATGGCTTCTTTATGTCTGTTATTTTCTATATTGTCTGTAAAACAAAAGTACTAACACCTATTGCTTAGCCTAATATTGCAGTTGTGTTTTAAACGTTAGTAACATAATAAAGAGTAAAGAAGGAATATTCACACAAATTCCATAATAACTACAACTATACTGTACTAAGTGAATTAAACACATCATTCATAAAGAAAGTGTAATCCCAAAGAAAGACACTGAATATGACATGATAAGTTGAAATTGATATTGATGGTATCTTTAGCCTTATAAAAGTAATCAAAACAATATTATAGTACAAAGCAAAGTTGTCTAGGTATATGTTTTAACTGTAACTAATATTGCATAATAAAACTCTTATCGCATTATGCTTTTAGGTGATATTGGTGCGCAACTTTCCGTTATCAGAATATTAAATTATCTCGAAATCTGCTGAAGCTATAGAGCTGAGGTTTTACCAACACATAGGCACAAATCTTTGGTTTGTGATGTAACAGTATTTGCTTTGTTAATTCATTTCATTACAAACATTTTCCATGCGAATATTTTAAAATATTTTAATACACTATCTTCAGTAATACGTAGTTACGATATATTAGATTTACGAAAACACTGTTTCAGTACCTGTAAGGCTACTAAACAAACATATATGAAAATGTCACTTTTCTGTAAAAAAGTTGAGAAAATATTTCTTTTGAATAAAAAAGCAAACTTGTGAAAAATGAACATTAAATTAAAACATACATTCTTATAATGCACTTATGCTTCTCAGACAAATCTAAAAATTTACATGGATACAGTTTTAAGAAGTTCTCTTCCCTTTATCCATTGAATAAGTGCTGGCCATCCTTGTATATAGCTCGACAAAGCGGCATATACTACCTCTTTCGTCTGCCTCTTTCCTTTCCTGAGCTCTGAAGCGCGCGCTTGCTCCTATGGGCATCAGTTGACATCACTGCTGTATAAGGAAGACCCCCCGTTATTCCACTGCGCTAACGATTCTTGTAAAACACAAGGTTTCATTGAAACTCAACTCTAAACAGGTAGCATAAATACATAATAGAACAAGAGAATCGTCCAAGACAGAACTATAAGGACTGTCCAGTTTCGAGGGGTGTCCAACATAGATGATATATTGATAGTCTATGTAAAAGCATAGAAATTTGTCCGGTTCCAAGAAAATATGTCCAATATAATGAAGTGTTTAACATATAAAGGTGTCCAAATACAGAGGTTTCACTGTATTTCTTAAGTAATAACACAAGAGGTTTTAATTTCTTCTATAAACAAATTTATCCGGAGAAAATTAAAACCTCGGCTATTACACTGAACAACAAGAAGTTTGCTCCGACTTAGAACAATGTGTCCCTTACGGTTTTGTGTGCGCTGAATTCGAAAATGCATATATTTTCTTTGTATGACGTAAGGTTCTTAAGATATACTATAATTTCGATTTTCGGTAAGCACTCTCCCAGGAAACATTTGGCGTGTGTTGGGGGTTGTAAACCAAAAAAAAAAAGCTAATCCTTTTATGAGTTTGACATATTTCCAGTTTCTTATGGTGGTTGGCATGTTCTTTTGTACTTCTAATAAGTAGGCCTAAACAGATATTGGTCTTGCTTATTCTGTAAATTTTATAACAATTCAAAGTGAGGTCTACGCAGTGAACAAAAAAGGGCGTGGTTTTCAGTATTTAAAAGAAACGTTTACCAGTTTGACTGAAGGCAAATTAAAAGAGAGCATTTTCATCGGTCAACGAATTCGCAAAGTTATGGCTGACTCTTTGTTTGAGGAAAAACTATCCGTTACAGAAAAAATGTCATGGCGCGCTTTCAAAGATCTTTGCTCAAATTTCCTTGGAAATTCTAGGGCAGACAACTTATGGAAACCATGTTAAGTGCATATGAGGAAATGAGGTGTAATATAGCTCTCAAAATACACTTTTTTACATTCTCATTTGGATTTCTTTCCTCCTAACCTTGAAGTGGTAAGCGACGAGCAAGGGAAAGATTTTATCAAGAAATATCTGAAATGGAACGAAATAAAGGAAGATCATCATCCAGTATGCTTGCAGACTATTGTTAGTTCTTTGTAAAAGACAGTCCTGGGTTTAGTTATAAACGGAAGTCATCCAGAAAATCCTTTTAAATGGTAAGTTCAAATTTCGAGATTTTTCTCATTATACACAAAAATATTTTTATTGTTGTGTTTTAAACTATGTAATATCATTTTTGTATCCAGTACATATTTTTCAAGTATTATGAGGTATTTTGAATCCCTAGTCTGTTGTAATTTTATCAGTATCAGTGAAATATAAAAAGAGAATTTTTTTTCATAAAAAATTCAATCCACTTTCCCCGGAAAATGGTACGTGATGGGGCAATTTTGATTTTAAATTCAGATTTAGGGCACACATATTAGTAATATTCACTTATTTTTATTTCGGAGCAAGACAAAATGTAAAAATTTGTTGTTCAGTGTTATTAATTAAGACTATTTCGCGAATAGAATAATAAATCAATAATCAGTAAAAAAAAGATAATAATGAATATTAGGCCTATCTTTGCTTGAGCTATTTGATTTACTTGCATCGTATCATATTTCATTCGTTGTCACTGCCTAAAGAATAATATATTTTTAATTATGCTGTCACACAACTTGAGGCTAAAGCAAAGTTTCACTTCACGAGTGGTTCGTTATTGGACGAGCCTTTAGGCCATAACAACCACGAGCGATGTAGAGCTGTTTAGCCTTAAGTTGTATACTTTTTTTCTACTACCTTTATATAAAAATCACATATACCACGTGGGAGTTAAATAACCCTGCAGATTTTCAGAGCGAATAGCTCATGTTGTATGTAACAAAAAAGTATAATACAGTACCTATAGGTGAAAAGTTCATAGTTTTCTCAGAAAATATTTTTTTCCCCAGATGTTTAACACACTATTATTCGGTAAATATTGCGACTAGGATCGTGATTTTTATTTCCATATCTATAGAAAATATAATGAAGAATCACTTATCTCTGTGACGTATTTCAATAGCGTAGACGGTTTGCGGATAACTTTAATTTAAAAACCACCAATTTCAAGCCACTGAACTAGACCTGCAGAACTGTAGCTCCTGAGAGCACTGCTATACTCCCCTTTCTTACCCCACCCACCCTTTCTTCCAGTGCGGTCATGATGTTCTAGTTACGCTCGGCTGCATCAACATTAATTCTCGCGGCGGCAGGTATACAATACGCTATCAAGAATTACAATTGAACAGATAATAAAATCCTTAGGAACATACCTTTAGAATGTTAGAGAAAAATGAATGAGAGAAATAAATAAATTAAAAGACATGTAAAAAATTTTTAAAATGTATGTGTGCATATGATGTAAGAAGGTCTACCTATGTATATATCGTCCTATTACTAGTAAAGACAATTAAATTCACTTTTTGTGTAAAATAAGTTAAGTACAGTCCCCGACTTGTCTTTCCGTGCTCTGTATTCTACTAAAATGAAATAAGTCCGAAATCTTGCTTGCAGACAACAAACCAATTACCGTACTTACTTGAAGAATTTATTATGATTTTTCGTGCATTAATAAAGTTTTAATTCCTGTTTTTACAAAACTTGTGTTATTGGTCTTAACTGGTTTTACTAGTAATAAGACGATAAATAAATTGTATGTTGATAAGTGAGTGATAGCTATATGACCGGATGTCAATGCTGTCATTCAACATTGTAACGCACTCCAGCCAAATAAATAAATAAATGAATATTTACATAAATAAATAAGTAAGTAAGAAAATAAATAAGTAAATAAATAAGTAAAAAGTAAATAAGTAAATAAATAAACAAATAAATAAGCAAATAAGTAAATAAATAAATGAGTAATTAAGTAAGTAAATAAGTAGGCGTAAATAAGTAAGTAAATAAGTAAATAAAAAAATGAGTGAGTAAGTAAGTAAATAAGTAAACAAACAAACAAACAAATAATACGCGTACTGCAGTTTAAAGAGAATTGGAACATGGCAAAATCTAAACCCGTGAAGAAATACTACTTCCAAAGAAAATGGGAATATGATTATTTTGTTGTTGAAGACGAAAGAATTGCTTGTTTACTGTGTCCGATCCAATTTATTTCTACTCGTCATTTCAATATTAAACCACATTTCAACAAAGTCCATATTAAGAATTATGGAATGCACAGACTTTCGGGTAAGTTCATTGGTACGAACTGTATATTGATTATTTATTTATATACTGTAAAATTAAGGACGTCACTCGTTGTGTTCATTTTGAATTGAAATTAATAGTGACTTTCAAGGTTCATTATTTCAATGCTATAAATTTATGTTCCGTAGGTGATGTTAGGAGGAAAGTTTTCGAAAATCTGAAACAGGTTAGGTGCAAAGAAATCTCAAAGAAACTACCGACAGGAAATCTAGCATAATTATAAACCTTGATACGAGATAACGCATTATAAAAATAATGAATTTATTACACTCCTTTTTGAAAATTACGTGCCGCCACTGATGGACCTTTGACGTCCAAATAATGTAAATAACGATATGCGGAAGTCGATCATCCCCAATAGAAGTGGAGTGAGGCTGACGTCATATTTCCCCTACTTACGAGTTCTGCAGGGCTGCACTGAACAATGCAACAAGATTGCAACGCTGTAACTAGAGGGAGTGCGAAGGTAGTTCACATAGACTGAGTTCGTTGACCTTTTTCATCTGTATTACGAGGAGAAAGAGACTTGTGTTAGCGACGAGATTGCTGGACTGCAGGAACCTCGAACTTAATTTTGTTATTAACTGTGCATTTAATCACAAAACCTAATATAGGTTTTCTATCCATTTAAGTGTACTCTATCTGTAGGACTACTTTACTTCTACTCTTTGTATACAGAGTGAGCCGTGAGTAATATCATTAATTTCAGGGACTTATTTTTTTAGATATTTCAAACAAAACAGTTTAATACAATTTTGCTCTTTTTGCTTCCTTTTCGAGATATACAGGGTGATTCACGAGGAAAGGTCAAGAATTTAGGATACGATATCTTAAGCCATTTTGAGTGAAAAAGTTCGTATGAACATAGGTCCGTTTTCGAACGATGGCGGAGCTAGATGCATTTTTTTTGGTAAAACATCCCGCCCCAATGTGAATCAGACGTTACCATATGCTGCTGACGTGAGACAAGATCACCGATGAATGACGTAACATTAGAATCTGCATTGTGAGCGATGTAGATAAGAAAAGAGAAACAAACCGGGTAGTGGGGCATTACAAATGACACAACAAATACGCTATCACTTATCTGTTCACAGCAGTTCAGCCAACTACCTACAGTACAGTAGTTGCACAGGTACAGCTATCGGAAGTGTTAAGTTGTGTTTTTCAAGATGCCTTATAAATTTTCGACTGCAGAATACGCCGATATTGTGCATGTTTATGGTTTGTGCGATGGAAGTACCTTGCATGCCGTCGCTGAATATGAACGACGTTTTCCGAACAGAAGGGTACCATATCGAAAAGTATTTACTGTCTGTGGGGTTGGGTGAAAGACTTGGTATAGCAAAGGAACGGGGAAACAAGAGAAGCGCTAATCGACCGTATTTTGGATGCGGCATAAAAACAGCCACGTGCAACTCTCCCGAGCGATGAGCGCGATTCACGCCCGAGCGCAACAGTGCATTGAAGCAGAAGGAGGCACCTTTGAAAATGTGCGAAAACATCGACTACGACTTCTAGAATATTAGATATGTATGCATACGTGAATATAAACTTTAAATTTGTCCGTTATCTGTCTCTAAATGCGAGTTAGTACAATGGAATTTCAGAAGTTTTTGTGAAATCAAAGAGCCATATCTCCGTAACTGTTCGAAAACGGACCTATATTCATATGAACTTTTTGACTCAGAATGACTTCAGAATTCACATCCTAAATTTTTTACCTTTCCTCGTGAATCACCCTGTATATTGTTTTAAATGAAACATTTCATAGCGTGTTTTGGGAAAACTAATAATTTAGTAGGCTATTCTCTGATTGAGGTTCTGGCTGATATGTACTCTATTATCAGCCAGACGTTATGTGTCAAAGGAAGAACAATTGTTTGTATGCATTTAAGTCTGACTGGTGTAATAGCCTTTGTAGCCAGTCGACGATGTATGCAGTGGAGGGGTAAAGGAACTGGCCGCTCTACCCCATTATCTCCTGGCCTAGTTGCCTCATAAGTGGTGCCTTTTTTGTATCACTTGTGAGGTTCAGACCTGTCTTCGGCCAGTTGACTAAACAATATTGATTTAATGAAGGATAGGTAGAACAGAGAAAAATTCTCTCCGGCACCGGGATTCGAACCCGGGTTTTCAGCTTTACGTGCTGACGCTTTATCCACTAAGCCACACCGGATTCCAGCTCCGATACCGGATTGAATCCCTCTCGGTTTAAGTTCTACCTCTCAGTTTTCTGGCCTACCCTCATGTACTGTGTCACAAAATATGTGACAGTGGCACAATGTCCAACACACTATGTACAGAGGTGCACTCATTACGAGTGACTAAGTGGTCGAGATCCGACGGAATGAGCGCCTTCTTTAATTACTGAGTGATTACTTACGCGTATCATATTATTATTATTATTATTATTATTATTATTATTATTATTATTATTATTATTATTATTATTATTATTATTATTATTAAGGATGTAATATATCATACGAAGGAGAGAATGATGTAAGCAGAAAAATTAACAAATTTTTGCAGATATTAGGACTGCTAAACCATACCCTAAAACCAAGTTTAGTACAAAAACATTCCAGAATAAAGCTATAGGATAAAACCCTTGCACTACCAACTCACCTCTATGGAAGCGAAATTTGGGTTCTGAAACAAAGAGATATCAGCAGATTAAGAGCAGCTGAAATGAAATATCTGCGACGAACTGCAGGATACACACTTCTGGACCACAAGAGGAACGAGGATTTACTGCAGGAACTCAACATGCAACCATTAGAAGAAAAAATTACAGAATACAGAAATAGTTGGCTTGAACACATTTCTCGTATGGAAGCTGGCCGAACATCCCAAGAAATGCTAAAATACCACCCTCAAGGACGACGACGACCTGGACGTCCACAGAAACGTCTATTGGATCCTGTATAGCTGGACCGAAACAGGCCAATAATGGCCTAATTTTGTGCCTGGAATATGATGATGATGATGATGATGATTATTATTATTATTATTATTATTATTATTATTATTATTATTATTATTATTATTATTATTATTATATGTACCGAAGTACATATGATATTTCCGTGCAGGTATTTTGCGGTACCATAAGATGAAGGACGGGTAGAACAGAGAAAAATTCTCTCCGGCACCGGAACTCGAACCAGGGTTTTCAGCTCTACGTGCTGACGCTTTATCCACTAAGCTGGGATCCTTCATCATATGATAACGCAGAATGCCTGCACGGAAATATCATGTTCTTCGGTACATCACAATAATAACAATGATTTAGTTCCCAATATGCTCAGTAAATGTAAGAGAGTAGTGTATTATGATAATAAATGACTGAAAGAATTTTAGTTTTATACTTTAAATGTGCTGAAATTTGATCTGCAGGAATGTAACATTGTAAGATGTCTTTGCGGAACGAAACGTTACATTGGTTTATACAGGGAAGGCCCACTACATTTTCTCTTGCCTTTTGAGTACTTACATAGCCTACCAAACAGGAAACAATATTGTGGATCATTAATGTAGGATCTGCCATTGTATGAAAGTTTTGGCGGACAAGAATTTCTCGTTCTGTACCACCATCACTAGCGTTGGTGTAAGCAGAAATGCAAGCAGGTATGCGGGAGTGAAATTCTGTTAGCTTGCTGACGTCAATTGCTTTTCCCCAGAGTGACACTAAAATGAGCCCGTGTTCTACTGCTGCGCTTTCAAATTAATAATTTTTATCAATCGTCCCATCGATGTCCGACAAGCTTAACGTCCACACAAATAGCCTATATGTAGCTATTCGTTTTTCATTACGCAATAAACATGGCCTACTAGATTTGGTCTGTGACTGGTCTTCGCTCTTCAGTACATTTGAATAATTTCGTCTCTCTTTCCCTGCGCGACGAAAAAATGGAGTCAAGGCAGTTATTATTATTATTATTATTATTATTATTATTATTATTATTATTATTATTATTATTATTATTACAGCAGTACTGCGAAGTATTACTTCAATCGATCAAGAGGGCTACCTGCGTAACTCAGGCAGCTAAGGCGATTGCCTGCCGATCCGGGCGTGGGGCGTGGGTTCGATTCCCGCTTGGGCAGATTACCTGGTTGAGTTTTTTCTGAAGTTTTCCCCAACCCAAGATGAATGTCAGGTAATCTCGGTTTCAGCTCGCCAAATACTATCTCGCTATCACCAATTCCATCGACACTAATAATAATATGTATATAATATAGTCATATATTGAATAATTTCAAGGGAATAATTATTTCGGGGCTGAAAGCCAGATTTGTACAATGCTTGTTACTGTTTGTTAACAGAAAACCACAAATTTAAGTCACACAAAGAGTGCACTGAATGTTGGATTTCTGACGTCTTGTCTTGTCTTGTCTTGTATGTGGATATAAAGGGAATAATTGAGCCGGGGTCTGGTAGAGTTCCTGGGTAGCTCAGTCGGTAGAGCGTTGGCGCGCTCATCCAAAGGTCCGGAGTTCGATGCCCGGCTCCGGAACAATTATTGCCTTGAAATTATTCAAGTCATCTTTACAGGGAACTATACCTGAAAACCAGATTTGTATAGTCATATATTGTTAAATACTTAGGCCTATCATTTTTCTAGATACATTTCATTTCCGTATATTAATTATAATATATTATATTTAGAGAGCGAATTTTTGCATATTAGCATGTTTTATACCCTGAAGGTTAAAGATATGCATGTATGAGAGAAATGTGTTTCATGCTATGGGGAATCAACGGGAAAGTTTTATAGTGTATATAAATACATATTAAAAGGATTGTGGATATTTGACAATTATTTGCATATGGATGCATGTATTACACTTTTTACCTAGAGATCGTTGAAATATAAAAACTGTTCCATATCTGTCAGAATAAAATTTATTGAAATTGACAACACAAGTTCAAGTTTCAAGACAATTCAACATTTTTACACCCAAATCGGCATTTCTTTATGTGTAAAATACTTTTCTTTTACGCCGTAGTAACAGTGCCACGTGGGTCAGGTAGCTGCAGTTATAAAATCTTATTCAGCGAGTGACATAGCCTCTTTGCGGTACTGCCCTGTAACTTCATGTGACGTGGAGAGGTCATTCTGTTCGTACAAAAGCATTTTAAGTGACAGAAAGAAAAGTTATCTGCTAAGAAATTGAGAGAAATATTAGGTTGTTTATTGTAACGACAACAACTGATTATGAAATGATCGTGAAATGATTGTTGATTGATATTTCATACTAGACTATTGGAAATTATGTAAGGAATTGTAATTTAAATGCTAAATAACGCCAAGAAATAATAACACAATTCTACCTTAATCATTACAGTTGTTACTTGATAGAAAAAAACATTAAAATTATGGAGAAAATTGTAAATTTCATTATAAAACAAAATACTTTTTTGTGCATATTTCTCAATTTTTAGAGCTTATTTTCAACTATTTTACTGCATAAGTGCATGCATATATTTACTGGTTTTATTGCATATAAATCAGCCCTATAAATATATTAAACTGTGTGCATTTATTATTATTATTATTATTATTATTATTATTATTATTATTATTATTATTATTATTATTATTACTATAGTCGAAGGGGAAAACTCAAGTAGGCAGGGAAACTTTGACCCATATATCTGTTTTTCCAGATTCGTAGAATGGATAATTAAAGTAATTCTCTAAATTGAATCGTCTTCATATATTATTAAAACTGTTAATTACCCCTGGTCGGTTTGCAACGGGTGTGTCACTTTATGCTGAGATGTCACGAGGGATTGTTTTACCATGAACTTTCAATTCCTAACAACATTTAACAGTATTGCAGCATAGAAATCCACGCTACAGAATTAGGATGATTTTCTTTAACATCTACGTTCTTCTCTTCTTCCAATTTATTCTTATCTCTCTGGTCATGAAATTATTCTTTTTCTTCTTCTCTTTTTTCTTCTTCTCTAACTTCTCGTGAGTGAAAAGAGAATAGCCTACGAATGTTGTCTGGAAGTCTCTGATTCGTGATTAAGTGTTGTATAGGCCATTCGTTATCTCGTGAAACCTATCTGCATGTAAAAGAAAGAAGAAAGTGGTCTGAGGAGCTTCCCTCCCTAGCTATGCTTCCACTTGCAGCTAGCTAGCTCACTTATCCTCACCATGAAATTCTTATTATGAGCTACTGCGCAAGCATTCATTTTCTTTCACGAGATAACGAACGACCTACAAATCTATGCACAGAGACTTCCTTTTTATACCCTTCCGACTCAAGTTACTCTACATATGTTTAATCTAGCTGTAAATCCATTGCCCACATATAGGTTTGAACATGCGAACGTTTCATGTAATGATAAACATACTAGGCACTTGATCGAGAACAACTTCGTTGAAAATATATGGGAGCAGTGCCTACTGAGGGTTTCTGTAAAGCCCGGCATCATAGTTGTGACAAAGTGAAAATTAATAGGGAAATTATAAACTGCATTCTAAACTTTTCTTTTGAATTTCGTATTCAGTAAGGTGACCATCCCTCCCGATATTTCCGGGACTGTCCCGAATTTGGACCCTCTGTCCTGGATTTTTCCGAAGGCAATTCGGGACGCCAGTTTGTCCCGGATTTTGCCTAGATATTATGATTTGTGCCGATTTAGATTTTTCTAGATTCATAGCAATGTTTTTAAGGGATATGATCTCTAAAGCTGACAATATGATCAGTTAGTTGTCTTTGTTGGTGTTGCTATTAGGGTAAACTAGGGTCTGTTGGACAGTCGGGCATGTTGGACACTCTGTACTTTAACGTGTTACCTCGCCACTTGTGGGCACCACATTCTGCTAAAAGTCAATGACGGAAGTAGCCACGAGTGGGGCTACTTCCGTCATTGACTTCTAGCAGAATGTGGTGCCCACAAGTGGCGAGGTAACACGTTAAAGTACAGAGTGTCCAACATGCCCGACTGTCCAACAGACCCCTAGTTTACCCTATATCTCATTCGCTTCAAAATTGACTATCACTCATATTCAATTCAAAGCACAGAGATTGGACTGGGAGAGATGTTATGAACCACGTGAATAACGTTTTCATTCCATGTGGTATAGTAGCCTGACACTACAAAATTGCATTTTCATACGACTCATGCAAAAAGTACTCTTCCTCATCAGTCGCCATTCTAAGAAAACGTTTACCGGTAGAATCAACAATAATGAAGGAGAGGCCAACAAAAAAAAAAACAGTGAAGTTGCCTACAGTCTCAAGAACACTGGAGGGAACACAACTGGAAACCAGAAAGCAAGCAATTTACGAAGCTGAAGCCCTCCTTAAAAAGGGTCAACTAGATATAAATAAATCAGATATCGCTCTGAAAAGAATAGAAAACTATAATTATACAGTCATCAGTTCATCACTCATCCTCCAGAGGAAATGGACAGCCAAACCTTTTTTTGATGCTAAATGTTTCAAAAAGAGACGAGAGAGATCAGACTCTTGCACAGAGCACAGACAGACATCTCCGAGGCAAATCTCAATCTCTATACAGAGAAGAGGAAACCATATACAAAAAACTGTTAAGGACAAAGAAATTAATTTTATAGAAGAATAAAGAAAAGCCCAAACTCAAGAGGCGCTAATAGAGCCCTTTTTTGCCCTTAGAAAAATGTTAACCAGCACCGCCCCATAGATCCCAATGGTATCTTGAGAAAAACACACAGTCTTATTAATAAACCGTGTATAGTTTTATGCAGAGTTGGGACAGAAAACGTTACTAACAAACCATTCATAAGCGATGGATGTATAAACTGCCTGTAACTATACAATGGGAATTGTTTTGCAGTAGTTATATACACGAAACCCCTTGTTTCAGCGTTGTATATAGAGAAAAAATGGCTACCCCTCTAACAACTGTTCGTATCGACTGTCATTTTATGGTGATGGTTGTCTTGTAACCATAGCAGAACAAACCAAAGAGCGCAGAATAATTAGAATAATATTGCTGTAGCTTGTACTCTTTGATCAAAATATAGTGTGCTAATCGATCAGACCCAGTTGTAATGTCGATACATAACACGTTACACTAGAGCGCTCCACCGGATGCAATAGAGAACCTCAGATATTCTATTACCTTTCGTAATGAAGTAATGACAAAACTATGACGTAGCTGTGTGACAGTTATACACGACGTATGTAGTGATTATTAGTAAGGAATTTACACACGACTTATAAACGAGCTACTCATTGCATACGTATAAGACAGTTAAACGTCGGTATATAGTTTTTATTAGTAAGACCGGTTCTCCTTTGTTCTCAGTAGAGGTAACCTAACCAACGCATGCCAAATCCAATAGCCAGAGTCGTATGACGAAGAGCTGATACAATATAAGCATAGCGCAGCCATCCTCAAGGCGAAATTCAAGAATGCAACCAGACCAGACGGAATTTATAATGAAAATCTCAAGCACATATTAGAACAACTGAATCCCTTCCGAAACAATCTATTCAACACGTCATGCAGTTTATGTATGTATAGGGCCATTCCATGTCAAATCAACACTAAAAAGTGGACTTTTCAACCCGACCACCTCAGATTTTCATTAAATTTGGTGGGATGGTAAAGAACCTTAAGTTAATTAATTATGTAAAATTTTAGCCCTCAATAATGCACGATATACATACAGCAATTCTGTCAATACGAGAAAAAATGTAAAAATGTCGCATACTATGTTAACAAAAATAATTCATAACTTCTCTTCTAATTGAGGTAGAATCTTAAACTTGGGCTTATTTTAAAACTAAGGGATCATACGTTTCAATAAAAATAGGTTTGCATCAAAGTAATGAATTCTTTATTGAATGGTCACGTGAAACACATTTTAACATTGAATATCTATAAATGCGGGACATAAATTATTTCGCGAAAAATGTATGTTATAGAGGTAAGAGTATTCTTCCCTTGGTGTAAGTTTCATTTTGGAAACGTTTCAGGAATATCAGTAAAAAAAATATCAATGTATTGGTTTGTAGCACTTAAACCCATCTTACACCAACACTGCATGCGCGCGAGTTCGTACTTGCCTGATTATCTGCGTCATCGATCTGTCAGGCCGTCATGAGTGGCAGTTTATACAGTCTTCAATTTATACAAAACGTGCGATCTGTTTCAAGTGCAGTGTCGTTAGTTTTTGTAGTATGTGGTAGTTTTGTGCAATGTAATGGAGTCGTGTTTTAAGTTATGGGCCTATGTTTGCTGCAATCCCTTCGAGAAATCAGGGCATTGTAATTAGAGGAAAAATTTAAGAAGTGTTATATCGTGGATGCTTCATGTATTTCCTGATTTAAAACAGGAACAAAAGGTGTGCGCTATGTGTCGCAAAGAAATAAAAGTATAATATGATGCTATTACGCAGAATCCTCAGAATGACTCTAGTAATGAAGAATACGTCGATTCTACAGCAAATGTAAGTTCATTAAATACAAGTCTTTTTGACCAAGGTGTGTTCCTTACTAAACAAAAATGGCTACAACAAGATAAATATAAGAGACAGAAATTTTAAAATATTGTAAAAGATAAAGTTTTCGATATTAAAGACGCCGAGGAACCAGGACCTTTCTGATTCTGAAATTTTGTCTCAGTTGCAGGAAAATTTTCAAAATTCAGGTAAAAGTGAGAAAATCACCATTTTAACACTACTACCTAAAAGCTGGAGCGTAAATAATATAAAAAAGAGTTTCTTTCAGCTTTCGAATACATAATTCGGAAAGCAAAAGTCCTGGCAAAGGGAAAGGGAATTTTGTGTTCACCAAATCCGAAACCTGGAAAACCCTTGCTCGCGGCTGTTGCCGGTAAAGTTAAAAAATTCTATTGTTCTGACGAGATAAGCAGAATGATGTCTGGTAAGAAATATTTGTTGTGATTAAAGAATCAGGGAGTAAATCACATGAGCAGAAATGAATTACATGCAGTGTTTAAAAATTCTAACCCTGAAATGAAGGTAATATTTTCCAAATTTTCAGCTCTTAGACCAAGAAATTGTATTCAAGCTGGAGTTAGTGGAACTACACTGTCATGCAAATCTAGTCTTTCAGGTAAGGCTCCCTGTAAAGCAGATTTGAATAATTTCAAGGGAAAAATTGTTCCGGGGCCGGGTATCGATCCCGGGACCTCTGGTTGAACGTACCAGCGCTCTGCCAACTGAGCTACCCGGGAACTCCACCCGACACCGTCTCAACTTTTCCCTTTATATCCACACAACTCGCGTGGGCTGACAAAGCGCCAGAGACCCACATCGAGTGCACACAAACTCTGTGTGACTTGGAATTGTGGTTTTCTGTTAACGTACACAGTGACGTAAATATTATGCAAATCTAGTCTTTCAGGTAAGGCTCCCTGTAAAGCAGATTTGAATAATTTCAAGGGAAAAATTGTTCCGGGGCCGGGTATCGATCCCGGGACCTCTGGTTGAACGTACCAGCGCTCTGCCAACTGAGCTACCCGGGAACCACAATTCCAAGTCACACAGAGTTTGTGTGCACTCGATGTGGGTCTCTGGCGCTTCGTCAGCCCACGCGAGTTGTGTGGCTTTAAAGGGAAAAGTTGAGACGGTGTCGGGTGGAGTTCCCGGGTAGCTCAGTTGGCAGAGCGCTGGTACGTTCAACCAGAGGTCCCGGGATCGATACCCAGCCCCGGAACAATTTTTCCCTTGAAATTATTCTATACTGTCTGTGTTTGTGTCCTTATCAGAATGTAAAACTTATGCCGGAAGCAATTTATTAAAGTTTCAGGTCTACGTGGATTTCTAGAAAATTTTTCTTTAGCCTATACCTTCCAACTTATCAACATTTCTTGGCTACTATGATGTGCAATCCTCCTCATATAAATTGCTTGTTCAGGAAATGTACAGAATGTCCTGAACCATTCAAAATAAGAGAGGGTTTAGAGAAATTTTACGAATAAAACTTCAGTGAACCAGTGACCTACAAGCAGTGGATGACGACTGACCGATCAACGCTTGAGACCATAGTGAAACCCACAGACAAATTCAAGAATATGATCAAATATAATTAAATACAACGAATGTGTGGGACATAATTATCGCGACTTATACGGTTAGCTTACGCTTGCAGTGACATAACAATTTTTATATTTGTAACCTATGATGATTCCAAGTTGAAACTTATCAGTTCATTATATCACTAATTGAGGCGTACTATATATTTTTTCCTTAAAATACAACCCCCGCATTTTTAAATATGAATATATGAAAATTGTTTCACCATGTTTTTTTAGTGTAATTGAATACATGCAGAAAACAATATAAGCAATAAAAACTATCACATATTAAGAATGTATCACCCAATTTTTGTAAATTTATCTAGAGACGTTGTTGAGATATATAATTTTAATTGAAGCGGCGTGCTTACAAAAATATTATTTTTCTTCATGTTTGAAACGCCACTGACAGAAAACGAAAAGCACAGGACATATGAAACTCGGCAGTTTTAGTTAGAGCGGCAGGTAAAACAAACCCTCAAATTTTGAAAGAAATCTGAGTCGGTCGGGTTGAGCGCCTTGTTGATTTGTTATGGAATGACCCTATATATATATAATATGTCATTTTTTGTGTTTTATGTTATTTTATCCATCTATTGCAATGAATTTTTTCATTGGGTATTTATATTTATCACGTAAATTTATGTAAAAGGTTCATAATTCATTTATTACCCAACTTTGCAAGGTGTCCCGATTTTGAAACTTGAAAATCTGGTCTAGTATTTAGTAACTTGTCATTTATTTCTTATTATTTAAAAACGAGTTAAATACATCCACGTGTATCCTTTGACAATCAAACATGTGTATTTGTAAGTTTTCAGTATAATTTAAAATTAAATTAAATTCATTACATAACACATTTCCAATATACGTAATGTAAGTTATTTTTTTAATTTGAAATGTGAAGCTACTCTTTGGAAAGAGACAGACTTTTCATATAAATCTAACTTGGCGTAGTAGTATGAGAAGGAACATGATACAGGAAACATTGGTTTAAAATAACTGAAAGACACAGGAAGTTCTTTCCACTGAAGAGAGGATTAGTAAGTCGATAATTCGATGATTCGAGTCACTGAGTTGTTCTGCTTTGTCTCACTTCGTCATTCGCAGAAATCAGCGCTTATAAAACTGTTCTTCCGCGAAGATTTCCATGAAGCGTTGCTCTGTTATGGGTAGCGTGCACAATGCTCTGTCCGATTGACTGCGTTACCAGTGTGTTCTGTTGTGTGCCGAATTTAAGATCCGCTCTCCTCACTACCTGTCCCTCTGTCAGACTGCCCTTTATCCTTCTATCCGTCCGTTCGACCAACCGTTCTCTGCCAGTCTTTGGTCTGTCTGGATTTGCGTTTATCTGTCTATCCATCCATTCCTTTTAACTTCCATCCTCTACCTATCATCTGTCTTTATGACCAATCCGTCTAACCATTCTGTTTGTTTACCGTCTGTTTATTAGAAATGTTGTATACCCTATCCTTTTCTACATTCGTTTGACTGACTGTTCAACGGTCTTACTAATAAACCGTGTATAGTTTTTATACGAGACTTATGCAGCGTTGAGACAGAAAACTTTACTAATAAACCACTCATAAGCAATGGATATATAAACAGTCTGTAACTATACAATGGGAATTGCTTTGCAGTAGTTATATACACGAAACCCCTTGTTTAAGCGTTGCATATAGAGAAAAAATGGCCGCCCCTCTAACAGCTGTTCATATCGACTATCATTTTATAATGATGGTTGCCTTGTAACCACAGAAGAAAAAACCAAAGAGCACAAAATAACTAGAATAATATTGCTGTAGCTTGTACTCTTTGACCAAAATATAGTGTGGTAATCGATTAGAGCCAGTTTTACTATCGATACTTAACACGCCACATTTGAGCGCTCTACCGGATGCAATAGAGAACCTCAGATATTCTATTACCTTTCGTAAGGAAGTAATGACGAAACTATGACGTAGCTGTGTAACAGTCATACTGTTATACCCGACGTATGTAGTGATTATTAGTAAGGAATTTACACACGACTTATAAACGAACTACTCATTGTATAAGTATAAGACATTTAAACGTCTGTATATAGAGTTTTTATTAGTAAGACCGTTACTGTTCGCCTACTGTCTGCCATCTGCGTGGCTTTTCGTTCATAAGACTGTGTTTACTTACCAATTAATCCCCCTTGACGGGAGGGACACGGAGTGGGGACTGGCCTCATACGTAGGCCGCTTGCACGGGCCTATTGTACTACCCAGAATTAAATGATATGAAATGCATGCCCTAAGGTCCTCCGTCCTACATATTCGCCTGCGAGCTGCCCCCGAACTCCTCTACTGCCTGTAGAATCCCTTTTACCTTTCCACGTAGGCACCATCACGATCCCTCAATCCCGTTTCCACGAGCTACATGAGCTCCAAAAGAGATCTCACGGTACATAGGACTACCACCAGCAACTAATGACCACATACCACGGAGTCCAAATTTGGTGGCGACCCGCAATCGATTCTACATCGAACGCAAGTCCGAAATATGGGAAAGAAATGGAAACGATGATGAAAGAGTGGAAATCTAATAATGATGGCGAAATGAGTCCGAGGTCCAACGCCCAGCAATTCTGCTTCAGTTAGTTGAGGGAAAACCTCGGAGAAAACCTCATCCAAGTAACTTATCCCAACCAGGATTTGAACCCAGGCCCGTTCGTTTCTCGATCAGATATGCTAACCGTAACTCCACACCGGTGAATTTGTTTACCAATCACAGATAGTTTTAAAATAAATTCAGAAAAGACACTAAAATGAAATTAGGCCTATATAAAGTTATTTCTGTACATCTATTTTTTATACAATGCGAAACTTGAATACCGATAAAAATTGAATGCAATAGCATATAACCAATTGAAATAGATTATTGTTCTTCTACATCTAACATCATTTCAAAAAATCCATCTACGTAGCCTTCAGTTTCTCTGTTTTACACTCTATAATTCATTTTCATGTGTTACTACATTCTGAACCATACTGTCGTCCTATTCTCATTTTTTGTATTTTTTTCGTATATTCTTCTCCCCTGAAATAGAATTTGAACACCTTGTTAAGTTACTGCCAATATTTATTTTGCATATTTTCTCCTCATCATTCCTATCACCTTTGTTAAATATTACTCCTAAGTATTTTCATATTTCGACCCCCGTTATTTCTTCATTTTCTAGCAGAAGTTTATTATATTATTGCCTATTACCAAACATTCGGAATTCTTCGTAATAATTTTTAGAGAACTATACGTTATCACAAGGCCGCGGATTTTAGCATATTTGCAAGTTTTATTACTAGTTTCAAATCATGTGCTACCTTTATATAAATGCGTTTCAAGTTATTTGTACCAAAGGTCAAGATTTTATAGTGAATATGCATGCATATGTAAGTGGTTAATATATATTTTGGCTTTTAGCGCATATAGGAGCATATTTTATTATTTTTTTTAGCAATCTGATGGTAGAACCAAAATTAAGAATATCGAAAATCGGAAAAATGGAATTCAGAAGAAACCCAGACATTGAAACTCATTACAATAGTTACATTTTATTTACTGCAGTCTGACAACATGCAGACTGTTATGGACGAATAATACAATTATTGTGGCAGAAGAAGATATCAGATGATAGATGACATTAAGATATGTTGATCATATGCGGAGACAAAGAGGAAGGCAGAAAATAGGAAAGATTGGAGAATGCTGGATTTGCAGTGAAAGACCTGCCCATGGTAGAATATGTATGTATGTATGTACAGTATGTATGTATGTATGTATGTATGCATGCGGCAGTCAACAATTCATTCATTCATAGTGTTCTGCCCAAGGGCAGGTCTTTCACTGCAAACCCAGCATTCTCCAGTATTTCCTATTTTCTGCTTTCCTCTTTGTCTCCGCATATGATCCATATATCTTAATGTCGTCTATCATCTGATATCTTTTTCTGCCTCGAACTCTTCTCACGTTCACCATTCCTTCCAGTGCAGCCTTCAGTAGGCAGTTTATTCTCAACCAGTAACCCAGTCAATTCCTTTTCCTCTTCCTGATCAGTTTCAGCATCATTCTTTCTTCATCCACTCTTTCCAACACAGCTTCGTTTCTTACTCTCTCTCTCTCTCTCCATTTCACACGCTGCATCCTTCTCCATATCCACATTTCAAATGCACTTCACTAGTCTCTTCCTTAGTTGTTTTTCCAGAGGTCCGCAGAAGATGCTCCTTTATCTATTAAAAGCTTCCTTTGCCATTGCTATTCTCCTTTTGACTTCTTGGCAGCAGCTCATGTTCCTGCTTATAGTACACCCCAAGTACTTGAAGCTGTCCACTTGCTCTCCTGCCTCATTTAGAATTTTATTTTATTTTATTGGGTTATTTTACACGCTGTATCAATATCTCAGGTTATTTAGCGTCTGAATGAAATGAAGGTGATAATGCTGGTGAAATGAGTCCGGGGTCCAGTACCTTAAGTTACCCAGCATTTGCTTGTATTGGGTTGAGGGAAAACCCCGGAAAAAACTTCAACCAGGCAACTCGCCCCGACCGGGATTCGAATCCGGCCACCTGATTTCGCGGCCAGACGCGCTGACCGTTACCCCACAGGTGTGGACCATTTAGAATTCGCAAGTTTACAAAACACTACATAATTAAATTCATAGCAAATGTATAACATTGGGATGTTATGATGGATGAAATTTGAAATTAAAAGCAAAGATAATCGAAACAAGAAGTCGCCTTATCTTCTACGTCGCACATGCGTAAGATTTTGACAGTTGTCACGAGAACGTTGCAATATGCTCAGCACGAAAGTTACGGGAAACATTGATATACTTATCTGCGTTCGCTAACATCGAATTTCGCCTCTTACCGACAATAATATATGCAGGATAATGCAATTTCTGTTCCCCTAGTTCCCGATGTGACAAATTAGAAAGTTTCATTTTATTATGGTGACAAGTCAAAGAAAGTTCGACAGTGTAGAGTGAATTGTATTTTAGAACGGCTTAGCTGTAAGGAAATTATTAATTTTTAAATAGCTTTAGCGACGATGCCTAACGAAAAGTGTGCCAGAATTTCTTATGTATAACAGAAAAACCATCAATAATATAAATCGCTTAAAATATTCTTTTTTAACAGTGCATATTTTGTTATTTTCAGTGCATATATCCTAATTTTTTTAGTGCATACAGTACATATTTTGCCGTTTTTAGTGCACATGAATCCGCCCTCTAATTATCAGTTATCACTTATTCAGAATGGAAAGCAGCAGTTAAAAAATAGCGGTATTTTATTCGTGCGACCAAATGTTTATGCCAGATTTGGACACATCCACGAAAAGCAAGACGTCCGCTACACCTGGTAGAGTAGAATAAGAAAACAGAGACTCGGCAACTTCAGCCAGCAGACACACGCTCCTGATTTCCTCCGTGATACCGTTCGACAAGCTCTCACACAAACAGTATTTAAATATGAGGTCAGAAGTTTTCGCATGTAACCTCAAGTCGTAGCAGTGACGTCATCGCCTGAAATAACTGTGTGGGGAGGATAGCGTTACCACTCAATGAATGGCTCGTTTCACGTCATCATACGACTATGACGTCACTGCCTTCGTGTATAAATCGCGGAGTTCCCGTCAGATGGTTCCTCCGGCGCCGGCGTCTTAAGACACGAGCTTCAAGTGGAATCAATGGGTTAACGATTTTTAGCCGACTTCGAAAATGTAGCAACTAAAGCTTGGATATGTATACAAAAGCAAACACTGAAACAATTCACTAAAATATGCTTCGTAAACTCATAAATATTTATGTAATTGCAATTATTAGGTTAGACTTTTCCGTTGTCGATCAAGTGGTAGGTACCGTTTCTAGCCACGGACGATGACACGTATTCGATTCCCTGACGGGAAATGATTTAATTCTTTCTTACGAAGTGTGTGTCTCCCGTATCGTCTTATTCCATTACCTTACTTTTTCTTAATAAAATATTGAAGGTACGGTAGTTGATTTAAAATAATATTGCTACCTGTTTATTATTTTGCAATATTCGCTTATACATTTTACATCTTTTATTTATATATTTATTTATATATATTATGTTTTTAATTTTTTTAATTTATATTTTTCATTTTATATCCGTATTTATTTCTCTTTTCATTTTTAATTTGTATATTAGTCTACTTGTATATTGTATTTATATCTTTTTCATTTCTAATTCATATATTTACCTGTATATTGTATTTATTTCTTTTTTTATTTTTAATTTGTATATTTACCTGTATATTGTATTTATATCTGTATTTATCTCTTTTTCATTTCTAGTTCATATATTTACCTGTTTATTGTATTTATCCCTCTTTTCATTTTTAATTTGTATATTTACCTGTATATTGTATTTATATCTGTATTTATCTCTTTTTCATTTCTAGTTCATATATTTACCTGTATATTGTATTTATCTCTCTTTTTATTTTTAATTTGTATATTTACCTGTATATTGTATTTATATCTGTATTTATTTCATTTTAATTTCTAGTTCGTATATTTACCTGTATATTGTATTTATATCTGTATTTATCTCTTTTTCATTTCTAATTCATATATTTACCTGTATATTGTATTTATTTCTTTTTTTATTTTTAATTTGTATATTTACCTGTATATTGTATTTATATCTGTATTTATCTCTTTTTCATTTCTAGTTCACATATTTACCTGTTTATTGTATTTATCCCTCTTTTCATTTTTAATTTGTATATTTACCTGTATATTGTATTTATCTCTTTTCTCGTTTATAATTTGTTACTTACCTGTATATTGTATATTTATCTCGTTTTTATCTTCTTTTTAATTTAAATGGAGCTTTAACCTGTTGGGCAAATAAATAATAAATATATAAACAAATGAACTTAGGATTCCTCATGTACCCGAATGTTTTTCGAGGCGTTCTTATTGTTCTGGTGTTTATGTTGGCCGTTGGATCAGGAATTCGCAGCTTCAACCTCGGCAGAGATCGATAGATTTTAAAGAGTCATAAAATCCTTAGCAAAGTTTCCACCGGTAGGGAAGCAAAGCCGTGGGTTCCATTTCGTAGATTTACGGCAAGAAAAAGAATCCGGCGAAGGAAAATCTGTCTGCCATTTCTCGCCCATGGTAAATTTAGACTCTGTAGTTGAAAGCGAAAAAAAAAATCTACTCCTGCTACTACTACCACCACCACTACTACTACTACTACTAGACTATATGTGGTTGCAAAATGTCGGTTCATAATCCGCGTAACACTCACTGATGCGGAATGGATCGAAAGACTCAAGCCATGAGGATGACGATGATGATGATGATGATGATGATGATGATGATGATGATGATGATGATAGTATTAATTCACCTAATCCACTTACCTATCAGTGTATCCATTTATTGAATCTTCATCCTTCTATCTATCTATCTATCTATCTATCTATCTATCTATCTATCTATCTATCTATCTATCTATCTATCTATCTATCTATCTGTCTGTCTGTCTGTCTGTCTGTCTGTCTGTCTGTCTGTCTGTCTGTATGTCTGCCCGTCCGTCTGTCCATCTATCCGTCTGTCTGCCTGACTACCTACCTACCTACCTACCTACCTATTTACCTAACTACGTACCTATCCCTCCAGTGCATCTTATCTAATCTGTCTGCCAGTCTGTCTCCTTGTTTGCCTGTCTGTCTGTTTGTCTATCTATCTGTGTCTATCTGCCTGTCCGCTGTCTGTCTGTCTAGCTAATTAACCAATCTACATACCTATCCACCAAATTCATCTTATCTACTCTGTCTCTCTGTTGCTTGTCTGTCCACATCTGACTGTCTGCCTGTCTGTCCTTCCGTCTGTCCGTCTATCCGTTTGTCTATCTAGCTAATTAACTAATCTACATACCTATCCATCCAATTAATTTTATCTACTCTGTCTGTCTCCCTGATTGTCTGTCTGTACCTGACTGTCTGTCTGCCTGCCTGCCTGTCCAGCTATTTACCTATCTACCTACGTACCTGTCCATCCAATCCAATCCATCTTATCTAATCTACTGTCTGCCTATCTGTCGGTCTGTCTGTCTGTCTGCTTGCCTTCCTGTCTGTTAATCTACCTAGTCACAGATAGTTTGATGGATGGAGCGGCTGACAGATAGATAAAGAGATACACATAACAGAAAGATAGGTATGTAGATCATTATATATAGTAAATAGACGGATGGACGGATCGATGAATGGATAAAGCGATAGATCGCGAGACGGATGGGAGGTACATACCATTACATACATTGGTAAACAGGTAGAGAGATAGAGAGAGATCATATATTTGTGTGTGGATGGATGGATGGATGGATGGATGGATAAATGGATGGATGGATGGACAAGCGGACGGATTGACGGTCGAATGGAAGGATAGATGTAGTGGATTTTACTTACATATGTAGTACGAATAGATAATTGAATATCCTCCTTGGAATAAGGGTATATGATGCATGGTTTCCCTTTGTACTTAGGTCCTTATTCTTGAGGGGGTATTCAATTGCTTACAGCAGATAGATAAACGGACAGATGAATAGTTGTTGCGGACAGATGTGTGGTGAATGGGTTGGATGGGTGGGGTTACAGAACAGAGAATGGGCAAACAAAGGCTCAGTTTGATGGACAGTTAGACTGTAAGATGTAGGCAGATCAGTGGATAGTGTATGTTGGGTTAACATACGGATAGACGAATAGTCGGATGGATGAATGTGCAGATAAACAGGTGTAAAGAACATGCGAAAGACTGATAGAAATATTAACTTGAAAGAAGAAATTGAGGAAGAAATTGATCTAAGATAAAATAATGGATACGAAAAGAAAACGAACAGGTTCGCTCGCGTGCTTTGCACTGCCTGTCAGCTGATACAATGACTCACGGAAGAGCCGCAGTCAGCTGAGTCACACGCGCCGCATTACGTCACGGAATCTCGAGGCACGTGTGAGTGGGCGCACGGGTTGCATGTCACCAGGGGAATGCTCAGCGGGAAACACAGGGTCGAGCTGTGCTATTGCGAAGCAAATGATTCACATACCTAGAAATATTTACGTGATTAGAATCATTATTAAATCACACATTCAGCCATGTATAATGTACAAAACTGTTACAGTAGTGTTTGGAAGTCGCTGTGTTTGATTCGAATTTCGACTAAAGCATGCATATTATTGGTTATAAAATGTAATGTTATTTATGATTCTTTCAAGTTAAGTGTGGAGTCTACGTCGTGTCGATATTACGTCACAGCAATCACACAGTGTCCTTGTAATCGCGAGATGAGAAGAAGGATGCTATGACAGAATATATGGGTCCTTTTCAAATAACTTGCACATTTTATAATTTACAAAAGTTGAAAATTTTTTTCACGAAATAAATTTTTGTTTGCAATCATCTTCCGTAACAATACTGAAACTTAACTCATGCTTTTTGAAGGTCATTTTTATTATTATTTTATTTAAAATATATTACAAATATTAACTCATGTTCCTTAGGTTTACCTCATTTCATAAATTTGTGTTTATAAGGAATGTTTCTTTTCATCGTTGACAGCTTTTCCCTCAACTCTGTTACTTAAATCACCTAATTGCTGGAAGCATGTATAATTTCATAATAGTACATTATGCAACGAGCCTATAATGAAGGTAATTAAGAAGTGAGTATGGATATTTATGAAACGAGCGCAAGCGAGTTTCATAATTTTCATACGAGCTTCTTCATTACCATTATAGGCGAGTTTCATACGACTTTTTATGCTCGATCATATTTCTAACTTGATATTATTAATTTTATTGTATCTGACCTGGAGCAATGTCCCGTATGTTGTGAGATGTGCGCAGACGCGAAAGTATTGATTTTTTCCGAGGAACAGATGTGCACATTGACCTTGCTAGGCCATAAGAACCTACAGAGATAACATTGAAATTAAATTAGACATTTAAAAACGAGATGACAAATTGAATTTATTTGAATATTATTTACAATGAACGCTAATTATTATAGTAACAGAACATAACCTTCTGCGACAGTATTGGATTTCCAGCCTCCGTGACTTTTCGCTAATTCTCTTTCGACTGCATATCCGAGAATAATCGATACTTGCGGTTTTATAACGGTAGAAAGCTGACCTGTCATTGGCTGAACAGTTGTAACCTGAGTCGTCATTGGCTGAAAGACCTGACCTTTAATGAGTAGGTGTACTTTAATGACATGCATTAAAGGTCTGCTACCAGGTGTATAATTACTACATTTCGGCATGGTCGAGCATAAAACAATTTAATTTTAATAAACATATTTTAGTCTTAAACCAAAATTACTGTATATAACTCGTGTTTCCTGTTTAAAACTATTTGTTCTCAACTTTTTCCCAAAAATCAAAGTCTATTTTTAAATTCTAGGAAAGTTATGATTCGTACTTTTAAGGAAATCATACTTCACTGTTTTATATTAGTCCATATAATTATTATAACTCTGTTAATTTATTTCAGTACAATTTATAGAACAAACTCCAGAACACCAGATGGGCGTACATTTCTACAATATGGACCCCGCACTGAAAAGAGACGACGAAACAAACCAGGATTAGGGACAGAGAATTGGTTGTTAGCATCATTGCATGTTTCAAGACTTTTCAAAATTGATAAATATTTCGAAAAAGAACGGAACTGGATTACGGGATTGATATTCTATAGAAATCATGTAAGAACAATGAGTCCATTGAGGCTGAAGTGTTTAAGACCAGGCTTGCAGAACTGGGCTACAATTGTGGCGTTGCGTCACTCATCGGATACGTCACTCACTCCTTCCTTCCATCTCAACGTCATTGACTTGGTAGGGGAGGGGATTTGTATTCAGTGTCTGTCTTATGTGATAGCGTACGGGCCACAGATACGTCATTCAACGCCGGTGGACTGTGGACGGGGAACCACCGCTTTCCCCATGCTTTCCACCCCTCTCTCGCCAGTTCTGTATCCCTGGTTTAAGACTAATCTAACTCACTTAACTATGTATCTTATTTACTATTACTGTTTCTTCTGTATTGTCTTAAGTGCCTTAAGTAATATCCATCCCTTATACTGGCCACGTGACCAAGAAAGTCCAGTATTGAAGGACCAGATTTTATTCGTTCTTCTCAGGAAGTAAGGACGAAATTAGCCTTACGCTCTGTTCTTGAACGCTAGGGCTAGCCTGTGCAATAATTGGAATATTGGCAGTATTAACGAAACTTGTAGTTGGTATTCATAAAATAATTTATTCGTATGCTTTGTATAACACTCATAAATATTTTATAACGCAAACGAAGCCTTATTTTGCTGAATGAAAGTGCGTCTAGAAACACAAGAGACAGTGAATGCATAATAGGAAATGAATGATATTACAGTTGTTGTTTCCTCGGAAACCGCGTTGCTTTCGAGATATCTCTCTCTCTCTCTCTCTCTCTCTCTCTCTCTCTCTCTCTCCCTCTCTCTCTCTCCCCACTTCTTCAGGTTTATAAATGCTAGAAACGAGAAATGTAAAGATGACAATGAAATATTATTCCTAACAGAAAAAGGGCCAGTATCTAAAATCATTAGGCCTACGTACGTACTTAATGTTTGCTTTTTTGCTTGGTCGTTCAGTCGATTGATCACTTTGTAGGTTGGTTGCTTTGTTGGTTACTTGGTTGGTTGATCGGTTGGTCGGTTGATCAATCGGGTGGTAGGTTGGTTGGTTTGTCAATTTATCGATTGGACGGTTGTTGATTTGTTGGTTATTTGGGTGGTTGCTGGCCGACGCGACGGCTTGATTATTGGGTCGGTTAATCGATACATCGATTAGTCGTTTGGTTGGTAACATATTGGTTAATTAGTTGATTAGCTTGTTGATGACTAATTAGTTGATTTATTTGTTAGTTAATTTTATCGTTCGTTGGTTGGTCGATTGGTTGGTTCTTTAATTGGTTTGTTGGTCAGTTCATCGGTTGGTTGGTCGTCGGTTGGTCGCTTGGTTGGTTCGTTGATCAGTTGGTCGGTCGGTTGGTCACTTGGTTGGTTGATTGGTTAGTCGGTTGTTTGGGTGGTTGGTTAGTCGGTCGGTCGGTCAGTTGAAGATTGATGAGTTAGTTGGTTGATTGGTTCGTCGGTTAGTTATACACCGTTTCTGGAATCTGTGGAGTATAGGAACCGAAACTAGTCCTTTGCGTAAGTGGTGAGTGGAAGGAGCCAGTCCAATGACCGCTCTGGGGGAAAGCATTGATTGAAGACAAGCGTCTAAAATGCTACCCCTACCTATCACGCACATCTTACCTCAGGGCTGGGCATCGGGAGCGGTACCAGACTCTAAACGGGGAAGCTTAATATTCATCCGTCCCTGAATCAACGAAGCGCGGTGTTCGGTGGGGAAGCAAGGTGATGAAGAGAAATCATATGGCGCCCCGCTCTTGCTGCCCAGCCCTGTCTTACCTCTTAGTAGCCGTGAGTCGATGCAGCCCGCAATACACTCTGGCACTGATAGGCTCCGCCCATTCGCTTGCAATAGACTTTACCCAAGTACGTCGATTTACTCCACAGATTCCAGAAACAGAGTGCAGTCGGTCGGTTGGTCGATCGCTTCGTTCGTTGGTCGATCAGTTGATCGTTTGGTTAGTCGATCGATCGGGTGGGTCAATTGGTCGGAAGGTAGGTTGATTGGTTGTTCTGTTGGTTACTTGGTTGGTTGATCGATTCGTCGGTTGTTGGTCAGTCGATAGGTTGGACGGATGGTCGGTCGGTTGGTCGGATGTTCGGTCAGTTGGTTGGATGTTCGGTCTGTTAGTTGGTTGGTCGGATGGTCGCTTGGTTGGTTGGCGGTTGGTTGTTCTGTCGATGGTTCCGTTGGTAGGTTGGTCGGATGTTCGGTCGGGTGGTTGGATGTTCGGTGGGTTAGTTGGTTATTTGGTTGGTTCATCGGTCGGTTGGTCGACTGCTCGCTTGATTGGTTGGTTCATCGTTTGATCGGTTGGTTGTTCTGTCGATGGTTCCGTTGGTAGGTTGGTCGGATGTTCGGTCGGGTGGTTGGATGTTCGGTGGTTAGTTGGTTATTTGGTTGTCATCGGTCGGTTGGTCGATTGCTCGCTTGGTTGGTTGGTTGGTTGGTTCATCGTTTGGTCGGTTGGTTGTTCTGTCGATGGTTCCGTTGGTAGGTTGGTCGGATGTTCGGTCGGGTGGTTGGATGTTCGGTGGTTAGTTGGTTATTTGGTTGTCATCGGTCGGTTGTCGATTGCTCGCTTGGTTGGTTGGTTCATCGTTTGATCGGTTGGTTGTTCGGTCGGTGGATCGGTTGGTAGGTTGGTCGGCTGTTCGGTCGGTCGGTCGGTTGGTTTGGTCTGTTGGTCGTTTCTGTTAGCTTTGTTTGCTATCATATTTAGACATGCTCAATGTAGATCTAGTTCCATAGCATAGTCTCGGGATAACGAGCGTGACTTGCGAACTGAAGTTGCGTCTGTTCGAATCCCGTTTGGTCCTGTTTTTTCCGAAGTTTTCCATTTGAGAGACGATTGTCATGTAATCGTACGGCGAATCACCCGACTCATCCCGCCAAATACCATCTCGCTATCTCAGATCTCACCGACGCTAGATAATCTTGTAGTTAATAGCATTATCAAGTAACCGATTAATTGCATGTAGTTATATATACCTCGCGTTGCAAAAATTAATGACATATTGAAGTTAGACTTTTTTATTGGGTTATTTTACGACGCTATATCAACATCTCAGGTTATTTGGTGTCTGAATGAAATGAAGGTGATAATGCCTGTGAAATGAATCCGGGGTCCAGCACCGAAAGTTACCCAGCATTTGCTCGTTCAAGTTAGACGTGTTCTACTGAAACAGGACAATTCTCACAGTACAAAACGTATTAGTCATTTTTTCTTTCTTTGTCGTATTTTATCTCCTACTTTGACATTGACCTCCAAGTAATGCGATGTAAGGAGAGTACATTTTTGAACCAACACTAGAACACATCCAAAATGGGAGCCCTTTTGTCCACGTGGCACACGAAAAGAGACAACCATTCAGTCCCGTGACAGAAGATAAATCTCCCTGCATACAGCAGGATCAAATCACGGACGTCTTTATAGGGAAGCGCTCGTGCTAATCACAAAAGGCACAGCACCTGGCATTAGCCGTTATTCTTGATGTAACACTAACTTAAAAATAAATAAGTTTGTTCAGATATTGAATACAGCAAATACATTAAATGCGAACGTGAGCTTCATACTGTACTGTAGCCTATGTAATAATAACAACAATAACAATAATAATAATAATAATAAAATCCGTAAATCCCCAGAGGGGCAAGGCCTCCCGCTTGGGCAGGGGTAGCTCAAGTCTTGACCATCAGAAGAGCCGACCTGATGGTCTATTTACATTCCTAGTTCTTTGTCCACAATTTCACTAGAAATTGTTGTTGCTGCCGCTCAAAGTTGGTTGACTGCGTCCTTCCACCGTGTTCTTTGGCGTCCTATTCTGGTCCACAGTCCTCCTAGCTGCAACTTGAACTCGTCCCCCCATCTGGTTCTCGGTCGTCCACGGTTTCTCCAGCCAATTCTTGGATCCCACAGTGTCGCCGTATGTGTCCATCTGGTAGGTTGCATTCGTACCACGTGTCCTCCCCAACGCCATTTCGTCCTATTAGCGAGTGTGTCCACGTCCTCTACGCCGCTTCGTCGCCGTACTTCATCGTTTCTGATTCTGTCCTTCAGGCTTATTCCGAGTATTTTCCTTCCCATTCTTCTTTGGCATCTTCCTAATTTTAATGCCTGTTTCTTGGTGAGTGACCAGGATTGCGTCCCATATAGAAATATAGGTGCAATGCAGCTGTTGAAGATCTGCCTCTTATTCTGCAATTTCTGACTCTTATCCATTAGGACGAAGGACAGACTCCAAAACTTTCTCCATGCCGATGCTATTCGTCTATCAATTTCTTTATTCATGCTGTTCTGAAATGATATGGTCTGGCCAAGGTAAATGTATTGCGTGACAAATTCGATGTTCGCATTGTTGACGATCATCTGCCCTTCTGCGTCATTTGTCAGTACTTTGGTTTTGCTGGTGTTGATTTTTAGGCCTACTGCCATGCTTTCTTCGCACAATTCGTTCAGCATCTCTTCCAATCGTTTCCTGGATCTGGCAAACAGAACCACATCATCAGCGAAGCGTAGATTTGTCAGTTTTCTTCCGTCAATAGATATGCCGTGCTTGCGACCCCAAGGTAAATGTAGCCTATGTACCTATGTACCTACATTAAAAATCAACAAGTATGTAGAATTGGCATAAAAAATAAAGATAATAAGGGAATTACAAGCCATATATTGTCCCCATTAGCGTACTCGGACAACAGGAATCATCCCACACATCCATAGTTACCATCTTCGTCATTTGGAAGTAACCCGCATAGTGACTCTCACCTCTACAGTTATAGCTGTAAATTTATGCAGCTGCCACACTGCTAGAAGGATTCTCTCTCTCTCCCTCTCTGCTTGGTGGATTTGAATATGTATTCGTGCTCTTAACAAAGCTCCGTGTGACCTGTTCTCTGTATTTTCAGATAGGCTATACTCTTAGACTGAATGAGGCGGTTAGAGTCATAACTCACATGCTCCAAAAATGAAAAATTGAGATATCATTACATTCCCATGCGGTTATCTGCGTAAAATACGATTCAGAGGCTAATTCTTCACATTTCTTACACGATTCAGATGTTAATTTTTCACATTTCTTTCACATTACGACTCTAACGAATCAAATAACCTAATAATAATAATAATAATAATAATAATAATAATAATAATAATAATAATAAATTAATAAGAATAATCATAAAATGATAATATTAATAATAATAACAAATTAATAATAATAATAATAATAATAATAATAATAATAGCTTTCAAGAACTATTTGGTCACTTTTTCCTTATTATAAAATTATAATCACCTCCACTTTTTAGAAAAGAACACAATATAAAATAATGGAAAAGACTGTTATTGATAAGAAGGCTATAGGCTAAAATAAATTAGATAATTCCAACAGCTCCAATTGATCAAATTCAAAGGCATAGAACTCAGACTATCTAAAGCTGAAGATGAAATCAAGAGAAATACAGGGACACCATTTTATTTTTACTTCAATTTTTATTGTACCTGAGTTTTTTAATGTACTTCACTCCCACTCCTTCTACTAGTGAACTTCCAACCGTCCTGCACACAGGGCAGCGTATCCAGTCAAAGTCGCCTTACGGTCAAAATAAACAGTAATGGGTTAGTGAATATAGTACGTTCCAGAAATATGTTCGCGTTTTCCAGTGACGAAAGTGCTCCTGACCTATGTGCAGCTTCGAAAAGCGTCTGATAGTACTGTCTGCTCCCTTCAGTGACGTCTGAACGTTTGCACCGACACTAGAGTCTCTACTGTCTACGTAACGAAACTGCGACATAGTCATATTACAGTATACATGGGCACAATTTTCGGTTACGTGAGGCACTCGATTTGAAATAGTTTGTTTACTAGGAGAGCAAACTGCAGAGTAGGATGGGAAATATAAACTGCTGTGACCTGCGTCACCTTGTCGTAATTGTTAAGGCAGTCAGTGGCGAATTATTAGGAAAGCGCCTGGTTAACGTGAGACTCTCGAAAACTTTTATTCAATTTGGGCAAATTAATTCGGCAGCTTTAATCATAAACCTCTTTACTGTTTCTCCATCATTGAATTGATTTAAATCACAGGCGAGAAATTGCGTAACTAGCCAATAATATTCCATCACGTTGTGTACCTTTATTTTCTTGAATATTCTGGCGTTTCTCAAGATTACTTAATAGATTTGCACGTTCTCGACCTAAAATAAATTCAGAAAATCATATTTAGTTTTCTACGCACATTTGATATTTGTTTTTATAAATTTCTTTTGGAAATAATACGTACAAACAACATTTAATTCCTCGTACCTTTTAATGCAGCGTGTTTAAGGTATAATGTCGTATTTAGTATACTATGCAATTGATAAAATCATAAATTTTCTTCGGAATAGTACGAAAAATAACATTTAATTTGTCTTACCTTCTAATTCAGCATGTTCGTTATGATATAAGGAGTAATGTCGTTGTATATTAAATTTATTAATGCCTAACATACATCGTATGTTCTAATCTTCTAAACAGCAAAAAACTCTTCCATTTCTCGTGAAATAATCGTTTTCTAACGCGTACACACTGCTTTGATAATGCCATTATGCCAACACTGATATTGCTTATGAAACTGATATAGAATCTGCCCACGCCTAGGAGCTACGTGAGGGAGGAACGGGAACTGTGAAGATAATGTCACTCAGAGCGACAAGCTCTGTGAAGGTCAGTGAGGCACTAATTCTCAAGTGAGGCACAATGTCCATGTATGTATTACAGTATAAGCTGTGCATAAGCAGTAAGACATTTCGTACTCGCCACCAATCTGATGGAACAGCAAGATAAGTGCATTTGCTTTGTATTTCTAATGGTGGCGACTATACCGAGGTATGTGTACATACCTTGTTATTGCAGAGGACCGCTCAATTTATAGCGCTTTACTGAAACATGGATCTTCATAGTGCAGGACTTCTAGCGTCAGTAAGATTTACATTTCTCTTTAATAACATTTCCTGTCTTGTTTAATAGAGTCTGCATTGCCAAATTCGTCCCACGGGCTTGGCTTCAAGTTTGTCGCGTGTCAGAAAGTGAAATCGGAAGACAAACAAAACACCGTCGATTTTCCACATCATTGAATTGGCATCGAAAGTAGAGCGGTGATTTTTCTGTCACCGACGTGTTGTAGAGGCTCTACAAGGATCTATCGCTGCTGAAGAGGTCACATTTGTGTGTCAGAGCACATATCCACCTTTAATCCATGTCCATCAAAGTACAGACACACATACATACATATATACATATACAGATACATTTTTTTTTTTTTTTTTTTTTTCCAATTTCGCTCTGCACATTTCTATCTCGTGGGTTAACCCTTATTAGTTATCGGGTTTCCATGGTAACGACAAACGTGCGGAACGGTGGGAGTGGTGCAGGTCGGGTTTGACAAGCTCAGAGAAACTCTACCAGCACAAAACATTATCCAGTTACCTCTTTTCAATCATTGAAATAAACAGTGTCGTAGAAAATTTAAAGTATATTGGTTACTTGCATGGCAATGGTCTACTTTAAAAATGGGCGTTAAACAATTTTTCGGACAAAGATAATCTGACAGCGTGGGTAATTGCAGTTCTGAGTACGAAACCCTTCAAGACAGAATACATTAATTTGGATTACATTGTGATATATAGGAAGCGGATTTTTATGTGCTAAAAATTTAAATATATTTATTTTGTATGTGCTAAAAAGTACGAAAATATTTGCTAAAAATAAAAAAATATATATTTTTTTTTAAATATGACAAAAATACCTTAATTAGCTTGAAAAAACAATGTTACTAGGTACTCACCAACCACACTAGAGTGCTAGTAGTTGGCTGAGAATTTCAAAGGTCATCTCCAAATTCTCCATCACAAATGCATGCCGATTATCTCTGAACAACGAATTATACTGTGAAAACGATCTTTTCACATCACAGGACGTCAGACGTGCATATTTAAAGAGAGGAATGTCACAAACACATACACCGTCAATTTCACCTACAGGCACACCCTCCAATACTTGAGCAACTTTACACATTTTTTATATCCACTGTTTTTCCCAAACACATTCTGGAACTTGTCCCTTAGTACTTGTACTTCTGAACCTGGTAGCGAGTCTAGTTTAATTTTCATGGCATGCATCTCCCTGTTTCAGACAACAGGTTTTTGGATGTTTCGAGATTTTTATGGTGTCACACAAAAAGCTTAGATTTGCTAATAGGAAAGCCAAATCGTTTTTTAAATAACCATCTTTCAGTAAATCTTGAAGAACATCAATTGACGAAGCCTGATAACAGGGAATCACAACAAAATGTATTGCCTTACTTGATTGACATGAGCGAGAGACGAGAGATTTGTTTAAATTAAATAATGTTCATACCCGAGCTCTTATCTGTTGTGTTTCACAAACAAAGCGTGGAATGAAATCATTTTCAGCAACAATAAACATTCCTAATTATGTGTTGCATGATCTCTCCTCCTTGTCCATGTTAATTTACTCTCTAATAATAACACTGATATGCTGCCTAGCAGTTCTCAGAACTTGTGGCGATACTATTACAAAAATGGATCACGGATACACCACACAGCGCTTAGGAACCCGAAGTAACCAAGAATTCTTAAAAAAAGATAACGTACTTCTGAGTGATATAATTGATTCAGTTTTAAAATATTTAAAAGTTCTTGTCAAAACATTATTTAAGTAAAAAAACTCCAAGATTTATGTGTTTATAATAGATTTCCTGAAAATATGTATTTACATAATGTTTTTGTGAAAATATGTGTTTTTATGTGAAATAAAATTCGGGTTTTAAACTTGACAATTCATGTTCGGAATTTTTAACTTTGTTAATTGTGTTTTATCACACACAAAAAGAATATTTAATTACATAGGAATCCACTCCTTAGTGATATACCAGGAATTGTTGATGACACAAATCTACAGGGTGATTCACTAGGATTTGCCGTCCCTTACGGAGCTTATTTCCAAAGACATTCTGAGCAAAAAATGTCATATAAACATGTGTCCTAATCTAAATATTTTCAGAGTTACACTAATTTGAAGTTATTAGTAAAATTCCTTTATTATTTAGTTTTAAGGGTAAAAAAATATTACAAATAGAGAATGAATTATTCAGAAGTGTCATTTCTTTAATTGGCTAGTGTTCTGAAGCTAAAAATATGTTGTTAATTGCTTTGTACAGATTTTGTTTTTCAATTTTTAACTAAAAATTACATCATTCTTACGCACTTATCACAAAAATTGTTACAAATCATACTACTTTAGGAACTTGATTCTTTACAGTTTAATTGTGCATCCTAATGTACAGTCTTAAAGAATTTACAAGAATGGCGTGATTTGTAATAATTGTTGTGATCAATGCGTAAGAAAATGTAATTTTGTACTAAAAAATCGAAAACAAAATCAGTACGAAGCAGCTATGGAATTCACAATTCATTTGTATATTCAGAATATTAGCTAATTAAAGAAATAATATTCCTGAACAGTTCATTATTTATCTGTAATAATCTTTTACCCTTAAAACTCAAGAATAATAGTATTTTACAAACAACTTCAAATAAATGTAATTATGAAAATATTAGGATTAGGACAAATGTTTATATGACATTTTTTGCTCAGAATTTCTTGGGAAATAAGCTTCATAAGGGACGGTAAACCCTCGTGAATCACCCTATATATTCCAGTTCCATTACTCACGTGTTACTTATTTCATACAATAATAAATGAAGTAGATATTTATCAAAGGGAGAGACGAGTGAAATTTTGGTCATTTTCAGTCAAAAATCGCATTTTCGTTTTTTCTTAATGAAACGGTAATTTCTTATTTATATGTTGAGCAATTTTCAATGCTCTGCTGCGCTTGGAGGCATAAAATTACGCCATACTTAATGGCTGCATCCTTGAACTTGAATTCTATGAAAACTTTAGATATTTTGATGTTATGATATGAACATGATAAATATTTACTGAATGTTGTACATACTGTGGATATCGAAACACAGTATAATTTTTTGCTAAACTAAATACTTTAAAAATTAAAAAATGAAATATATTTAGTGGGCAATAAAAATTAGATTTTGAAATTGTATATTAAAAAAATTATCTCCGGATATAGATGTAGGCTAAAATTTAAAATTCTAAATATTTAGTTCCTTTATAACCATGTCATAAAAAAAGAGTCTCATAACATAAAACTTCAATTTTGTAAAAGGAGATAGAATTTGAAAATATGCATTTTTAAATTTAAATAACTGAAAACTCATTCATCTGAGCATAGTGAAACTTAACATGTAAGAATACTTATAGTAAAGGGACGAAATGTACAAAATACGGAGTATCTGTCTTAAAAATTGTAGAAAATAGAAATTTTACTCATCGCCCCCTTAATTATTAATTAGTATAACATATCAGTTCTAATTTTCAGAAAGAAATATATTTTAACATTGTCACTTTGCATTTAAGTGTACACTATACTTTCGTCTGACTTCGGTTGTACCCAACACATTTTATTATGTATACCTATACTGAATGTAAACGATATGAACTGACAAAAGTATACAAACTGTACATCTCGGTCTACTAAATATGATGTGTACTGAAATTGTGTTTTTCTTCTATTTTTGTTTTTTAATTCTTAAAATATCATGTTTTTAAGATTGATAGTAGTCTAATATTTACTGTTCGAGTAAATGTGAACGTCATTGCCAATGACTTTCCGTCCAACACACGCTAACACCACCACAATAGAGAGACAACAGAGTAGGCTACCCTGATTTGTAAACAAGGCATCACTACAGTTGCAATGTACGTGGCGCACCGAAGTAAATAATGGAGGTCTACTATCATTTCCAAAAACATTTGACTCACAGATAAGATTATTTTCTAGGAAAATAACAAAGGTTATAGAAAAATTTTATGCCACATTTTTGTTCAGTAATTTATGCTCTATCATAAGTTTTTTTTTTTCGCAGATTATAACGTTTACACCCTGTGTAAGTAGCAGGCTTAAGTTTGGCGCTTTTTTCTTTTCTCCACAAAAATCAACCAGGTACTCAACTGCCTCGGATTACGAGACCTGATCGTTACTCGTGATCTACGCCTGACTGGTCGATACTTTCAGTTCTGCATCTTTATCATCTTTTTCTTCTCATGGCCTAGGTCTTCTGACCTATTCCGTCTTCTCTTCATATTTTCATTAACCTTCCTAGTGACTTTTCCTTTTTGATTATAATTCATGGCTACTCCTACAACACGTGCATTTTATCGATATTATATTTCCATTTCTTTTGATATTGTTTTATGATATGCACAATATTTTCAATGTTTAACTCAGTTCTTATACCTCCACTTATCTTTTTTATCTTGGAGAATATATCCAGCTACTTATCTAACGAACTTCATTTCACCTGCTTCGAGTCTGTTTAAAGATCGTTTATTAGAAAGCAACTTTCATTGCCATACTACTTTATGAAAATTTCATTACGGTGTACTTTCGGAATTTTTTCCTATACTCGGCGTGTTGTTCCACATACGTCATTAAATTATTTAATTTTTCTTCAATTTTACTGCTTTTCTCATACGATATGGAGCAGCCCAGATATTTGAAGGACTTTACTTGTTCAACTGTCTCGTTATTTAATGCTATATTTACTCTTATGGGTTGTATCCTAGAAATGCCAGTGTCCACCGCTGTGGAGTAACGGTTAGCATGTCTGCCCGTGAACGAGCGGGCTCAGGGTCAAATCCTGGTTAGGACAAGTTACCTGGTTGAGATTTTTTCCGGGGTTTTTCCTCAACTCATTCAGGGAAAATGCTGGGTAACTTTCGGCTCTGGACCTCGACTCATTTCGTCGGCATTATCACTTTCATATCATTCAGACTCTAGATAACTACATCCGTTAATAAAGCGTCGCAAAATAACCCACTAAATATAAAGAAAATGTCTTACCTGTAGATATTTTCATGGCTGATTCAATTTAAGAATAGCTTCCCGTAAAACATTTCATGTTTGACTGATAACTATTTGATCACAGCAAATGTGAGACTAATGAAATTATAAGGGTATATACTGTAAGAGCAATTAAATTTGCATCATGCACTTTAAAACTGACAGATATATTCTGTTTAGCCATATCTTTATCACTTCTTCTATGTAAATATTAAAAAATTGCATCTGTATAATTATTTTTGTGCCTTCCTGTTTTCACACCGAGATTTTAATTGATGTCGCTTTTACGTCTCCCAGTTTTTAAATGAGTTATTTTACTGACGCTTGCACAAGGGCGCAAATAGCCATAGACGCTGATGCGCCCTTTAAAACCCCATTAATAATTGTATTTGTATCTTATTTTGAAAATTGAACTTCAAACGGACTTAAAGATGTTGATGAAATGGGATTTATCTACCGTTTTCGGGTGCGAGAAAGCGACTTAACCTGTTCTCTGCTTTGGGAAAGTAATTTAGAGGCTTATAATCAGATTTAGAAGCTTTGATTGTTAAGATTAAGTTAAAATTATAATTCAGCTGTTTTGAAATTCATGTGCATTGTTGCTAACTTCGATGATTTCCTTCTGACTTTCGTGAATTTTAGGCAGCGTTCAGAGAGTGAAAAGAGGGTGAAAAGCTACCATTTGTGGTTAGAAGAATTTTCAGTTGTTCTTAAAAACTTTCTGCAGCTTTTTTTCTTTGTATCTCCGTTTGCGACGTCAACGCTAGAGAGAATGCCAGTAAATAAATATCAATAACAATTGGCAATAATGTCTACGTTTGAAAATGTTCGTTTAATTCGTTTTGCGCTTCTCTTCACATGGGCCAACTTTAGCCCTTTCGGTATAACTCTGACCCAAACAAAATATAAGTTTTGAATTTTTATATCTGCCACCCGACTTCAGTTACTAAACTATTTTAATAGGCCTATCTATATCTATGACACTATTATGTACATGTTCAGTGCATTTTAAGTTTATCAGTTTTCTTTTCCTATTCTGACTGACTTGTTTCTTATAAAGATTACTGAATAGGCTTCTCTCTTTCCAGTCTACAACTATTTTATTTATGATCCCCATCAGTTTATTCCAATCCACTCTGTCAAAAGCCTTTTCTAAATCCACAAATATTACATACACTCAGGGGCGGCTTTCGAAGAGAGGCTGCGGAGCTGCAGCACCCCCAGACATTTGTGGCTCTTGTCTTGTTTTATATTGTGAAAAACATTTATTATACAGTCTCTATTTAGCGGCTCGAATTTTTAAAAAAGTTTCGCTCTCAATGACATGCACGCAATCGTTAGTGAAGTCGCTTCCTCCCCTGGTGCTGCCAGAGCGAAACCAGAGACAAGGACTATAAGGTGAAGCCACTTCCTCCCCTGGAGCTGCCAGTCTTGTCTCGGATGCTTTGCGCGTTAGTTTTACCCCGCCTCCCTGCTGCCCCTCGCCCTGAATCCAGAGTTTCCAGGCGCTGCAAAATTTGCAGCAGTTTGTCAGTAGCGCGCAGTTTTAAATACATTTTCTTTAATGTTGTGAGTATAACAAGCGCAACAATGTTTAATTCTGTACAATATTTACAGTCTATTCAGTTCAGTACCTTAACAATTCAGGAGAAATGTGAAATTAAGTGCCCATCAGTTGAATCTCATAATGGAAAGAGCCGCTAAACAAAATACAAAGGCTCGCATATATTTTGATCATTTATCCAGTATCCCTGCTTTCTTCTCTCGATCTCCACACAGTCTGTATTAGATTAATGTGTTTCAAAGAAAATTTCATCAGCTGGGGCAACAAGATGGATTTAAAATAAGAACAGTAAATGTTGTTCATGAGAAGAAGGAGCCATTGCTAGAATGTCTTCAAACCATAATGAAATCTGAAACACCTAACATCACAATAAATGAGGCAAGCGCCCTGGTGCGTACTCTTGAAGATCCTGAATTCAATTTCTGGCTCAGTACATGGTTTAATGATCGGAGCGAGGGGCACCATCCCACGATCAACTGTAAACACTATCAAAACATTTGGAATCCATGACATCATTCCAAAAATAATTACTTCAACCATTAAAGGGTCTGTGGCAATTCTGAAAAATCATTTATACGGAATATCATAATACCCCCCCCTTTTTCTATTCGTTAGTGTGTGATTGTTACAAATATATGTACAAATTTATTATTTCTTAAACTTAAGCTCCTAGTTCACATTTAAATTTGGCTCATCTATCTTACTGTAATCATTACTATTCTTATATGTGTGTTATTCTGTGTTTTTGGCAACCCAGGATGCCTGGGCAGACTATTTCTTGAAATAAATTATATATACATTTATTGATATATCATGTATATATATTATACAACCAACTACAACATCGCCAGTTAGATATTTCTAAGGTTCAAATCTGCATATAAAAAATTAAATTATGATTTATTTAACGGCACTCGCAACTGCAGGGGTTATATCAGCGTCGCCGGTGTGCCGGAATTTTGTCCGCAGGATTCTTTTAAATACCAGTAAATCTACTGACATGAGCCTGTCTCATTTAAACACAACTTACAAGATAAGGCGCATGGAACTAATCTTTAAATAAAGTAAGTTGCTTGGTTTATTTTTGTATGCAGCCCCCCTTAATTCAATACGCACGAGCCGCCACTGCATACACTTCTTTATTCTTCTCTAGGTATCTTTCGCCGATTGTTCGCAGCAGTCCAATTGCATCTGTCGTAGCTTTTTCCTTACTGAAGCCAAACTGCTGTTCTTCCATCCGTTCTTCCATCTTAGAATATAAACGTCAAATCAGTATTCGCAAGAGAATCTTCGCCGAGTGTGATATCAAGCTGATGTCCTGAACTCATTACATTTCTTGGAATTATTTTTCTTCGGTATTGGAATCAACACTGTCTCCGTAAAATTTCAGGCCATTCGCCTTTTCCGTATTTCGTTTCATAATGATAAAATTGCCTTCTTGTCTTCACCCAAGCAGTATAAATATATAATGAATGTTAATGGGTACGTAGAAAAACTTAAATATATTCGTAATGTTCTGAAAGATAAAAGTTCAACTGTTACTTAAATGAGTTCATCCACAATAGCATGTTTTAAGCATGCTCCAGTCACTTCAGTGGAAATAAAACGGTGATTTCAGTGATGAAGAACGTGTCTCTGACAGGCAGTTGATTATAACAGTTGAGAACTTGAAAAATATCTCGTTGTGGCATGTAACAAAGAAAAGTAAGAGTAACTTATGTACTAAAGTGAGATACAGTAGCCTGTATTAGATTGCTATTTTGATGATTTTACCGTCTAGTTTCATAATTTTTAATGCCTATTTTGATTATTTCACTATCTATTTGCTGAATTTTGCGTGTCTATTTGCCTGCCTATTTAGACCAAAAATATGCCTGAACTTCCGAGCTCTAATAATAAAGGATAAGTAAAAGTCATTTTTGACGTGAGTCAGAAATACTCGGTAACTTTTCCTTGATGCCCTCTGTCATGGTTCGTAAATATACAGTACGAACGAAGTCCCTCGCTTTGATTCCGTTCCAAACTATGGAATTCAATTACCCTCATATTATGAGACGACAGAAATATCACATTCACTCTCTACAGTTGATACAGTCGCGTTATCTTGAGCTAACGATTCACTGATTGGATTCTCACTACCTTGCAATATTGCCTTTTCCATATGACGTAGATTAACCCTCATCAAGTGGGAACTGTCTGAGCTAATATTTCCAAGGCACAAGTCTGATTGCTCTGGCTACACGTTTCTCATACACTGTAGATATCGATGTAAAGTTAATATTATAAATAAATTGTGATCACTTCGACAACCACTTGTGTTACTAATAGTGTACGCAGTAATACATATGCAGGCAAACGTGTTTTCCGTTCTCATTATGTGTCTTGTTTATTATTTTTTATTTTTTTCTTTGTTTCCCTTTCCTTCCATCGCTCTTACTCTTTTTCCTCTGTCTCATTTTTGTTCCACTCTTCTTTATCTTTTCTTTCCTTGTCGATTCTCTCCATTTTTATAGCCTACATCATATTTTTATTCCTCTTCTTTTCTCTGTTTTTATCACACTTTTCTCTTCCTTTTATCCCCTCTAACTTTTCTCCCATCTTCTTCTTTGGCCTCTTCTTCTTTGTAAATTTATTCTCACTGTTGTCAAATTTACGTAATTATTTCACTCTTCTCTTCTCTTCTCTTCTCTTCTCTTCTCTTCTCTTCTCTTCTCTTCTCTTCTCTTCTCTTCTCTTCTCTTCTCTTCTCTTCTCTTCTCTTCTCTTCTCTTCTCTTCTCTTCTCATTATGTGTCTTGTTTATTACTTTTTATTTTTTCTTTGTTTCCCTTTCCTTCCATCGCTCTTACTCTTTTCCCTCTGTCTCATTTTTGTTCCACTCTTCTTTATCTTTTTTTTTCCTTGTCAATTCTCTCCATTTTATGGGCCTACATCATATTATTATTCCTCTTCTTTTCTCTGTTTTATCACACTTTTATCCCCTTTAACGTTTCTTCCATCTTCTTCTTTAGTCTCTTCTTCTTTGTAAATTTCTTCTCACTTTTGTCAAATTTACGTAATTATTTCACACTCCTCTCCTCTCCTCTCCTCTTTTCTCTTCTCTTCTTTTCTCTAAACTTCTCCTCTCCTCTCCTCTCCTCTCCTCTCCTCTCCTCTCCTTTCCTCTTCTCTTCTCTTCTCTTCTCCTCTCTTCTCTTCTCTTCTCTTCTCTTCTCTTCTCTTCTCTTCTCTTCTCTTCTCGAAAAGTGACGAGGGATTTATGAAATCCCTTAAATCAAGGGAAATCCTTAAATTGCGTGAGACGTCTTCATTCTCGGTATGTGATTAAGTTCACAGGTTTTAGATCTTGCTCGCACCACAGCCTATCAGACACGTTACACATGTAACCAAACTTACTGTTAATATAATATTTAATATAGGTCATTCGGTATTTCGTGCAACCTACCTACGCCAAAGGAAAAAGAGGAAGTGGACTGAGAAGCTTCACTACACTTCCATTTGCAGATAGCTAGCTCGTTTATCTCCACCATAACGTTCTTACTATAAGCTACGACGCACACAAGCATTTGAATTCACGAATTACCTACAGTTAAGCTGCTTTATAACATTGCCTTTCTTTTTAACATTGTTCATATTAATGGTGGTGGTGGTGGTGGTGGTGGTGGTGGTGGTGGTGGTGGTGGTGGTGGTGGTGGTGTTATAATTGCTTCACGACAAGTTGTTAAAATTACAAAATAAATGTTTATCTTCTTATAAGAGATATTTTATCTATTAACTAAATTTCAAAGGATTTCTTAGTGTAACAGTTCCATTTAATCAGTTTAAGGAAAATGTATATTCTAGTGTTTAACATATTCTATTTTTATTTGTTACGTAGAATGTATAGTTTAAGTATTTGATTGTCTAACACGCCCAGTCTTCTTCTCATATAATATTTGAAGGGTTCAGAACCATAGTGGGGCATGAGCCATTTACTAAAACCATAGAAAACAAGGGTTAAAATGAAGTTATTACCATAATTCACTGAAAACATATAGCAAGTAATATAAAATATACAAATTGAAACTAAATGATATGTCAATCTTCATTAAACTATGGTATTCACTTAACTTTAACCCTTGCTTTCTCCGTTTTAATAAATGGTGTTTGGCCCACTATAACTCTGAACCCTTCATTTCAAGTAACCAAATTCTATAGGCTTACATAAGGAAATGGCTTAGAAGAAGATGACGATGAATTAAATAGATAACAGAGAAGTGAAATGTTTGTTTATAAATGACAAAATCTGCTCTTAATTCAAGAAAGATGCGTAAATCAAACGTTATTTATACAACGATAACTCGATGGTTTATTTTGTGAGCACTGTTATTTATTAAGATTTTTGTTGAATTCACTAAATTCGAAAGTAACTTTATGTATCATCGAACGCTTCGAGTCTGCAAGCCACAGATTATCGATTTCCTATTCATTAAGCCATCCCACACCACCTCCGATAACTTAAATCCTCGTGACGTAATCCTGGCTTACCTCAACCGCGAGTTGCGAGGCGCAGTAAATCTATCAAGACACATCGCTTGCTTGCTTGCTTGCTTGGAAACTCGAGGTTTCTCTTTACTTCTATTCTGACTAAACTAAACGTGTTCAGGCAGGCCTTACGTATGTCTTGGGATTGAGGAAACTAGACCAAATACATGACACATTATTTATACTTAAACTTACAATACAGTTTTGTAAAATAGTGTTTGAATACTATTATACGCCTATATTATGCTGCTGGGTTGGTAGAACAGGACAGGGCTAGGAAGTGGTGTCACGAAATCAGCACGGCAACTTATGACTTTGAAGTTACGGGAATGCTACGTACTCCTCTGTGAAAGACTGCATACAACTCGCACTGCTCGTAAAATAGTCTACTGTCGTATGTCGAAAATCACATATTACATTTGTAAATTTTTTCCAACACTGTTTTACTGGTTGGAGGTATGAAATTGTAACAATAAAATAGCAACTTATTAAACGTTTTGGTACCCATTTATTAAAATATGTCTACAGCAGTATTTTACTAGAAAATAGCGAATCTTTACAAATCACAATTTTCGAATTACGACTTTATTTTACTGGGAGTGCGAACTACACAGCTTTCAGACAGGGATGTATTTATTTTTATTGGGTTATTTTACGACGCTGTATCAACATCTAGGTTATTTAGCGTCTGAATGAAGTGAAGGTGATAATGCCGGTGAAATGAGTCCGGGGTCCAGCACCGAAAGTTACCCAGCATTTGCTCGTATTGGGTTGAGGGAAAACCCAGGAAAAACCTCAACCAGGTAACTTGCCCTGACCGGGACAGGGATGTAGAAAGTGTTAAAATAAGTTAAGGAATTGTACACCGTGTCCCGCATAGGGGGATCGAGAAATAAATGCTCACCACTTAAAACCAGATAAAGATATCGTTGTGGTTTACATCTGACAAGATAGAGACACTGTCCAAGTTGACGAAACAAAGTTTGAAAACAGCTGCATGCGTAACTTTCGTTTGTTTGTTGATAAAACAAGCTTGGCGCCATTTTGTAGGAGAACACGCCATGTTCAACATGTGGATACCACAACAGAAAGGTCAGTACGCGCTATGGCTAGCAGAAGAAAAATATGTTACGCGAGTACAACGCCGTGTACTTCGTACATGGATAAGTGGATCGGAAGACGAGGACCCAATGCCTGGTCAACCAGGTCACCCGATCTGACCTCCTTGGACGTTTTTTTCTGAGGCTTTGTGAAGGATGCTGTGTAACAAAGAGAAAGAGCTAAAACTTTGGAGGAACTGAAGCAACGTATCACAAATGCAGCTGCCCTACTGACTACACAAATGCTACAGAACACTTGGCGGGAGGTTGAACACCATTTAGATGTCTGCTACCAAATTCTACTATTAAAGCACTACTCTCCAAGAGCCTAGCTGTGTTTTTATTTTTTTATTTTTTATTTATTTATTTATTTATTTATTTACTTATTCATTCATTTATTCAGTCATTTATTTATTTATTTATTTATTTATTTATTTATTTATTTATTTATTTATTTACTTATTCATTCATTTATTCAGTCATTTATTTATTTATTTATTTATTTATTTATTTATTTATTTAACCACTACAAGTTGCCATTGACAAAGAGTACCATGATACAATAAATAGAGTCAATGCCTTGAGGCTTAGTGATACATTGTTGTTAGAGTGAAAAATAACAATTTGAATTAGATTGAAACACATGATAATAAACGAAGTAACGTCAAGGAGATGCGAATTAAAGTCATGGTCCATATGTATGATGCCTGAAAATAGCTATTGAGCCTTTGAGTGCTGCAATTGTTAGACCTCTTAAAATATCTTTATGCAGGCCAAAAAATGTACAGAAGTCGACTAGGAACCGGGATCCTTTTTATTTTATTTATTTATTTATTTATTTATTTATTTATTTATTTATTTATTTATTTAAATGAATTGCTGTTTGTGACTTACTTTTTTTTTTTTAGAAAAGTATTCGTTTTGTTTTGGCGTTTTCACTGAACAGCAGACCTGAACTGTTAAGTATGGTAGAATGCCGACCAGCAATATTCTATATCTGTCTGTTGCGGGTTGTTTGGAGACTATAGGACAGGGATATCAAGCGCGGGCATATTGTACCCTCTGACAAGGAGTCTAGTGACGTTCCGCTTACGGAACCACTTGCTGGCTTACGCTTAAAAGAGATTCTATGTCACTCTTACACCTCGCTTAAAGGCTAGAAATGCCTTCGCACTTGACATGCCTGCTCTAGGAGGAACCCAAGCGCAAGACTCTACTTATGACATTTAGCATTCGCCCCGATGGGAGAGAGATAAATTTTCATTTATTTGTCGAAAACTGAGCAAAGGTATCCTGGATTTTAGGCAAAAATGCTATTGTTTGATCTTCGTATTATTATTATTATTATTATTATTATTATTATTATTATTATTATTATTATTATTATTACTTGCATTGTAGTGTAAGGACAACATACATAGGTTATACACAAGCAGACAGATACCACTTCCTGTAGGTAATTGGAAACCGGATGAGTCGAATTTGTGAACTAAATCTCTAATGACATGCAATACAAATGAATGGTGAATTTCCAAAACGACTTAAGTCCACATTTTGGGGTTTTAAGTTGAGAGCATGAGTTACTGTGTGCAAGGAGCATCGTTTAGTAGCAGAATGACTTTAATCCACGACTTTTGTATAGGTTTCTTAGCAGCAGAATGTTTGGTTAAGGAGCAAAACGACTTTAGTCCTGGACTTAAGCTGTTTTGCCTGTCAAGTACTGAAGAAACTTACATAATATGTAATTTTAATCATAACAGATGACAAAATATTTTTTGTCTGTTGTCAATGGTAATTCTTTAGTTGAGAAAATGTAATACGTTTGAAGAACAGAGCATGAAAATGAAATGCCATATGCTCAGTAATAGTGCTAAACTTGTAGCTGAAGTAAAAAGTATTGCAAAATGGAGCCAAGTTAAGCATCGAGAGAGAGGATTTTCTCGCTGTTACAATCGACTACATGGAAAATGTATGCTTGCCGAAAAACCAGTTCAGGATATGTACCACTATCGCCAGCTTACCGTCCCAGCTTTCTCTGTGCACAACATGAAAACTAGTGAAATGTCCTTTTGTGTCTACCATGAGGGACAGGCCAAGGAAAGTCTTAATGAGGTATGTAATTTTCTCCTGCACACTACTTCAATAACTGTCTCCCATCCAGTATACTAAGAACTGTGGTTGTTTTGTGACAGTTGTCCGGGACAAAATAAGAACAACACACTAATTAAATTCTTAATGGCAATAAGTGCTCAGAAACATTTCTTCAACTTCACACTTTTCTCCATCAGATGGCTGTGCTCTTGTGATTAACAAATTGTTCAAAATAATGTTGTTCAATCATTGCAGTAGGGTTATTTTATGATTTTGGTATAAATACATTTAGTTAAAGATGTTTATGTGTCAGTAACCTAATAATTATGATGCAGGATTGAAGTTAATTTGCAGAACAACTTAAGTCATGAAGATAATTAAATTTTTTACGACCTGAAGAAGAGTACAAAATTATGAATTTTTATACTCAAACTATTTCTCTTACATATCTTTTACACATAAAAAATTATATTGTAGCAATGTATGGTTCAGCGAGGCCAAAAACAGTTTTCTTTAATTTTCTCAAAACTACTTCTAGGGACATAAGTCGTTTTGCAAATTCACCATTCAAATGCTGTTTATTAGTAATCGAAACTGAGAACAGCGGAGCAAAGCAGGTTGTAGCTATGAGGATGATGTGGTCATCACCGGAAGAAGGATACAAGACGTTGAAGAAGCCTTGATAGTGTTGGATTACGAAACTCAGAAGCTGGGATTTAAAATAAATACAAAGAAATCTAAATTTATGTCAATCACCAAAAGACAAAATGATCAAGTGAAGGAAGTTAAAATGGGAACATACAAGTTTGACAGCAAATAATGACCTAAGGAACGAGGTACAAAGAAGAATAAATCTGGCTAACAGGGCATATTATTCACTTTTACTAATTGTTAAAAATAAAGTAATATCTAGATCAAAATCAAGATTTACAAAACCCTAATAAGATCCATTATAACATAATATGGTACAGAAACATGGGTCCTAAATAAAAATACATGCAAACAACTAGTAGTATTTGAGAGGAAAATCTTAAGAAGGATTTTCGGAGCAATTGAAACAGTGGATGGAGAGCCAGATATAATAATGAGATATATGAACTGTACAAGGAATCGAATTTGGAGACGCACATAAGATGTCAAAGATTGAGATGGTTGGGACACGTCACAAGGATGGAAACTACAATGAAAGTGAAGACCAGTGGCGGTTCCTCGGGGGAGGGAAGGGAGGAACGTCCTCCTCACATTTTCTTCTTTTGAAAGTAAATACCAAATAAAATATGTGCCTTGAAATTCGAGAAAGATTCGATAATTTTTAAGTTCACAGCTATAAGAAGAACTCGGTTGATCGAGTTTTAAACGACGCGCGCTCAAGTACTGTAGAAAAATGTGAGAAAGATGCGAGATTGTCTGTGTAGAGGAAAGGTACTCCATTCCTCCTCTACTGCAGTTAACACACATGGACAACAGCGCACTAGCGGCCAGAGAAAGAACCAGAGTTTTAAAGCAAGGAAATGAACGGAGAGGGAGGAGATCCTCCTCTGAATCAGTTATGGACGGGAAATAGAAACCGACTGGTCGTGCAGCAAGCTCGCTACCGCTGCCATCTAACGATGTTGCATTCAACCGGACTATAACACATCTAGGAGGAGACACAACAAAAGCAGTTGTAACGCAACGCTATGAAAGACACCATGTAAACTTTTTTTTAATTATAAATCAAAAATATTATTCATTACACTTCATATAGGCTACTATTCATGGTTTGAAACTTTCGTAGATATTTGAAAGTTAAAGTCGGGTTTATGTAAAACAAAGAGGAAGTAGTTCTATGTAATTGGCCCCTGAAATTCACTTCTATCCATTGTTTACTAGACAGGGCAACAGCCAAGTTGTCAGTTTTGTACAAATATATTTGAAACTGAAAGTAGGTACTACAAACTACATCATTTTTAACATAAAAAATTAATCGGCCACCGGCAGCTTTGAACAATAATGATAGTATGACCTTACAAGAACTGACATTCTTCAAAAGCATGTGATACTGAATTTGTAAAATGTACATGTGGCAACAGAGACCACGTGGGTGGGTGCAGTGTTCTCGCTTTCCTCAGATTATTTCCCATTCCCATTTCCATTTCCGTAAAACGGTTCCGGTTACGAGTTAGTAGCTAGTCTCTTCCAACACGTGTGATGCTGTAGTGTGCTCGAAAAATGCTACGAGGTTGTGAATTTCCTTGTAATTGTTAATTTGCGCAATTAATCAACAATGAAAGGAAGTGAAAACATAATATATTTTGGACAATTTAGGAAACTCAGTTTACAAGAACAGATTATTGCTACAGAAGGGAAGGCCAACCCCAACACTACCTGGTCTTACAGGTATGCATGTAGAATCATTTGTAGCATGTTTCATTCAAGAAGGTGTCATTTCATGGTGTTAACCTCTTTCCTCCTCTTAAGAAATATGCAGGAGCCGCCACTGGTGAAGACTGTCTTCAATAACAACCCAGATGGAACCAGATTAAGAGGAAGACCAAGAACAAGATGGTGGAACTGTGTACGAGTGGATGTGAATAGATTAGGAATAAGGAATTGGAGGGAGTTGGCGATGGATAGAGAAGGATGGAAGAGAGACATAGAGGAGGTTAAGGCTCACTTGGGCTGTAATACCAAATAAGAAGAAGAACCTAATAATTATGATGCAGGATTGAAATTAATTTGCAGAACAACTTAAGTCCTGAACATAATTAAATATTTTAAGACCTGAAGAAGAGTACAAAATTATGAATTTTTATACTAAAACTATTTCTCTTGCATATCTTTTACGCATAAAAAAAATTATTTTGTAACAATGTATGGTTCAGCGAGGCCAAAAACAATTTTCTTTAATTTTCTCCAAACTACTTCTAGGGACTTAGGCCGTTTTGCAAATTCACCATTCAAATACTGTTTATTAGTAATGCACATGAATCGAAACTGAGAACAGCGGAGCAAAACCGGTTGTAGCTGACGCGTGACCACTGGAAGTGACAGCAACTCTTGCAAGGTCGACGTTTCGATTGTTTTTTTCGAGGAATTGTTCCCGAGTTACTGCAACAGACAAGAAATAAATGCGCATCGTTTTAAACCGACAGGTATTACAAGACCTGCTCACGTGGTAGCTGATAAGGCACTGACAGCCTCAATTAAACAAAATCTACCGCTTACGCCAGCGGGAAAAATAAAATAAACGTTATCAATCAGGCTTCGTGTGACAGATAGATGGCGAGATATCAGGGCGTAACGCCAATAGAGGCCAGGTAACAGGCGCTTTCCTATCATATTTTTCAGTCGATAATTTTATCACTGAAAACGTGATTTACGTATTCGTTATACATGAAAACACCTTAGGTAACTAATATTGTGACAGGTTTGTGTAATGAGACTGATTACACTGGGCAACAAATTTTGACTTTCCGATCATTGCACGAACTTTGAGATGTGATATAATATACACGGTGATTCACGAGGATTTACCGTCCCTTACGCGGCTTATTTCCGAAGGCATTCTAAGCAAAAAAGTCATATAAACATTTGTCCTAATCTCAATCTAAAATAGCATTGTAGAAGATAAATATTTGTAATTCTAACAACTTGCCGTGAAGCGATGTATGCAACAGAGGGGGGAAAGGAACTGGCCACCCAACACCGTTATCTCCTGACTTAGTTGCCTCATGAATGATGTTTTATTGGTGTCACTTATGAGGTTCAAACCTGTTGGACAGTTGACTAAAGAAACAAATAGTATGGAATAAATAATCGCTTGTAAGGAGTTCATATTTTCTGTGAAACATTTTTCTAGTACTGTAGACTACGATAGTCCCGCGCCGTGACGTCGTGGTCTAAGGCATCCTGCTTAGAACTCGCGTTACGGAATGCGCGCTGGTTCGAGTCCTCGTGGGGGAAGAAATTTTCTCATGAAATTTCGTCCAGTGTATGGGACCGGTGCCCACCCAGCATCGTGATGCACTTGGGGAGCTATGATAGGTAGCGAAATCCGGTTACGCAAACCAGCTATAACGGCTGGGGGGCTCATCGTGCTAAACACACGATACCTCCACTCTGGTTGGATGATCGTCCACCTCTGGTTCGGTCAGTCTTGGCCCTTCGTGGGCTGTAGCGCCACGGATTTATTATTGTAGACTACGATTAGGGAATTTTCTACATGCATGTTTCGTCCAAGCTGCTTCACATTTTGCAAGTCAGTACTAGAAATGCATCTGCCATATCTCGATTTGAGGAAGCTTACACGATAAGAACGTCTATTAACAAGCTTCAGATTAATTTATTTATCAAGATATAATTTTCATATTCTGATCAGAGTTTTATCGTTCAATCAATTTTTTTGTTTTTTTCTTTCATACCTAAAATTAAGAAAGGTTGGTGTCGTGCTCAGAACAAATAAGAATTTCTCGATTTCTCAAGGAGACTATGAACTGAACTCAACTTAAGCTAAGCAAAAAGTAACAATTTGAGTTAATGATAATAATCTGAGCATGGAATGTCAGAGAAATGACTTACAAGGAATTGAAGCTAAAAGCTATCCGAACAAAATACTGTATCACACACCTAATGGAAAATGAAGCATAGGCAAACCCAAAAAAAAAAAAAACAACCTGTGGAGTAACGGTTAACGCGTCTGGCCGCGAAACCAGGTGGCCCGGGTTCGAATCCCGGTCAGAGTAAGTTTCCTGGTTGAAGTTTTTCCGGGGTTTTCCTTCAACCCAATATGAGCAAATGCTGGGTAACTATCAGTGTTGGACCCCGGACTTATTTCACCGGCATTATCATCTTCATCTCATTCAGACACTAAATAACTTACGATGTTGATAAAGCGTCGTAAAATAACTTAAAAAAAAACACGAATCAGCCTTTCCGGAGCTTTCAACAAGCCTTAAAAAGTCTTAAAAACCTGAAGCAGAAAAATAAAAGGATATGGTACTTTGTATAATGATATTATAACGTTTATCTAAATCTATTTTTATACCACAATTATAACAATTTTCATTCAACTTCAAGTCTCATGACCTCTTCCATCATAAAGTGAATGTTTTCATATTGTTTTTGTTATACAGTAGGATCTACCCATGTCTCCTTTCCGTGTGGGTTTGTAATTTGAAGATATTTTTATTAGTCTGTTATCTTCATTTCTTAGCATATTCTCATATCAGTTGCATTTCTGCATTTCATAATTCAAATTCTTTGTGATAGGTTGAAAATATTTGTCTCTTAACTATGCATCTATGCAATCAGTTGTGTGAGGAATCTCACCTCTTCTGTATTTATTTTCTTTTGTCTTACTAATTTATAAAATCAGCTTCACTTTATAGTTGGTACAATCCTCAACTTATTGAGTTTTAACTGTGTTATTTTCAGTGTCTTCTGTTCCAGCGTCTTTTGAATAAAATTGTCTCACAATTTCTCTGAATTTTGTTACATGTTATCCTACTGCCATCTTCCTTGCAGTTGTACTTCTTCTATACCTAACTACAAGGTGGAAGTGCAATAACTTTCCAGATTGAAAGGGGCGATAGGGTACACTTAAATGAATAGAAAACCTATATTACGTTTTGTGATTAAGAGCACGGTTAATTGGAAAATTAAATTTGAAGTTTCAGCAGTCCGGCAACATCGCCGCTAACACACTCTTTTCGTAACACAGACGTAAGAGGTCAACGAACTCGGTTTGTCTCGCTAGGTGAGCTGCTCTCTGGCTCGACCTTGCAATCTACTCGCATCGTGTAGTAGGTTGAAATTAGTGGGGTTTTTTAAATTAAATTTACACGAAAACCATCCACGCTACTGAAATACGCCAGAGGGATACATTATTCTTTATTAGATTTCTTATCGATATGAATAAAAATCACGATCTTACACGCAATAGTTACCGAATAAGAGATTGTTAAACATTTGAAAAAAAAAACGAACTTTCCACTAATATGATATTACAGTGTTTTGTTACATACAACATGAGCTATTCGCACTGAAAATCTGCAAGGCTATTTCACTTCCATTCTGTATATGCTAGAGCGCAAGCTTTTAATTCCACGATTCGCAGTTGATTCTCGGCTTCGACTGGAGCCCTACTGGTACTGGACAACGTCGATTATTCCGTTTCTCTGAACTTCATTAATTTCATTTCACCAACACACAACTTCAGCCCTCATTTCATGTCGTACCATTTCATAAAAGAATTATGCTGGGTGGTCTACGTAACTCGTTGATATCAGATGTAAATGGCAAACCATACAAAACTAGGATTTTATATTCCATGTTAATATTTGCGGCAAGCTACGTTCAGGATAGGCCTACACAAAGGCAAAATCACATTCCAATATCCTGGCTTGATTTTTCGAGCTGGTGATAGTTATAACATTGTCTGGCCTTTCTCTGTTTTCTCCTGCCTGAAAATCAAATCTATCAGTATGAATTAATTCTTTCCTTCCCTTCTTCCTCCCGAAGGACGTCAGTAAAAAGGTCTACAAGGGATCTCAAAATCACAGTGCAGAAAAGCTTCCATTCTAAGTTGAATGATGAATAAATTTGTCTTTATATTTATCTCTGTAAGGTTGAGATTATTAATTGAAGGGCTCAGAGCCAAAGGTGACCAATCAACAATTTTGTATTGTTCATTATTAAGCTTTTTTCTCAAAACTATACATCGTTGTTATAGATTCATGATATGTTTTTGTATTTATTCAGTGCAGACCAATTAAAATAAATTGTGAAATCAATCATTTTTGTCAGGATTCTCTTAATATCAACTCTTATTTACTCATTTTGTAATTGTCGCCTTTGGCTCTGAGCCCTTCAATTATTGTCTTAAATTTATAGATGTGACATAAGTTGTATTTTTCACTGTATTTCATATTCAACCTGTATTTTTGCTCTTGTACGAAGGAGGGACCCGAAGGCTTCCATTACAGCCTGAGGCTTATTGTGCTTACCACTTCTATTCTGTGAATGATTGGATAGCCGAACGGCCTCGCTCTTGTACAAGTACAGCACGCCACACAGCGAACTTAACTATGGCTATTGTATGGAATAGAGACGTATGCAAGATGGGGTTACCGGGTTTGAACTCACCCCCTTAAACTAAAAAAATACAGACTTAGATTTGAAAATTTTCTATCAATAATCGTTTTCCTTTCTCTACTTTTCCACTGACAGAATAACAAAACTTACATCGACATAATACATAGTCCTTCTACCCATCATTCAATATAATTCCTGTGTTTGGTGCTGCGACACGTTCGAATGATAAGACTATATTTGTTATAGGGAGACCTACCGCCTGTTACCAACCTTGTAATAAAATGAAGCCGACACAATATGAAATTTAACTTGTGAAACATATTCAAAGGATTGTTTTGACAGTTCTGCAGTGCAGATGCTAAATATTGTGCATTGTCGATTTTAAACTCATTTAAAGAGATGGTATTCACCCGTTCGTTAGTTTGAGTTCTGACTTTATTGTAAAACGTTCTTTTAACGTTTTGTGCATTTGACAGTACATATCTTTAATAATAATAATAATAATAATAATAATAATAATAATACTTACTTACAGTACTTACAAATGGCTTTTAAGGAACTAGTAGGTTCATTGCCGTCCACACATAAGCCCAACATCGGTTCCTATCCTGTGCAAGATTAATCCAGTCTCTATCATCATAGTCCACCTCCCTCAAATCCATTTTAATATTATCCTCCCATTTACGTCTCGCCTCCCCAAAGGTCTTTTTCCCTCCGGTCTCCCAACTAACACTCTATAAGCATTTCTGGATTCGCCCATACGTGCTACATGCCCTGCCTATCTCAAACGTCTGAATTTAATGTTCCTAATTATGTCAAGTGAAGCATACAATGCAATAATAATAATAATAATAATAATAATAATAATAATAATAATAATAATAATAATAATGCACAACATTTAAAATACCGATAATGTAAATTGCAAACTATTTTGATAGTGACTCCAGGTTGACAAATTTCTGCGTACGCCACTGGTATGGATGATGATGATGATGATATGTGAATTAATGATGGCGAATTGAGTCCAATGTCCAACGCCGAAAGTTACCCAGCAATTCTGCTTCAATTGGTTGAGGGAAAACCCCGGAAAAAAAACCGAACCGGGTAACTTGTCTCAATCAGGGTTTGAACTCGGTGTCGCTTGTTTCACGGTCAGACGTGCTAACCATTACTCCACAGCTGTGAACATCCTGTATTTTATATCTCACGTAACTGTAATAACATTGAAAATAATACATTATGCCATGTGGAATAAATTCCACAGAATCAAACTTCGGTCGCCATTAGGAGAGATCGAAGAGAAGGGTTATGATCTCTCTATGAGGCGTGTCACGTTACAGTTCGAGTTGGAACACTTCAGCAACGTCGTCGTCTCTCTCAGGCATCGATCAACAAGCCTCACACATGCAGCCCCTTTAGGTGGGTTCCTCCCCTTCATTCTTAGGGTTTCTTCGCTTGACATCACAGACAGCAGGGTTGCACAAATGTAGACAGATAAAGCAGTATGTTTTCTAACATACAGGATTATTATATTTGTATCAGTTTTATTTTAACGGATGAGATGATGGTGATGGTAAATGATGATGACACAAAAAGTCGTCCTCCGTGGTCTAGTGGTTACATGTTTGGCTCTGTTCATAAACAGCTATACCGGCACTGTAAAGTAAGTGGAATAAATCCCTGAACTCTGTAACTATAATAAAATTATAAATGTCTAATGAAAGTTCGCTTTACGACATTTAGTTTAACTTTACCTGATGAGTATTTTAAAATGTAATGAAACGAAACAAAAGGAATCAGAATATTTTCATTTTCACGCTCAAATAATAATCGATTTATTTAAGGACTGTGTATAAACTGTGTATTACCTAATATTGACGGAATTAGTGATAGCGAGATGGCATTTTGGCAACACAGCTGTGAGCAGTATGGAATGAAGATAAATGCCAACAAGACGAAGACCATAGTAATAGGAAGAAAAATACAGAAGATAAACTTGCGAATTCTAAATGATGCAGTAAAGTAAGTGGACAGCTTCAAATACTTGGGATGTACTACGTAAGCAGTAACATGAGCTGCTGCCAGGAAGTCAAAAGGAGGATAGCAATGGCTAAGGAAGCTTTTAATAGGAAAAGGAGCATCTTCTGCGGACCTCTGGAAAAAAACTAAGGAAGAGACTAGTGAAGTGCTTTGTATGGAGTGTGGCATTGTATGGTGCATAAACATGGACTTTACGACGAAATGAAGAGAAACAACTAGAAGTATTTCAAATGTTGATATGGAGAAGAATGGAGAGTGTGAAATGAACAGACAGAATAAGAAACGAAGCTGTGTTGGAAAGAGTGGTGAAGAAAGAATGATGCTGAAACTGATCAGGAAAAGGAAAAGGAATTGGCTCAGTCACTGGTTGAGAAGAAACTGCCTTCTGAAGGATGCAATGGAAGAAATGGTGAACGAGAGAAGAGTTCGGGGCAGAAGAAGATATCAGATGATAGACGACATTAAGATATATAGATCATATGGGGAGACAAAGAGGAAGGCAGAAAATAGGAAAGACTGGAGAATGCTGAGTTTGCAGTGAAAGACCTGCCCCTGGGCAGAACACTACGACTGAATGAATGAATGAATGAATGAATGAATGAATGAATGAATGAATGAATGAATGAATGAATGAATGAATGAATGAATGAATGAATGAATGAATGAATGAATCCGGGGATCAGTCATGGTATTACGTAACATTTGCGTTAAAGTTGAGAAAACCTCGGAAAAACATTCACCTAAACAGGATTCCAATCGACGCAAAACCGCAGATTCAGAGCACGTCATCTCTCTGTACCTAAGTAAAGTCACTATATAACGTCAGTGATGTTACCATAACTGAAATGAAATAACTTTTGAATGCAATTGTTAGAGCCAATTTTCCACTCTTACCACTAGAGATAGAAAAGAAATTGTCTTTCGAGTCTTTACCGTTTCATTTTCTTTGATGACATGTAGAAAAATTTTCCCGCACCTGTACCTGTGAACATTAAAAAGACCGAGTCAGGTTGTTCAGATCATAACGTTTGAGACTCACATTCGGGAGGTCTCGGGTTCAAAACCCGTGGCTGGGCCAATCTGACTGGGGCTTTTTCATGGTTTCTCTCAGTCACAAAGGCAAATGGCGAATTGAAAATTTACATACCATGATTCGTCACCGCCTTAATCAACAATGTTATGAATATTAAAACAAAATCTAAATCAGTTGCGTGAACACAAGCCATCTACAGAATGTTTCCGAGGTGGTGTTACAAACTTTCAAGGATGATGGCGAAGGGCACATGTATCAATTTGAGATAAGGAACCTTGTCCGGAAATGACCGAGTCGAAAGTTACAAGCAAAAATAGTTCTGTGGAAATGAAATAATTTTACTCCTCTGTACACCTCATTTATGTGTATTTATCTGTACATCTCACAACCTGTATTCATCTGACGTTGTTTTACGTTATCTACTTACAGTATTCCATTCAGTGCGCTATCTGAGGGATGTGGACAGGAAACTACACTAAAGCAAGGCAGATAGCGTAATGTGTAACGGAATGGTCGGTCCTGATATGCACGTCTGTAGACAGCAGTGTATGTGTACAAGCTGCAGTGTCCAGTCGATCAGTCCTAGTGAAATGGAAGAGTATACGAGAGCGGAATAAGCAGACCTGATTTTCGAATACGGAAGAGCCAATGGGAATAGTAGACAAGCTCACAGATTGTATCGGCCAAGTACCCACGTAGGAGACATCCGGCCCATACCATTTTTCCACGACTGTTCCAAAAGTTAAGGGAAGGAGGGCACGTGGTGCCAAATTACAATTCCATTCCCACACAACTATTTTTGCGTATAACTTTCGACTCAGTCATTTCCGGACCATGGTTCCTTATCTCAAATTGATACATGTGCCCTTCGCCATCATCCCTGAAAGTTTGCAACACCACCTCGGAAACACCCTGTATAACACACGGCAATAGAAACAGAAATTCAACGGCCTACTGATATGCTCAAAGATCCTACATAGGCAATAAGATCATAGATGTTAAAGCGAGTATAAATAAATACATTATAAAATATTTAAAAATTATGTAATACTTAATTTAGTTATACTTATATATTTTTAAGTCTTGTAACTAAACCGTTGCTTTGTTGTATACGTCAATGAAAATGCAGTTTGTTTAGTCATCTGTCCTAAGATAGGTTTGAACCTCACATGTGATACCACCAAGGCACCACTTATGAGGCAACTAGGCCAGGAGATAATGGGGTAGGGTGGCCAGTTCCTTTTCCCCCTATTGCATACAGTGCCGATTAGCTACATCCTGAATCAGAGGATGATCCGAACTATAATGGAGATTAATGCATACACAATGCGTTATTGACACTGCTAAAAACATTTTATACAGAAGGTCTTATGTGTTGACATAAACTCGTTTAATAAAACGATCTTCAAATTTTCCCGAATGTTTGTATTATGTATGATATTTGGTGTTATGTCCAGCCACGTGCATGTGGTAAGAGGCTTCATATCTCCTCATTCTATTCTACTTTTTCAACTCTTATATTTAATGCCCAGATCTTTGGTCCATAAACCATATAACTCTATAAGAATGTTAATATTACGTGCTATTTATTCTCTTAGTAGGCCTATGTCTATTATATTAGGGTTGTATCATCTGTCTTGTGCTATACAGGATGATTCACGAGGATTTACCGTCACTTACGGAGCTTATTTCGGAAGACATTCTGAGCAAAAAATGTTATATAAACATTTGTCCTAATCGCAATATTTCCAAAGTTACACTAATTTGAATTGGTTAGTAAAGTACAGTCCCCCCGCCGTGGCGTCGCGGTCTAATGCATCCCGCCTAGGACTCGCGTTACGGAATGCGCGCTGGTTCGATTCCTCATGGGGGAAGAAATTTTCTCATGAAATTTCGGCCAGTGTATGGGACTGGTGCCCACCCAGCATCCTACGATAGGTAGCGAAATCCGGTTGCGAATACCAGCCATAACGGCTGGGGGGATCATCGTGCTAACCACACGATACCTCCATTCTGGTTGGATGATCGTCCACCTCTGCTTCGGCATGTGGGTGTGAGGTCAGCAGCCGGCTGGTCGGTCTAGGCCCTTCACGGGCTGTAGCGCCACGGATTATTTTTAGTAAAGTACCTTTTTTCTTTAGTTTTACGGGTAAAAAATATTACAAATAGAGAATGAACTATTCAGAAGTGTCATTTCTTTAATTGACTAGTGTTCTGAAGCTAAAGATGTATTGTTAATTGCTTTGTACAGATTTTATTTTTCAATTTTTAACTGAAAATTAAATCATTCATACGCACTAATCACAAAAATTGTTACAAATCATACGACTTTAGGAACCTGATTCTTTACAGTTTAATTATGCATCCTAAAGTACAGTGTTAAAGAATTTACAAGAATGTCGTGATTTGTAATAATTGCTGTGATAAATGAGTAAGAAAATGTAATTTTGTAGTTAAAAATTGGAAAAAAAAAAAAAAAAAAATGTAAGAAGCAACTATGGAATTCACAACGCGTTTTTAGCTTCAGAATAATAGCTAATTAAAGAAATGATACTCCTGAACAGTTCACATTTTATCTGTAATATTCTTTTACCCTTAAAACTCAAGAATAATGATATTTTACAAATAACTTAAAATTAGTGTGATTCTGAAAATAATGAGATTAGGACAAATGTTTATATAACATTTTTTTGTTCTGTCTTCAGAAATAAGCTCCGTAAGTGACGGTAAATCCTTGTGAATCACCCTGTATATTTTGTTGTATTTAGTTCTTCAATGTAGTTGTCGTTCATTGGCATATTAATTAATCTGTGTGTCATTGTATTATTTACATTATTTTTCTATTTCTACCGTCATTGGCCCTTGGATATAAGATAAATCTATGGATTCGCTTGATGAAATTATTCTTCCTGAGATGATTAAAGAATGGGCAGGAGTTTTGTCATAAAGTGTTCGAAATTGTATGACATCATTAAAGTAAAAAAGGAAAATGATACAGAAACGGCAGCTTTAATACTTTCTGGAAGCTACGATGATGAGTTCGAATAAAATTTATGGCATGGATATTCGTGAATTATCATTGTGATGTACTGATGTGTGTTATCTCAAGTGGAGATCGGTGTCATACTCACCGCAGCACATCTTCTCTGTCTAGTGTCACTTTAAAAATATAAATTCTACGAACAATGTGCAAACTTTACAAGCGGTAGATTAGTACCTATGTAAAGTGTGTTACAGACAACTCTAAAAGGGAGAAGCACTTCCACTGAAGAAGAAAAACCCACACAGTGACTAATTTAGTATAGGCTATCTCTGTATCGATTACAGAAGTTCTCTTAGGATTGGAAACCAGTCCTGGACTTGTTTATCTGAGCTTGCTGTCCTCCAGTAAGAGGAGAAAACTTATCCACTATTTGAAACTCTCGAACCCATGCACCCAGTTTCAGTAAAAGTAGTTTGTTTTCTTAAAAGCATTGTCTTGACTCTTAAGAGGCTGGCGAGTTTGTGAGATGATATGAATGATTTATTAGTAAATACATACAATGTTAGGAAAAGCTTTTCTCTTCATACTTTATTTTATTGTTTTCTTTTATTTATTTGCTTATTTCACTTACTTCATTTTATTATATATATAATATATATTTACTTATTTATTTATCTTTGCGGTCATTCGTTTGCTTTGTAAATGCGAATTTTGCAATATTAAAGTAATAATAGACACGAACGTATTGTACATTTTGAGTGAACCATAATGACATTTTTTTGTGAGCTGAGAGTAATTTTGTAATGTCGCTTCATATGAAGAGAAAATATACATAGTGGAATTAAAATAACCCTATAGATTTTCAGAACCAGCGCTCTACCAACTACCAGCTACCCAGGAACTCCACCCGACACCGTCTCAATTTTTCCCCTTATATCGACACAACTCGAGTGGGCTGACAAGACGCCGGAGACCCACAACGAGTGCACACAAACTCTGTGTACCTTTAATAATAATAATAATAATAATAATAATAATAATAATAATAATAATAATAATAATAATAATATTTATTAATACTATACACTTGAGCTACATTAGGCATTGCAGCCCGAAAGAGCAGAAGCTCGTGCTCGGGCGCAGTTCAGATCAGTTATACAAAATATATCACAAAATTACGAGAGTTCATTGAGCACAATCACATTAATAAATGGTAAAATACATACAGCATGTAATAACAGGGTCTGTATACAAATAGAAAATACAGAAGTACATGAATATTAGAGTAACAATTTTAACTCAATTAGCTTAAACAATTAAATAATTAATCTGATTTGTTTCTTAAATCTATGTGTGTTAAGTGTACTTAGCTCAGGGTAAGCTCTAATTAATGTATTATATATTTTGGGTCCAAAATTTCTGCTGTGTTTTAATCCAGCAGTTGTGTGGCATTTGGGAGTATTTAGAAAGAAACTGTAGTTTTGTCTCGTCTGGTATTCATGAGGATCATATTTAAATTTATTGTGGTTTTTATGGAAGTAAATCAGCAATTTTTGTTTATAAATTTGTTCTAGATTTGATACGCCAAATTCCTGAAAAATTAATTTTGTTGGGTAATAAAAAGGTTTATATAGACAAATTTTGATAATTCTTTTTTGGAGCAGATTTAAAGGACGGAGAGTCGATTTTGCCATTCCTCCCCAACCTAAAATACCATACTGAATTATTGATTGAAACAGAGCTAAGTACACAGTACGCAGAACATAAACAGGTAAATAAGAGCGTAGAATGGAAAATTTGTGGATTGTTTTACGCAATCTGTTACACAGAAAGGAGATATGCTTGTCCCATTTTAAATGTTGGTCAATAATAATGCCTAAATATTTAACTTGTGAGGATATACTCAGTACTACAGTAACGTATATATTACGCAAGTCTAGTTTTTCAGGTGTCGGATGGAGATCCTGGGTAGCTCAATTGGTAGAGCTCTGGTACGTTCACTTAGATGTCCCAGGATTGATACTCGTCCCCGGAACAATTTTTCCCTTGAAATTATTCAGATCTGAGCTCGTCGACCTCTTACATTTGTATTACGAGAAGAAAGAGCAGTGTATTAGCGGCATTGTTGCTGGACTGCTGAAACTTCCAACTTAATTTTCTAATTAACCGTGCATTTAATAACAAAAAGTAATATAGGTTTTCTGTTCATTTAAGTGTACCCTATCATCCTTCAATCTGCAGAATTATTTCACTTCAACCCTGTATTGTATGCCCTTCATTATTTACGTCTTTTATCATAGACTTATGCTCTCCATTTACAAACCAGAAAATCAAGAATTCAAATCAACACAACTGCAGTTTCATTACCGAAACTGGGTAACGGATTCTACGTTCCAGTATAGGTATTCCTGAGACAGCGCAGGTATGTTTTTGTTTGTTTGTTTCTCAATCTGTATAGGCCTAATCTTCATTCTTCACTTTCGTTTTAACGTGAAATGTTTAAGTTGGCACCTAATACAGAAAAACGCCCATTATCATGTCTGTATTACTCTACTATCATCTTGATTCTTAGTGGGAGCGCGCTGGTACAACCCGAAATATATCAATACTCCTTAGCGGCAGCGGGCCGATGCGACCCGCAACTTATCATTATTGGAAAAGTTGAATGAAGTTTGAATAGGCCTATCATCGCCTAGGTTTAGGGGAGACTTGGGTAGTATCGGACATCGGGTAATATCGGACAGTACGTTTCTTTCATCTACCACCAGATGGAGTACCTGAATAACATGGTTACGTTTCTGTATGCGACATCACAGAAACGTAACCATGTCATTTAGGTACTATCATCTGGTGGTAGATGAAAGAAACTCGCTGTCCGATATTACCCGATGTCCGATACTACCCAACTCTCACCTATGTAGCTATTACTAGTGGCTTGAGCAGCTAATGTTGCACTTATATTCTTCCACCGGTTATGATATCCATTAAAAATTTAAGCTGTTAGTTTTATGATTATGCTAAGATGTTTGTCATAAGTAGACTCCAGACGTTTGTGTGATTTCATTGAAGTTGACTATAGCGCGAATATATGTGATTTAAGAGAAGCCATCGGAAGAGGTAAACATTAGACTCAAGTCAGTCAAACATGTACAGTTCTGTAAAAAAAGATGCGAACGCTGAATTCAACTCGATGTCTTTCGAGTTTGATTTGTAATACAGGTTCCGTATTCTAAAATCTAAACAGTATCAAATCATGTTGTATACAATATACTGTAGATTAATCTACATTTTTAATTTTAATTTTTTCATTTTCATACTCTTCTTCTTCTTTTTCTTCTTCATCTTCTGCCCTCCAAGTATTAGGCCATATGGCCTGTTACGATCTCACAGTTGAATTTTCAATCCAGCGCTTCTTTGACGACCGAGAGATCTCTTACCGTTTGGACGATAGTGGACTTTTGGGATTCTATCTCTACGCATGCGATGCAGATTATTTATCCAGTTGTTCCGATAATGTTTCACGTGATTAATTACAGGTTCTAATTGTAATTCTTCCATTACACTTCATTACATTTTCATACTCTGTAGAGAAAATAATCTTCATGAGGAGGTGATTTGAATATATACATATAAACATAACTGAGAAATAAGTTTGATACGAAGTGGAATATTTCCTCGACAATCGGAAACTATGATGATACTCTTCTTTATAATTGACAGTGTAAAATTCTGTATTACTGGAGTGCTGCATTGAAGTTAAATCGCTCGCTTGAACTCGGTCGAGTGTCGCACCCTCGAGTAAGATACGATCGGTCGTGATACGCTCGTAATAAATAGAATCACAGTACAAGGTCATCTCACCGACATGTTTTATCTTGTATGGAAGGCGACAGATAAGATACACATATGTTTTGCTCACACGGTAAAAATAAGGCTTTATTTTCTGCGTTTATGACAAACGTTTAATGGAATAGTCAATGGAACGTACCAAAACAGGAACATGAAGTTATAAATAAAATAGTATGAAAAACTTCGATATACAGTTATTATTGCTAATTAATAATTATTCAATATTTGATTTACCACATATAATATAATACGATAGGTCCATACATAGTGTTCCGCCTATATATTGCGACAATGTAGAAACGTTTTACAAAATATTATTGATATAACAGTAGATTAATCACAATATTAGTACATAGATAACGTCAAAGAAAATATAATAAAACGAATAATCGTGCTGCACAACTGTTACAGACGCAAAGATTGATACACTAATTATTAGAGATTATTATTATTATTATTATTATTATTATTATTATTATTATTATTATTACTAGAAAAGTTGATACAGTTCTTGTATTATCGTGATTGTGTTCTCCGTTTATAATAATTACATTTACATCCAATAACATCTATCAGATGTGGCAAAAACAAAATCACTCCTGTGTAGGAGAAAAAAAAACATTTACCTACAACATTTATATTACATTTTAAAGCAAGTTTTGTAATTGTACTATGGAGAGGTCAGTTAAACACTGCAAAGTTTTGAAATGATAAACATCTATGATGTTACTACACAGCTCATCACTGTAACAAGAACGAATGTCTAACGCTCGGCTTATACCGTTCAAGGTTTTATTGCTCGTGACAATTTTACCCATCGTGCATGTGCGCTACCTATCGGATTATGCTATAAATTACTTGGCGCTCGAGGGAAAACGTCCGATGCAGACCTCTGTATGTCAGTCCAGCGTTGCCTAGGATTCCCACTATTATATTTACTACAAATATCTCAGTGGCTTCTGTTGGTTCATCAATACTAACAAATATGTTGTTCTCATTCACATTTTCTCTAATAATAATAATAATACGCTTCAATACTGTGAAATATATTGTGGCTCTTTGCAAATTACTCTTTCTCACTTTAGCTCTCCTCTAATTTCTAGCGAGTCTCACTTGTCTAGTGTTCGCCTTAACGGTGCGCCACATAGCTATTTAATTACTTATTCTATTTCTCCATTTTTTATGTTATCGCATTTTTCTTTTTCTTTATTACTTAATTTCGCTTTCAGTTCTTGTTATCCCTCAATGTGATATCTCCTACTCTTTCTAATCTCGCAGTCTTCTGATCAAGTACTCTGAATAGGTCTTTGTCCATTTTCCCCTTTTCCCCGCCTTTTCATATGAAGTCTGTGTTGTATTTTATTGCTGTACGTTCCTTTTCCGTCGCCCTAACCGATGTAGCATTGCTTTAACAATGCAATGTATGATTGCACAATACCGAGGACTGATTGTGCGATGTCATGGGAATACCGCTAACGGTTCCTTGTGAGCGCGACTTTCCAAACTTCTACGAATGCGAGCGACATCAGTAAGCGTAGGCAGTGGTATGTGAGGAAAAGTGCCTTAAATACAGGTCACCTCTCCGTACTCCGAAATCCTTTCCTCGCCAATAAAATAAACTCAAATTTAAATCCTCTGACATAGTAAACTCATATTTAATTCTCTGGCATAGTAAACTCATATTTAATCCTCTGACATAGTAAACTCATATTTAAATCCTCTGACATAGTAAACTCAAAATTTAAATCCTCTGGCGTAGTAAAGTCATTTTTAAGCCCTCTGACATAGTAAATTCATATTTAAATCCTCTGACATAATAAACTCAAATTTAAATTCTCTGACATAGTACACTCATACTTAATTCTCTGACATAGTAAATTCATATTTAAATCCTCTGACATAGGAAACTCATATTTAATTCTCTGACATAGTAAACTCATATTTAACTTTCTGACATAGTAAATTCATATTTAAATCCTCTGACATAATAAACTCGTATTTAATTCTCTGACATAGTAAATTCATATTTAAATCCTCTGACATAATAAACTCGTATTTAATTCTCTGACATAGTAAATTCATATTTAAATCCTCTGGCGTAGTAAACTCATATTTAAGTCCTCTGGCGTCCACACCTGTGGAGTAACGGTCAGTGCTTCTGGCTGCGAAACCAGGTGGCCTGGGTTCGAATCCCGGTCGGGGCAAGTTACCTAGTTGAGGTTTTTTTCCGGGGTTTTCCCTCAACCCAATACGAGCAAATGCTGGGTAACTTTCGGTGCTGGACCCCGGACTCATTTCACCGGCATTATCACCTTTATATCATTCAGACGCTAAATAACCTAGATGTTGATACAGCGTCTTAAAAAAACAATAAAAAAAGTCCTCTGGCGTAGTAAACTCATATAAATCGTCTGGAAAATATAATTAATTGTAAGGGTTCACATACTAGGAAAACAACTATAAACGACTTTTCCTCGAAAGAATTAAATACATAGGTATACCTGTACTGTAAATATCTTTGACGTATTTCATAATGGAACGATAGTGTACTATTGTTTATCAATGATGTAATTCAATAAGAAAATGATAATAGGTACTGTATGTAAGTCAAAATTAGAATTCCCGCCTAATACGCAGTCCCTGTAAATATGAGGTTTACACGCGGTTCCTTGAAGAGCGTCTTATCGGGGTTTTCCCCTTACTTACAAATTTTTAAGGAATCCGCAGGTTCATTGCCGCCCTCACATAAGCCCGTCATCGGTCCCTATCCTGTGCAAGATTAATCCAGTCTGTATCATCATATCCCACCTCCCTCAAATCCATTTTGATATTATCCTCCCATCTACATCTCGACCTCCCCAAAGGTCTTTCTTCCCTCCGGTCTCCCAACTAACACTCTATATGCACTTCAGGATTCGCCTATAGTGCTACATGCCCTGCACATCTCAAACGTCTGGATTTAATGTTCCTAATTAGCCTATGTCAGGTTAAGAATACAATGCGTGCAGTGGTTTTCCCCCTAATAATAATAATAATAATAATAATAATAATAATAATAATAATTATTATTATTATTATTATTATTATTATTATTATTATTATTATTAAATTTGTATTAATATCATTATTAAATTATTATTATTATTATTATTATTATTATTATTATTATTATTATTATTATTATTATTATTATTATTATTATTATTATTATTATTGTACAGAGCGTATCAGAACTCTACGGCAAAACTTCAGGAACGGATTCCTCATATAGAGAGGAGAAAAAAACTGTATTACTACATGGGTCCGGAAATACATAATTATTATAGAGTTATCCGAACTGTTATTAATGTTAGTGCTTGCCGACATGCCTTGATCGTTGGACTAAAATGCGAGACTCGACAGAGGTTCTCCATTAAGATCTGGGTAGGATTGTTGAGACCTCTATATTCTTCCGAACAGGCTTGCTGGACAGAACTACACAGATTCCTTGCACAATAATTTATCTGATTACTTCGAAAACATGCCACTAGCATCTTGTCGACAACTGTTCTTCATACATAATGTTGCTCCCTCACATTTCAGTCTTTCTGCCCACTGGATTGGTAGAGGTGGACCAATTGCTTGGTCACTACGCTCTCTTGATTTAAGCCCTCTGGACTTTTACCTTCAGGGACACTAAAGTCTTTAGTATAGTCGACTACTGTATGAGATGAACTAACTCTCCGTGCACTCATTGTGGCTGCCTGTCAGTATTTAGTTCCCCTATGCACTAAATTAAAGTTTTATTGTAGAGAAGCAAGTTTTTATAATTTTGTTAAAAACCTCGAAACAAATTAAATAGACAATGGCGTGAGACGGACCACATGGAAAACCAATTACACTTCTCTTTTCATTGTACAGCGAGTGAAGTCAGAGTAAATGTTTTTTTGTGTGTGTGTAAACGTTACAATTTTTCTCTTTTGTACCTCGAACATAAGACATTTGACATAAAAACCCGTAAGATCGGTTAAGTCAGATCAGTGTTTATATGAAATCCTTTATTCATTTCAGGCTATGAATTGATTGCCGCAGTAGTCCTCACATGTTTATACGAATTCGACATACGTCTGAAGGCGGAACCGAATCGTTGGAGACATTCTCTTTCACAGACTGATTTGCATTCTGTGTTGTCTCGTGACTGGATTTGTATGTTTATCGAATTTCTGAAACCGGGAGCGGAACGCTGGCCTGTCTTCTGCCTTGACTGCAAACCTGTTCTCTCCGTTCTGCGTTTTGCGAGGTCTCTTCGAGGTCACGTGCAAACTATCCTCCTTCAACGTGCTTATCTCGTATTACCGTATTATACAGTGTACGAAAGGCTGCGTATTTTTCCAGTTGTGGTTGACATGTGATTTACCTCACAGAGTAGCTCAGACACCTGACTGTTCCGTAAGAGGAAGAAAGAGATCATGTCTTGAGATTCATGATAATGGAAGCAGTACTACCCAGGTTATCACTGTGCACTTTCATTTATTCTCCCATTCTTATTCATCATTGTTCCTTTAGTATCATATCGTCATCTCATCAATCCCAAATGCAATTTAAAAGATAGCTAAGTTTAGAAATAACCAACTATTGCATTCTGCATTACATTATATTATATTTCATTATGTTACATTTTATTATACTGCATAGTATTATATGTTATTAATTCAGGGAAAGGATTTATATGTAAATACATATTTACTTATAAAGCTAATATAATTTATATTTTGCATTATCTTTATGTTTCACAATGTGTAGGGTTGAAAAATCCTACTTTTATTTTCCATATTTTTCCATATTTTAGAGTTTAGTACATATTTTCGTTAATTTCCATATATTTTCCATATTTCATATAAAACAGTCCATATTATATTAGGTTTAACAATAAAACAAAACAAAATTCCATTAACTTTTAAAAATACATTTCAACAATAGAGATTTAAACACATGTTCAGTAATCCCTTTAACATCAGAGTTATTTGAAAATTAGCAGTCCTATCAACAATGGGAAAGTAAGTTACAAAACTGTATTAATTTAATTTAAAATTTTTAACAGACTTCAGTTGTGCAGCTCAACAGTTAAATGCCAGTCAGAGTACACATAGGTTCAGTTTTGTAAATCATACTATAAAGACGGTAAATATGCCAAAAGTACGTCATTCAGTCAATTTAAAATCAAAACTAACAAGTTACATTTCAGAATTTAAAGAAGATGGTTTATCAACTGACAATAAAATATTACTTTGTAATTTGTGTCAGTGTGCAGTATCATCTACACAAAAGTTCCTGGTGCAACAACACATTACAACTAGTAAACATCAGGCCAACAAACAACTAAATTCCAAGCAGAGACAATTGTTTTTAACACAACCAACAACATCGAATGTAAGATCTGAGTTTAACATCGACCTGTGCCGTTCTCTCATCTCTGCTGATATTCCTCTCTACAAACTAAAGAATAAGGTCTTCAGGGAATTCCTTGAAAAATATACTCAACATACAATCCCGGATGAGTCAACACTTAGGAAGACGTATGCTCCATCCATCTACGATGAGACAATACAGAAGATAAGAGATGAAATTAAAGATAGTTCAATTTGGGTTTCCATTGATGAGACTCCCGACAAAGAAGGTAGACTTGTTGGTAATGTAGTTATCGGTTTGTTAAGTGAACAATATTCTGAACGAATTCTTTTACATTGTGATGTTCTAGAAAAGTGCAATAACAAAACTATAGTTAAACTGTTCAACGAAGCTATGGGTATCCTGTGGCCAAAGGGTATTATGTACGATAATGTGTTATTCTTTATTAGCGATGCTGCCCCTTATATGGTCAAAGCTGGACAAGCATTATCTGTTGTATATCCTAAATTGACTCATTTTACTTGTGTGGCGCATGCATTTCATCGTGTGGCAGAAGTGGTCAGAGACAATTTCCCTAAAGTAGATTTGTTGATTTCATCAGTGAAAAAAGTATTTCTCAAAGCTCCCAGTAGAGTTAACGTGTTGAAAGAAATGTACCCTGAAATTCCATTGCCACCAAAGCCAATTTTAACTAGATGGGGTACATGGCTAGAAGCAGTTGAATATTATGCCGAACATATAGACTCTATTAACAATGTTCTCCTTGCATTGGACTCTGAAGATGCAGTCTCAATTGATACTGCGAAAACAGTTACCTGTGACATAAGTGTGAAGAATGACTTAGCTCACATTCAGCATACATTTTCATGCATCATAAAAACGCTCAAAAGTCTCCAAAATAGGCACCTTTCACTATCTGAAAGTTTTGAAATTATAAATAGTACTGTGGAACAACTGAATCGTGGTAGAGGTAAAGTTGCAGATGCAGTAAGAGCTAAGGTGGACACTGCACTTTCAAAAAACCCTGGATATGAAGAACTACAAAAGGTTGTTGCTGTGATGAGTGGTGAATCAACAGTGAAGATTAACTTGGACTTATCCCCAGCAGACATTGTGAAATTGAATTATGTACCAGTTACTTCTTGTGACGTCGAACGCTCTTTTAGTCAGTATAAATCTATCCTCAGAGACAATAGAAGAAGATTCACTTTTCAGCACTTGAAAGAAATGTTTGTAACCTATTGTTATGGTAACAGACAATAAAAATTGTGTTTTGTTGAAACTACATTGGAAGATAAGGTACGTCCATTATATTTTTTGTTTAGTTTGATTAAAATGTACCAATATTTAACGTACATAGTCATTTTTTTATAATTTTAAGTCCATATTTAATTCCATATTTTGATAAAAATCCATATTTAATTCCATATTTTGGTAAAAATAACTACATATATATTTACATATTTCATATATTTTTAGTCCACATAAATCCGTTCCCTGGTTATTATAATATGTATTATATAGTACAGTACCATGATTGTGGCGTAAATTGTAAATAAATAGGGGCTGTAGGAATACGGAGTAGTAAAGGAAATTGTTTTGTTATGAATAGGAAATAGTAGAAGATAGGATTAGAAGGTAAGAAGGGTTAGATAATAAACGTAGAAATATAGTAACAAGTGTAGTGAATGAACATGAAAGACATAGTGGATGAACAATGAAATTATGAATATGCGTCGGTTTTAAACGTCTGGTAGTGTAATAGTTGTATTGTATTGCATTAATGCAATACAATACAAATACCATTGCAATGCAATACAATACAAATACAATACAGGCTGGGCCAAAAGTCACGCATCATAGGGATTATTTTATTACGTGTTCAATATGAGAACCGTTCATGTCAAAACATGTCTGTAAACGGTCAGCCATGTTCCGTAGAATATTGGTCACCAAGTTTGGTGTCACAGCACTGCACTCTGCTACAATTCGCTCTCGCAGATGATCTTTACCGCGTAGACTTTTGCCTTCAGGTAGCCCCATACAGCAAAATCCATTGGATTTATATCCGGGGATCGTGGAGCCCATTCCACTGGTCCTCTATGCCCAATCCACTGTGGGAAGTTGTCGTCCAGCCAAGTCCGTACTTGAATGGCATAATGTGGTGGTGCACCATCCTGCATGAACCAGTCAGGCTGTGAACCAATGATACCCAAATCGGGCAATAATGAAACTCTCACTTCGAGAACAGATTATTCGATTCTTAATATGATTCGAGAACACGTTATTCGATTCTTAATATTATTCGAGAACAGATTATTCGATTCTTAATATTATTCGAGAACAGTTTATTCGATTCTGCCCATCACTACACACAAGGCATAGTATTAATAAAGAACAACTGAACGATATCGATGCCCTAGGCAGGAATTGAATCCACTACAAAGACTTCCGCTCAGCACCAATATTGCATAATATTCAGCAACGCGCGCAATGATTTCATTTGCTTAGTGAAACATGTCATTGTAATCCGATAGTGGCACACATACTGGAAGGAAGTGGTCCCTGTTGGCTTGACACCTTCCTGAAGCAGAGAAATCCTTTGTTTTCACACTCTGTACCATAAACTGGGACACAACCGCAAAGCATCTGAATAGATGTTGAGTTCAGTGTGAGTAGAGGGCGCGTTGCTATGGCAACGTACTCACATGGTCTTGTTTCACATCCCGGAGCAACGTACAATAGGAGCAAAATGTGACTACATCGTATCATGTGACGAGCACACATTGCCAAGTGCTCATAGTTTCTCTAAAACAAAAGTGAAGCTACGTGCATGCAGTTGAAGTAATTCTATGTTACACCACACCATCTGTCATCATGAATATCACCATAATTTTTATCATTAATCATCATCATTATTTTTAATATCATGACAGCTATTACACCGTCATCACTACCACCATCATCACCGTCATCTTTATCACCACTATCATAATCACTGTCATCGTTGTCACCATCATCATCGTCATCTCATCATTACCGTCACCATTATCACCACTATCATAATCACCGTCATCATTATCACCACTATCATAATCGCCGTCACCATTATCACCACTATCATAATCACCGTCATCATTATCACCACTACAATAATCGCCGTCACCATATCATCACTATCATAATCACCGTCACCATTATCACCACTATCATCATCACCGTCATCATTATCACCACTATCATCATCACTATTATTATCACCACTATCATCGCCATCATCATTATCACCATCATCATCAGTGTCACCAAAGTCACCACTATCATCATCGCCATCATCACCACCACCTCGTCGTTACCAGTAGAACTGTCATTTTTTTAATCATTAATATAGGCTAATAATAATACAACTAATCTTATCTTCATGGTTATTTCACTATCATCATCACTCTTATCATCACCTACCACACTTATCATTATCATCATCATCATCATCGCGTGTGGAAATGTCTTCAAAATTTCGTAGTTACTACTTAAATATTTAATAATTCATCATTACTGACCTGAGCCAATGTCAAAGGCAATATCATTAAAGGCTGGTTCACAATAAACCGGGAACGGACACGAAAACAAGAACGAGAACGGAAATATTGTTAAAATAAATTAACTATTGTAACCGTGTATAATTTTTATACGAGACTTATGCAGAGTTGAGACAGAAAACGTTACTAATAAACCGTGAATAAGCTATGGACGTATAAACAGGCTGTAACTATACAATGGGAATTGCTTTGCAGTAGTTATATACACGAAACCCCTTGTTTAAGTGTTGTATATAGCGAAAAAAATGGCCGCCCTCTAACAGCTGTTCGTGTCGACTGTCATTTTATGATGATGGTTACCTTGTAACCACAGAAGAACAAACCAAAGATCATAGAATTATTAGAATAATATTGCTGTAGCTTGTACTCTTTGACCAAAATGTAGTGTGGTAATCGATTAGAGCCAGTTGTACTATCGATATTTAACACGCCACACTAGAGCGCTCTACCGGATGCAATAGAGAACCTCAGATATTCTATTACCTTTCTTAACGAAGTAATGACGAAACTATGACGTAGCTGTGTAACAGTCAAACTGTTATACACGACGTATGTAGTGATTATTAGTAAGGAATTTACACACGACTTATAAACGAGCTACTCATTGTATAAGTATAAGACAGTTAAACATCTCCACATAGAGTTTTTATTAGTAAGACCGTAAATGTTTACATTTTTTTTAATTTGTTTGTATTGAGTATACAACCTGTGTTTTGCCATGGGCATATCACAGGATATTTACACTGTTATACACAATACAAATGTTTACATTTAAATATATTTATTTTAACATAATTTCCATTCCCGTTCTCGTTGTAGTTTCCGTTCCCGGTTTATTGTTAACCAGCCTTAAGTCTCTTAGTAATTTCGACTACAGGTTCGAATCACGCTCGACGATATTGCTTTCCCATTGGCAATGTGATGTCCAGTGTTGCCGCAAGTGAAGTCATGCTGACGTCACATCACGTAATACAGGCTCCCGTCTAAAAACGAGAGAGATATCGCAAAAGTCAAAATATATAGTTCATTCTGTATACTTGAATCTAATATCGTTTACTGATACTGAAAAACAGCACCCTAATCTCTTAAATCACAAAACTCATTCAAACCCTTTTTTTTTCTATTACTGTAGTAGTAGTCAGTGAGGGAAGTGAAAAAAAAACCAGAGGCGGTATGCTACCCCACGATTTTTCCCCTTGCATACCCCGATTTAAAAAAGGCATACCCTCTCCCTTACAACATACACATACATGATCTATACAATAAATTGATGCGTGCAGTCAGTAACGCGAATCTTTGAAGCTTACGCAACACATTAAATTTCTTAATAAAATAATTTCAAGTTACTTCAGTTATTTGCTAGATCATTTTGCAATGTGCATTGAGACATCATTTAAAATAATGTTAAAGCTTCAAAGTGCCTTACTTAATTATTAATAAAAAGCGCAACAACAACAAAACTGGCAGTCACTAAATTGGCAACAATGGCCACCACAAGCTACAGACCACAGCCTTCTATACTTGAAATAGGCTACTACCACAGCTAGTATTATACAGTCACGAAGCTCAATACGTAGTAAATATGCATCCTTAGATAGTCGCTAACCACTAGGACCGCTGCTATCGCCTCATAACAGACAATGTGAAATAGTACCGGCACAGTCTATTGTTCCTAGTACCCTCAACAACTCATGCTTCGTGACTGTATATACTATATAAGTCATGTCAATTGATGCCCATAGGAGCAAGCGCGCGCTTTAGAGCTCAGGAGAGCCTGAGCGCTTTACAGCGGAAAGGAAAGAGACAGACGAAAGAGGTAGTATATACCGCTTGGTCGAGCTATATCAAGGGATGGCCAGCACTGATTCAATGGATAAAGAAAAGAGAACTTATTAAAACTGTATCCATGTTAATTTTTTGATTTGTCTGAGAAGTATAACTGCATTATAAGAATGTAAGTTCTAATTTTAATGCTTGTTTTTCACAAGTTTGATTTTTTTATTCGAAAGAAATATTTTCTCAACTTTTTTTTTATAGAAAAGTGAAATTTTCAGATATAGGCCTATTTATTTAGTAGCCTTACAGAATGTTTTCGTAAATCTAATATACCGTAAATACGTATTACTGAAGTTAGTGTATTGAAAATTTTGAAAATATTCGCATGGAAATTATTTGTAAGGAAATGAATTAACAAAGCAACTACTGTTACATCATAAGCAAAAGATACGTGCCCATGTGCTGTAAAAATGTCAGCTCTATAGCTTCAGCACAGTTTGAGAAAATAATTTAATATTCTGATGATAGGAAGTTGGTCACCAATATCACCTTAAAAGCATAATGCGATAAGAGTTTTGTTATGTAATATTAGTTACACTTAAAACATATACAGCACCTAGGTAACTTTCCTTTGTACTGTAATATTGTTTTGATTGGTTTATTGATTACTTTTATAATGCTAAAGGTACCATCAATATCAATTCCAACTTATCATGTCATACTCAGTCTCTTTTTTTGAGATATCACTTTCTTTATTAATGATGTGTTTCATCCATTTAGTACAGTCTAATTGTCCTGCTATGGAATTTATGTGAATATTCCTTCTTAACTCCTTATTATATTATTAACATTTAAAACACAACTGCAATATTAATAAATTGGTATTAGTACTTTTGTTTTACAGACGATATAGATACTATCAAACAGAAAGAAGTCATATAAAAATTCCGACATAAAAATTTCACGTTCCGTCTGAAGTTTGTGGTTTTCTTAACCCAACAGGCTGCTTATTCATATACACATCCCTTCCTCTTTCCATACTTAGCGCTTGATGCCCGCGCACGACGTCAAGGTCAGAAAAATGCGCTTGCTTTGACATCACTGTACTAGACTGTGCTACTACCGTTGTAAATATTTCAGGGGTTGACTTATCAAATAAACGTGTCTAAATACACATTGAATAGAGTTCCAGAAGGATGTTGTATAGATTTACGAAGCAAACAGATAGTACTCTTTGCTGTGAAGAAATGTATAAACAAATTTTTACGGATCACATCTTTTCAGTGACGGTATGTCGTTTTTCACTAACGGTATGTTTTCTGGCCAAAGAAACCAGTGGCGGTATTCCATACCGGGGCATACCGTCTCACTTCCCTCACTGGTAGTAGTCTATACAACACTGTAGTATACAGGGTTAAATACGTAGTATTGAGATTAGAATTGAGTTTTTACAGTGAACTGCCGTTTCGAAAGTTTCAGGAACGCATTGTCTTCTAGTTACCATTAAGAGCGCAGAAGGCGTGACAGATATGTCACGCTACCAAGAAATGGGTTAAAACTGCGGAGAGAAAAGAGTGGGGGGACCAGTCCGTGATGGCGAAATGCATTTGTAGTAATAACTCTGCTCACTGGTGGGATATTGTCTCAGGTGGAACTGGAAACATCTCAGAGAATTAAGAGAAAACTTAGCAGAGAAAACTAGACTTACAAGCAGGCTCCGTGTACGCCTTAGTAGGCCTATGTGTTACTTAACAGTGCTGATTATCTTGCAGTGGGATGTTATCTGGCAAGACAAGTTCAGGGATTAGCGAAGGCATTATCTGGCAATTGTCTTATAATCGGGGAAAATCTTTGGAAAAACCAACAAGATGATCAGTTCAAGCGAGATTCGAACCCACTCCTAAACGTATCCTTGGAGCACGAATCGAGCTCGCTAACCCTAAGCTACCTCGATGACCTCAGTATACTATTGACATGTTATCCTTTAATTGGTATTTTACATACAATACTGAGTTATATATAAATTGTCCACACCTGTGGAGTAACGGCTAGCGCGTCTGGCCGCGAAACCAGGTGGCCCGGATTCGATTCCCGGTCGGGGCAAGTTACCTGGTTGAGGTTTTTCCGGGGTTTTCCCTCAACCCAATATGAGCAAATGCTGGGTAACTTTCGGTGCTGGACTCCGGACTCATTTCACGGCATTATCACCTTCATCTCATTCAGACGCTAAATAACCTAAGATGTTGATAAAGCGTCGTAAAATAGCCTACTAAATAATATATAAATTCTCTCTATGGTACTCTACTTTGCAAAATATATTATTAATTAATTACAAACTGCCCCCCATTCAGGGTAGCCCTTATGGACTCAGTATAGCTCAAAAAAAATAAATATATCCCTACATATGTAAACATATATAGGCTAATTAAATTTAAAAAAATAAACAAAGAAAAGGGAACGAAAAATTACAATTGCTATTAATGTGGCACCATGTAATTAATCAGGAGTTAACAGGATATTTTGACACAGTTATCACAATGTCATCCCTCAGAGATGTTGGCAGAGCAAATTTCCGTCGAAATTCTTCGAAAAAAAGCTGGTATAGTCTCTCGAGCACCTAAGAGCAAGCCAAATACCTCAACGTGAATTAAGGCATATTTCAGCTTGAAATAGTTGACTGTAGCCTCAAAGATCGACTTCTTCTCATGGTGGATCTCGGCTGACAAATGACATCCTACTTCATAACGTATCGTGGTGTCCACAATGATGCCCTGTTTAGTGTCAGCATTGTACGCTAAAATATCGTCTCGTCTCGTTGACCCATTTTCAGTTAGACAGGAGATTTCTTCTTCTACTATCCAGCCCTTATTTCTTAATGCGGCAGCAATTTTGGATCTTATAAGATGATGTCTAGAGTTCCTCAAGAGCAATCCCTGTTTACAGAATCCCAAGACGTGTGCTAAAGTTTCAATCTCCGGGCAGCCATGCCTGCACCGGGTACCGTCAAGAGATCTGCCGGGAACGGAACGAACAGCTGCTAAATTTGCTGTCATTTTCAGGCTAGATATCTATCCACTGGTCAAAAGCCATTTCTTGTCAGCAACCCAACTGTTGGCGGCTGTAACTTCGCTGTACATCTCAAACCTTTCCCCCGTCCTGAAAGGGTCTTCTATGATTCATATTCACGACCCCGCAATTTTTCTCGAAAATTTCGAATTGCAGCTTTAGTAAAGTCTTCGGGAATCACACGACGATTTGAGTTCAATATCTGTCTCATCATACTAACATGCGGATTATCTGCTCTGATTAATGATAGACAGATGTTACAATGTTGAAGAAAAGCTTTCCACGAAGCGCGTATTAACTGAAGTCCTTTTAACTTTTTACTAGCGTACAGCATGCTATTTGGAATATCAGTCGAGAGGAAAAGCATTTATTTTGTCTTACTAATAAAAACTCTTATACAGATGTTCAACTGCCTTATAGGATGAATAGCTCGTTTATAAGTCGTGTGTAAATTCCTAACTAATAATCACTACATACATCGTATATAACAATGCAACTGTTATATAACTACGTCATAGATTCCTCATTATTACATTACTAAAGATAATAACTGAGATCTTTTATTACATTTGATAATGTGCGCTAGTGTACCGCGCTAGGTATCGATAGTACAGCTATGCTTGATCGATTACCACGCTATATTTGAATCAAAGAGTACAGCTACAACAATATTATTCTAATTCTGTGCTCCTTGATTTATTGGTCTGTGGATACAAGGCTACCATCATCATAAAATAACAATCGATACAAAGAGCTGTTAGAGTGGCGACAATTTGTTTCTCTCTATACAGCACTTAAAAAGGGAGTTTCGTGTGTATAACACAGCAAAGCAATTGCCAAGTATAGTTACACATTGCTTAAATACGGGGTGATTCACGAGGATTTACCTCCCTTACGGAGCTTATTACCAAAGACTTTCTGAACAAAAAATGTCATATAAAACTTTGTCTTAATCTCAGTATTTTCAGAATGACACTAATTTGAAGTTGTTTGTAAAATACTACTCGTATTATTGTTGAATTTTAAGGGTAAAAGAATATTACAGATAAAGAATGAACAATTTAGTGTATCATTTCTTTAATTAGCTAGTATTCTGAAGCTAAAGATGCCCGTGAATTCCATAGTTGCTTCGTATAGAATTTTTTTTTTTTTTTCGATTTTTAACTACAAAATTACATTTTCTTACGCATTTATCACATCAATTGTTACAAATCACTCTACTCTTGTGAATTCTTTCAGACTGTACGTTAGGATGCATAATTAAACTGTGAAGAATCAAGTCCTAAAGTCGTATGATTTGTAACAATTTTTGTGATAAGTGTGTAAGAATTGTGTAATTTTTAGTTAAAAATTGAAAAACAAAATCTGTACAAAGCAATTAACAACACATTTTTAGCTACAGAACACTTGCCAATTAAAGAAATGATACTTCTGAATAGTTCATTCTCTATTTGTACTATTTTTTACCCGCAAAACTAAAGAAAAAGGTATTTTACTAAAAACTTCAAATTAATGTAACTATAAAGATATTGAGATTAGGACAAATGTTTATGTTTTTTTTTTTTTTTTTTTTTTTTTTTTTTTTTTTGCTCAGAATGACTTCGAAAATAAGCTCGTGAATCACCCTGTATATCCATCGCTTATACATGGTTTGTTGGTAACGTTTTCTGTCCTAACTCTGCATAAGTCTCTTATAAAAATTATACATTGTTAGGAAGACCAATAGTTTATAAATGTGTTTGGTTCATATTGTCGTTTTGAATTTTTAGGATTTTTTGTATTATTGTATCGTTGTTATATAACTACTTTTCCATTTTTTCAGCACGATTTTGTCTCATTTTTATAATAAATCAATTAATCACTTTTTCATTACAGTTTTCATGTACGTCTATTGGAAGAAACTTTCTAACAAAGTAAAGAACACATTACTCCAACTACCCTTTGAAACTTCATCGCATCATTACGCAACGAAATGAGCGTGGTTCAATACAAATGTGTACAAAAAAACTAAAAGCTTACATCAGTTTGTACGTCTGTCCATAAGTGTTGCAGAAGTAATTCGTTCGATTTACAGACTATAAAAATAAGGCAGTATGCTAACAACAGCTAATGCAAAATGTTCGTTTTTGAACTGTGATGTAGGCCTATTGATGTGATGTTTTTATTTCATTTAATTTGTGTTCGATTATATCATGACTGACCATTATTGCAGACGACTGCATTATCTATAGAAAGATTAGAAATAATTCAGATGTGGATGCTATTCAAACAGACTTGAATAAAATTTATAACTGGGCGTTAATGCATAGGATGAAAATAAATGGTTCTAAAAGTAAATCTGTAACATTTTGTGAAACCCGAGAGGAAACTAGTCTAAATTACGAATTCAGTGGTGTTGTAATTCCGCAAGAACAATGTTGTAAATACCTAGGAGTGTATCTAAACTCCAAACTTTCTTGGGGAGAGCATGTTGATAATGTTACGGGTAAAGCATGGAGGGCACTTCACTTTATTATGAGAATCTTGAATAAGGCTAGCCCCAAATCGAGGGAAATAGCATATCTGACGTTAGTGCGACCGTTAATGGTATACGGAACTACATGTTGGGATCCCTATAGAATATATCAGATAAATTCCTTAGAAAGAATCCAGAATAGGGCAGCTAAATTCGTTAAAGGTAAAAGAGAAGACGGAAACGATACGATGAAAGAACTTAAATGGGAAAGTTTGGAAAAATAGACGTAGAAAAACTAGAATAACATCATTGTATAGAGCACATCTAGGTCAGAAAGAATGGGTAGACATAACGGCTTGGTTAGAGAAGACAACGTACTATGGTAGGAACGATCATGATTTTAAAATCAAATATAGGAAACAGAAAACGGATGTAGGTAAATTCTCATTTTTAAATAGAACTATAAATGATTGGAATGACCTACCTGCAGCGGTCTTTGAGGGCTGTCCTTCCTTCAGGAAATTCAAGACTGAATTAAAAAGTTATGTATAAAGTGTAAATTAAAATTAAGATGACATGTTTAACATTTAATTTTTTAAGGTGATGCGTATTTATTTAGCCTGACGAGTTACTCCATTGGTTTGAATTGTAATAGCGTGTAAGAGGGTCTTAGACTAGAAATGTTTAGTTTAAATATAGTTCTGTTTATAAGTATGCATAACGGTATAATTATTTGTCTTATTTGAGCTGGTGTATCAGTGAAGCGTGGTGAGCCAGTGAAGTTATAGCTTTACAGTGCAGTGAATAGTTCCGATCAGTGATAATTTATAGTGTCAATGAAATGTGTTCTATAGTGTCAGTGAAATGTGTTCTAAAATGTCAGTGAAATGCGTCATAGTGCCACTACAGTGAGTGAGATGAGAGTAAAGTGAAAGATTATTATCAGTACTAACTTATGTAGGGCCTCTACATGTGTAGATTGTATTGTAAAATTAGGTTCACTTATTAGTTAGGTTATTATTATTATTATTATTATTATTATTAATTGTAATTATTGTGTAAAATTGTAGTGTGTATTCTTATTGTATTGTGTATATAATTGTATTGTGTATTGTAATTTTATTGAGTATTGTTTATATTGTGTATACCACTGCCACCGGGTGCTTGCCCACTTGCAGTGTAAATAAATACATACATACACCACATATAAAACTCCTTTTATCTGCTAGAGGAATAAATAATTAGATAAAATTATACATGTCAAGTTACTTTAGGCTGAAACTATATAAATGTTAATGTTAACTACTACGGATAGGCGACCACTTGGAGCGCCATTACATTGGAATATAAAATGACGCTTACGATGCGAAATGCGTATTTTTACTATCGAAACAACTGCCATTCCAGTGTAAATAACTTCATACAGAAGACAAAGAAGCTCGTTTCAATAAAGAAAGTTTTCCTGCAAATTTGCAATATTGTTTCTTCACTCACTTTAGTGCTATGTACTTACTTGTTTTATTTTTTATTCGTGACATTTATCATGTTTATTCATTGTATTACTTAAATTCGTGTCTTCAAAATATTTATATCTGTAGGAAGTGGATGGTATTGAAGAAGATTGTTTTAATTCCACTTTATTAGCGTCCTAAACATTCTTCAAAGGCCTATATAATCTGATCATTTATTCTGGACATTAGCATACTATATAACCAAGCATTTTGTATTATTCTACTAAACGTTGTAAATATACTGTATGTTAGGACATTTGTAGCGACACGTGTAGCCACCAAGTGTCGCTACGTCTAGCCACCCAGCAGCAGTATTTGTCGCTGCGATGAGCGGTATGTTTGTCATTTCGTTTACATATTGTAGCCAGGTCATCATTTCTTGTAAACTGGAAGTATTTGACTTCTCTGCCTTTGGTTTTCTTCGCATAATTGTTGCATCCGAACACGACACAATCTGGCATTTTGTAGTTTTTAAATCACACATAGGAAAACCTGTATAAACATTTTCATGTAGGGGAGACTCGGCTAATTCCGCAATATTAAGAAGTAAATCTATCATATTTTTATCAAAATGTTTATTGAAAAATATTATCAAGGTATGTAGACGTGGACGAAACCTTTCATTACCAAATGAGATAAAGAGACCTATTAAAATGCAAATATATTTAGTTGTACATACATTATAGTTGAAAAAGAACAACTCGGGTAATTCCGCAACAGTGAGGATAAATCCGCAATAGGACTTGGCTAATTCCGCAGTAGTAAATAATTATGAAATACATTATGAAAGTAACATAAAAGGAACAATTTATATGTAACAATGCTCACTTTCTTCACAGCTGTATAGCAAAACACGAGAAACAGCCAACTTTCGATGTTTCACTGTATTTCCGACAGAGGTGTCGACCAATATCCTTGATTTTTTTCTATTGCACTGCAGAGGACATGCCTCCTGTTGACAGCCTCTCAAAACTTACGTTCACGCTATTGTAAAGCCGCAGTAAAATCATATATGCTCTACTGCGGAATTACCCGTACTGCAAGCAATGATCAGCGATAGAGTCATTAATAAAGTGATATTCGTGTATCTCTTTATTCAACGAAAAACTTTCAAGTTATTTAAATACTGTATGCTGTAAAGGTATTCTACAAAACATTTCCTCTCAGTAGACTACCCGCACGTAATAATAATCCTTTATTACGGAAAACGAATTTTATAAACAACGAATAATAATAATAATAATAATAAAATAAGACTTAGGGGCAAGCGTCTGACATGTTAGGCCTATTCGTGAACAATTAATTTTCCTCCTTAAACGAATTAACATTATTGTTAGTTACTGGGAATTCCTTATTATGAAATCCATATTTTTAAATTTGAAATTTATATTAACATATTTATTTCCGCTTTAATAATTCCCAAAGGAGACTCAGAGAGTCAAAGAATATACAACTCAAAAGACTTTTATTTCCTAACTGACAACAAATAAAGAATAAATATCATGCAAAAAGAAACAAATAAAAAATTGTAATAAAAGTACAAACAACCATGTGAAATGAATGGCCATGCTTTAATTTTTTAGGAAAGAGATAGAAAGCGAAAATCAAATGTCATATAAAGGACACACAGATTAAGACTTTAAAAACTGTGAAATAACAAATCAAAGTTATTCATTTTACAGTATAGAATTACAATAATTTAGTGCAATGTAAATTTACAAATGCGTATGGCTACTTGCGTAAACTAATTTTAAATACTATTTTCTTAACCTTACTCCTGTTTTTTTGTTACTTCACCGGAAGGAAAATAAATATCGCCACTGAGTTCCCTTCTAGTAATTGAATTTGCAGCCAGGCATACAACACCTTGGCATTTTATTTAGGCTTAATTTATTCAAAAATAAAACAAGTGACATTGATGTGTTCAGTGAAATTTGTCTCTCGAATTAGCTACAAGATATCGCAATTTGTACCACCCCGTTTATCTTATAGCGTAGGAATATATTTTGTTTGTCAAAATCTTTATGAGACACTGAGGCTGTAACATACCCTAGGATTCACCTTTCAGTTCACCCTCCCCCGAAATTTAATAATCTGAGAAACGTGATCTATAACGTAAACTCTGTTTTCTATTGGATAAGATGTACAATGGGAGAAGGGCATTATCAAATTCGAAGGAAAACGCGTTTTTTTTTTTTTTTGGTTGAAATTCTCAGTATGTATATGTAATCATAACAACAGAATCAACTTGTGTTTGTGAGCGAGTAAAGTAGAGGGCGAGATTGACTTTTAGATGGGACATTATTATCATGACAGATTTATAACAATATGGTGCCAATAAATATTGCTTCGTTTATGTATAGTCCAGTCTAAGCTGCCCCATGTTTTAACTCTCTTCAAAATATCTTTCTTTAAAAATACATACATTTTTTTCTTTCAATTTCGACCTAAAGAATTCTTCAATAATAAAATATATACAAAAGCGTTCCAGCAAACCCTTCACAGCAATTTCGTTTAGTAAAAAAAACGTACAATTCTTTTGCAGGACAACCTCACAAATCAGTATTGTTTATAAATATTATTGTGTTATAAATACATTTCCACTTTGAGTTGTATTTTGGGATATAGGGGTCAAGTTTAAATTCCCACAACATCCAATAAGCATTCTGCAAAACCAAGAAAAAGTGAACTTTTATAATAGATGTGTTTACTTGTACTCTTTATTTGAGATTGTACATTTTTTATTTATTTCATTTTCGACAAAAGGTAATCTTCAATAATAAAATCTATACAATAGCATTCCAGTAAACAGTTCACAGCGACTTCATTTGGTAAAAAAAATTCACACAATTCTTCCACAAGACAGATCTCTCAAATATATTACAAACACATTTCCTCTTTGAGTTGTATTTTAGGGAATAAGGGTCATTTTAAAACTTCTTTTTACTTAATGTTGAGATGCTTTAGAAATTCATGAATTGACAAGGAAAGAGCATTATAATCTGTTGTAAAACCCCATGACCCTTCTACAGAACCACGAAAAATTAGGTCTTTATAATAAGTATGGGTACAGCCTTTCAGCAAACTCTTCAGCCACACCGTACTTTCGATTGTTATTGACGATCAATATTTCCTGTTGAAAAACCGACACAGGAATAAACGTTTCCTTTATGGCACTGCTATAAATTTTCTTCTCATGCACATTACGATTGTGTGACCGTAACAGTGTACAATCCAAAAGATGTGTCATAAAGATGAAAATAGGGTTAAGGAGAGAGGAGGTGAAGAAGGAGATCTTTTAAATAGTAATTATTATTATTATTATTATTATTATTATTATTATTATTATCACAGTAATCAACAAACCGTCAAGACTTGCTATAATAATAGGAAATGCTGAAGTTCTCATTTTGACCAAAGTATAAATTTCGTCTCAATACTGCGACCTATTGCAGGGAGTTTGTAACTACAGTTTGCGTCTGGACTTCCACTGTGTATTTAAATTGCACTCTGTCCTGTAGCCTTCAGTATGTTTTAACAGGTAAATGCCTCATAACCTACTTTAAGCTGTTTCTCAAGACCTGCGGCTTCTAACTCAATTTCCTTCCTCGATCCCCAGGCAAGATAAATGTAAATACTCTGAAATTATTTACACAGGATGTTGTACTCGGAGGCGAAAGTTTGCGCGGAACTTCAGCCTCTGAAATAGCAGGATTATGAGGACTTACTGCCTGCAAAACAAAACGTTGGCTCTCTTAATATTGCTCTCTCGCACAGAAAATAAATAGAAGTCTGCAAGGTAGTGTTCACACAATCAATGCTTGCAGAAGCTTATTTTATCTAATCTAATCTTGGAGCACCGTTAGTCATACGGCTAGGGCATCTTTTTACGCTAGGGACTCGAGTTTGAAGCTCGGTAATGGTATAAGGAATTTGTGGTGAAAAAAAATAACTGCATCAACATTCGAATATATTTTCATAATCCATAACCATCAACGACGTAATATATTCCGTAAGATACAAACTCCATAGATACGAGTACTTGTAGGTATGCATTGTAGGTAAAGGATACAACACACCATCCTCTCTTAGACCGGTTACAAACTACACCGAGAGATGTGTACAGCCAGTTCCACCGTTTCGGACGTGTGAAATAAGTAATGGGAACGTTGAGAGCGAGTATCTTATCTTTGCCACAAAATGTGGGCAAGAAAGCTGACAATTGTGATTGTCAGATTGCTGACGTTACATCTATTTAGGAGTTGGTACCACTCTCAGCCGAAGTGACAACAGAACTGATTGGACAGTGTACTCAAGGACACACCCCAGAAACGTGAAGTGCGAGTGTCTTGCCTTTGACGCAATCACCACCGGCGTAGCTCAGTCGGCTAAGGCGCTTGCCTGCCGATCCGGAGTTGCGTTCGGGCGCGGGTTCGATTCCCGCTTGGGCTGATTACCTGGTTGGGCTTTTCCGAGGCTTTCCCCAACCATAAGGCAAATGTCAGGTAATCTATGGCGAATCCTCGGCCTCATCTCGCCAAATATCATCTCGCTATCACCAATCCCATCGACGCTAAATAACCTCGTAGTTGACACAGCGTCATTAAATAACCAAGTAAAATAAAATAAAAATTGACGCTATCAATGTTTGGTGGTACCGTTCTCAGTTGCACTGGCAACGACTGCTCACTGACTGACTTTCTACTCAAAGACACGCGCCAGAAACGCTGACACTGGCTATAATGTGTGGAGTCCTATGTTTGATTACATTGAGTATAAGTTAGATGTACATGGATCATACTAGCTTTGCTTGCAAAACAGGGCTCTGACTCGTCTCCCCGCTCCGTTTCGTGTGTTTACATCTGCTTATTCGTATAGAGCAGTATAGGTACTGAACAATGAGAATGCTACTCACGTATAAAATATTCTGTCACGTGTAGGCCCTATTTAATAACAAACAAAAAGTTTGTTTAAAACCATCTTATGGACAACAGAAGATTGTACTCACAATAAATAAAACGTGTCTAAATTTTATATTTTGTTTCATAGTATTTTTTCACCCATAAAGTAAAAGCCAATGCTCATTATTTTTCGCTTATTTACAGAGTTTTTAATATTTAAATTGCACTTTTTAAAATAAATAGATATTATGTTTTTTCAAAGCGAAATGAGTTTAAAAGTAAATAATATGATAATTTATTGAAAGGATTGAAATTTGAATATCCACAATTAAAATGTGTAAATATTGAAATATATATAATATATTTTTGGTTCTCATATTTCAACTTAAGTTCATTTAGAAGTGTTTGTAGGTTGTTTTCATTTCCATGTATTACCGTCTCTAATGCCAGATTACAGAAATTAATTATGAATAGACATACTTGTATTACACGTGAACGTTGTAACAGGTCTATAAACAAATAAATAAATAAATAGATAAATAAATAGTGGAAATTACAATAATACAAGAAATCACAATAAAAACAAAATTATTTACACTGACTACTTGCTTTACGAGTCTCTGTACATTACAAGAGTGACTGTAAACATTTTAAGTGTTTCAAAAGAAACATTTCCCCTTCTTTCTGATAAAATACGTTTTCTTCCTTCCTAATGAAGTGCTCGCTACCAAATTCTTCTATTAAAGCACTCATTTCCAACCGTTTAGCTTTCTTTTGCTTTGACATGATTCTCTGAACATCAGACCTGAAGTGTGTAGTTTAATAGTTTAAATTACATGTCTAAAAAACAATATGTAATAGACAAGATCAGTTAAAATGGCACAATTACAAAGAGATTGTACATTCAAAAAGTTCGTCAAGGTTATAAAAAGGATTTAAAATTAATCAACTAGAGGTGTAAAATTTGAGAGCATCTCTGCTTAAATTAAAAATATGTTATTGAAATTTATTTGCATCCATCAATGACATTTGACAAAAACGTTTTTGCGATTTAGCAAGTCTACAAGTTATGATATTAAAATAATTTCCTTGTCTTGTGTCATGGGAATGAATATCATTTCTTAATGTCAAATTTGGAAGATTGTCCTTAACATACAAAATTAACTCTAGAATATATAAATTTATTATAGTCATAATTTTGTTTTTCACAAATAGTGGTTTACAGTGTTCATTAAAAGTTCCATTTGATATAATTCTTACGGCTCTTTTTGAAGCAATAGGACCCTATTTATAAATAAGTACAGTTGCCTCATAGCAATATTCCATTGGTATACTCCTACATACCTACACTGTTTAGCGTTGATCGGAGGCTTTAGGTAACCAAACGCAGGATTATAGTAATGTGAAATATGCTCCGAGAAATGCGCGAAATCGCAAGCATTGTTTTAAATGAAACGTCACACATTACAACTAGTTTCTCGCTCATCTCGCGGGAGATAAACACATTTATCGCTCTAATCGCTAGCCCAGCGAATTTTCAAGACATATTCGGCCTCTGTCAACGATTACGAAAACGTTTAAATTCGTTATTCGGAAAACAGTAAAATGTTTTGTATATGTCATAGTGGGTCATTGAAATTGTTCGATGTCATACTTCTTTGTATAACACACCAGACGATAACTATAACAATATTAAATTGAAAGAAGAAATTTTGAAGCAGATATAAACGATTCAATCAGACATTAGGTTAGGCTTTTGATTTGCAATGCGAATCAACATGCGAGTGACTATGAATGAAATGGTTTTATTATGAGATAATATTTAACAATAGAAATATAGTATGACGATTTTATATTATATACAGGGTGTTTCAAAAATACGGGGCATAATTTCAGGTATGTATTTCCCACATGTAGACAATCAAAATAGTTCATTACAACATGTGTCCGGAAATGCTTTATTTCCGAGTTATGGCCTTCACAACATTGAAATTCACCGGAACGTTTTTCTTTCCGCAGGTCGTTGCCGTCAAAGGAGACATTAAGAGAGCACTCTGACAGTTCATTCCGAGGCGAAGGTTACATTCAGTGTTGTGTAGGCGTTAGACTGTGCGACATGTATTCAAATCAAGACCTGGCAGAGATACACTTCATGTACGGTAAGGCGGACGGCAATGCTGCGCTGGCTCGTCGTTTGTACCAGGAGAGGTACCCACAGCGGCAATGTCCAGATCGGAAGACATTTGTACGTCTCCATTACCGTCTGTGCGAGTATGGAAAATTTAACTCTCCTGGTTTGGGAAGGGGACGACCAAGATCTACAACTCCAGAAGTACAGGAGGAGATTCTGGAGGCTGTGAACATGACTCCTTCTATCAGCACACGAAGGGTAGCGTTGCAAGTCAATGTTCCTCATACGACTGTCTGGAGACTGCTGAAAGAGTATCAATTGTATCCTTATCATTTGCAACGTGTACAGGCCCTGTCACCAGCAGATTACCCTGCACGAGTTAGGTTCTGTCAGTGATTCTTGCAGCAGTGTGGTGTAAATCCGAACTTTCCTGCCTTAGTATTATTTACAGATGAAGCACAGTTCACACGAGATGGCATAACAAATTTCCACAATCAGCATGTATGGGCGTATGAAAACCCAGTGCAACTGTTCCATCTCATCACCAGGTGTGGTTCTCCCTCAACATGTGGGCCGGTATCATTGGTGATCGATTAGTTGGATCCCATGTACTTGTAGACAGACTTACGGGGCAGGCGTACACAAACTCCCTGGAAAACACCATACCTCATATTTTAGAAGACACTCCACTGATCAATCGTCAACACATTCACTTCTTGCACGATGGCGCTCCTGCACACTTCAGTCGTACGGCTCGCCGGTACTTGGATCGAAGGTTTCCTGATCGATGGATAGGTAGAGGTGGCCCAATTGCTCGGCCTCCACGCTCACCTGATCTGAACCCTCTCGATTTCTACTTGTGGGGCCATTTAAAATCATTGGTTTATTCGTCTCCGGTGCCTGATTTGGAATCCCTTCGAAATCGAATTGTGGCATGTTCTGAGGACATACGCAATACTCCTGGAGTTGGGATCGTGTTCGCAGGTCAATTAGGCATCGATGTGAGGTCTGTATTCAAGCAGGAGGTGGACATTTTGAACATCTTCTGTAATGACAACGACCTGCGGAAAAAAAAACGTTCCGGTGAATTTCAATGTTGTGAAGGCCATAACTCGGAAATGAAGCATTTCCGGACACATGTTGTAATGAACTATTTTTATTGTCTACATGTGGGAAATATATACCTGAAATTATTCCCCGTATTTTTAAACACCCTGTATATTAGGCTTAATGTATATATTTCATGTTAGTCAACACGATCATTTATTAAGGATTCGGTTTTCTTCATTGAATCCGTGATGCAGAGGTTGATTTATTGGACTGGAGCGAATGTTATTTTTGTTTATGAAAAAGTGTGTGTGCGTGCGTGCGTATATGCGTGTGTGTGTCCAATGCCCACTCACTTCACCTGCGTGATTCTCGTATTATAATTAAGCCAATATGTGTTCAAATGTTTCTTGTTCTTATGAAAGAAAGTTAATAATGTATATGTATATATATTCCGCAATTTGAAAACGTTTAACATGCTGCGGATAGATGGCAGAACTGTGACCCCATTGCGCATGCGCGTCTCGTCAAAGCCGTAGTTCACCAGGTAACACATAATTAAACCATTTAAATTTGCTGTATTTTGTTTAAGAATCTAAAATATGTTATATTCCAAATTTAAATGTAGTCACCAAGTCTATGTAGGCCTAGTTATTGAGTCATTTGTGAATTTCGCCAGTTTTGAATCTCCAGATTGGCCAATGAAATTCTTTATATATAAAAATATTCGTAATTTTATTCTTTGTTTGTTATTTACACAGCCGAACAGCTAGAACGTCGACTTTCCACGCCGATAACTCAAGTTCAAATCCCGATAGGCCCACGTGAAATGTATTGCGGACAAAGACTATCTTAGGTTGTAGGTTTCTCGAGACAATGCCCTTCCCTCATCGGCATTTTACCACCATTGCTCCATTAATCATAAGCATCACACGGCATTGGATCGCTGCAGACCATCTCTCATTGTGCACTGGAAAACGCTGGGGGAATGACATTAAATTCAAATACCCACCATTGGAAATAAAAAGACATTTATTATTAGCTATTATAGCCTTTCGAATCCACAAAAGATTAGGGAAAATGCGGGAATTTTACTTGAAGCAAGTAAAGACGTAGGTTTGGAAGTAAATCCCATGACGAGAATATTGTACGAAATGGAAATATAAAAATTGGAAATTTATCCTTTGAAGAGGTGGAAAAATTCAAATACCTGGGAGCAACAGTAACAAGTATAAATGATACTCGGCAGGAAATTAAACACAGAATAAATATGAGAAATGCCTGTTATTATTCTGTTCAGAAGCTTTTATCATCCAGTCTGCTGTCAAAAATATGAAAGTTAGAATTTATAAAACAGTTATATTACCAGTTGTTCTTTACGGTTGTGAAACTTGGAGTCTCACTTTGAGAGAGGAACATAGGTTAAGGGTATTTGAGAATAAGGTGTTTAGGAAAATATTTGGGACTAAGAGGATGAAGTTACAGGAGAATGGAGAAAGTTACACAACACAGAACTGCACGCATTGTATTCTTCACCTGACATAATTAGGAACATTAAATGCAGATGTTAGAGATGGGCAGGGCATGTAGCACGTATGGGCGAATCCAGAAATGCATATAGAGTGTTAGTTGGGAGGCCGAAGGGAAAATGACCTTTGGGGAGGCCGAGACGTAGATGGGAAGACAATATTAAAATGGATTTGAGGGAGGTGGGATATGATGGTAGAGAATGGATTAATCTTGCTCAGGATAGGGACCAATAGCGGGCTTATGTGAGGGCGGCAATGAACCTGCGGGTTCCTTAAAAGCCAGTAAGTAAGTATTATAGCCTTTCGTGAGAAAAACATTTGTTTAATCATTCTGAAATAATTTTTCTTTTGTTCTGTCTTTCTGATACTTAAGGTTGGGCTTCATAATTAATTTATAAATAAGCAGGTTTTATTTCCTGGATGTAATGTATTGCCAAGATATTAAACAGGTCATAGTATGTTTCTCTGAAAAGTCTTAATGCTGTTAATTTCTCCCTTATCACTATTTTCAGCAGTTGTAATGGTTCCAAGATGTTGAAATGTGTTCACTCAGACAAATGTGTATTGATCCAATTGCATATTGCCATTAGAGCCGAGATTTCGTCGGTTATACCCAGCCAGACATAATGGACATTTTAAGGCGATGAGGAAATAGCTCAACATGACGTCTTCGAAAATGATGTAGCATCGTGAATCCAGTGCCATTACTAGTAATGGAAGTTCAGACACCGAACGTATGAAGTTAACTACGTCGCGTATTATAGCTACAAGTCGTGTTGTTTACACCAACTCAGGATAATACAGAAACTTCTACGGAACATTATGTCCTTGAATCAAAACTTTGCTCTCTATAATCAGGTGACTAAAACCCCTGATCACATATCTGGGCTAAAACAAATAGGGTATAAGACACATTTACGAAAGAGACGTAGGCCTATTTCATTCTCTTCTTTGTAGAAAGTGGTGGTAGCCTACACTTTAAATAAAAAGGTGTACTTTAAGTATCACTAATTTTGTTGCAATGTACAACTATATATACCGGGACATTATTTTATTTTTACTTCAATTTTTATTGTACCTGAGTTTTTGAATGTACTTCACTCCCACCCCAGATCCAAGACCTCATATACAGCCATAGTAGCCTTACGGTCATAGTAAACAGTACGTTCCAAAAATACGTTCGCGTTTTCCAGTGACGAAAGAGCTTTCAATATTGAATCATTTTCGCACAGGTACTGTCGTCCATTTGCCTACGTCGTATCCCGGTTTCCCCCACCAGCTTCTATTCGCCAGCTAGTGGCTGGGCTGTCTTAGCTCTTTTTTGAGAACATTAATTTCTGTTAGGAACTGGACGTCTATGTAATATTATACAACTGTTTAAAATAACTTAAATAAGAGGGCCTCGTTAAGTAATTAACTGCCACGTGATTTCCTCCTTTCTACGACCCTACGACATAACCACTTGGACAGACAATAAATAATATGTCTGAGTAATTTTATCTTTTCGGATCGGGCGGAAGTGAAGATTGAATTTACAGTACGTAAGGTACTCTTTTATAGAGTAGATACAGAATTATTTCAACATGAGTTACTAGTACAAAGAACGAAACTGGTAATTGGGATTAGGTACAATAGTCTATAGTGCGATAATATGCACAAAAGAACTGAAGCCTGTATCGAAATGAACGGCCAACATTTTAAAAAATGTGTTTAAATATCCATATTATATTTATTTTTCAATTTAACTTCATTCTCTATATTGTACGCTAATGTGCTGTAGACAGTACAATATACACTGCATAATGAATACGTCCACATGAACAGCTCAATTCGTGAGTAAAAACACTCATTGTTAATACTGTACTGTATTTTAATTAAACAAAAACCTAATGAAAATGATCAAACTCAAAAGCGCAATATTTCCTAGTTTACGTAAATGGATGAACTACTTTTCTTCCCTCCTATACCTAGTAACGCGATTTGTTTGTATATTACGCCAGTATCACCGAACTCCAGTCGTGGAAGGGGGTAGCAAACTGCGTTGATCCAGAGGTATAGGCAAGTTAATATTAAAAATGTTAGTAAGAATAAAATTATGTCCCTGTACATTCGTAAACTGTCAAACATAAACTCGTTTCGATTGTCACTCGAACAAGAAAATGTTCTTTCGACATCACACGATTGGTGCGAATTTGAAATAGTTTTTATTTATTATAACCTTGAGTTCATATTGCACTTCACAGGGTTTCAAATATGCAGGATTTTTTCAAGAACACTTTTCAGTTTTAGTTTAACACTTTTATTGTTACCAAAAATTGATCGTATAGAATTTAAAGTTATTTCATAACTCGAAGATAAGTATTATTGTGTACGCATGGTTGTTGGAGTCGGCAATTTTCTAGACGTATACTTTTCAACGAAGTGTTTAAAATGTAAATTTTAAAGTTTATGAAATGAAATATTCGCACATATCAACATCAGACACAAGTCATAATAAAAAGTGTACTGATCCGAAATCGGTTCACTAAACAATTTCAGATGTTTTGATGTGTTTTAGAGCCACAGTGTTTTTGTAAATCACGACGCTTTTTAACTTTGTGTTGAAGTTACACACTTTGCACCATGATATACTTTCGTCATTGACTGAAAAATAGTAATCTTCGAACTCTGTTACAGGAACGGTCAAATTTTCAGACGAAAGACACGCGCACACAAAAAATACTCGCGTGCACACACAAAAAACACGTGCGCGCATACATGCAAGACAAAAAAACAATCGCGCGCACACACAAAAAGCACGTACACACACGTATTGGCACGCACAATAAAAAAGATCGCGCGCAAAAAAGGATAATAAATACTAAGCGCGCAAAAAAAATAAATCCCCGCGCGCGCTCAAAAAATCTGCGCGAGAGCAAAAAAACCGCACGCGCAAAAAGAAACCGAGCGCGCAAAAAGAAACCGCGCGCGCAAGGAAAAAACCGCGCCCACACCCATACACATACTAGTACATTACACCGTTATGGCGATACATACATACATACATACATACATACATACATACATACATACATACATACATACATACATACATACTGCAGCTCTTCCGTTAAATATGAGTTCGTTATTTGAAGTGAGGACATTATTCTTAAGTTAGATCCCCTTAAATATTTAATTATTTTATTATGGGTATAAAGGAATTGCTGGAAAAATCTAAAAGACTTTAATTCACAATACACCTCTTTCGATAAATAAGAGTCTGTAATGCCTGTGAGGGATTTATTTCCGGTAAATTTGTTAAAGTTTAATCAACTGTTCGAAGACAGGTCTGAAGCTCACAAGTGATATCAATAAGGCACCACCAACGAGCTAGAAGTAAGAATATTGAGTGGCTTTCACGTCTGTATCAGCGCTCCTTGTGGTACTAGCTTGAACTACCGGCCGCCATGTTTTAACTGGTTAACTCGCTTTAGCAGAAGGATACGTATAAGCACGTGGAGAGTTTTACTAGTAAATCCCGTAATTAAGATGCCTCTTTTGTGCTCTGCTTATAACTGTAGCAGCCGATGCGATAAAACAAAGAATATGTCATATTTCAAGTAAGTAGTCTGCCATAATTTGGTATTACTATACATATAATAACAGTTATTGAGAGAAAGATTCTGTAACGTGTTCATTGTTTTTACAGATTCCCACTGAAAAATGATTTGTTATTATCGCCGCGCTCTCAAGTTAAACATGTCGGCATCATACAATAACGTGCGGTGTGCTTTTAAAACATAATTTTGCCGACCGATTGTTGCTCTGTAGGTTTCACTCTAAGCGTCACGTTGTCACGTCTGCTTTCTCGATAAGAATAAGCACTAGTTTGTTATATTGTTAAATGGCTATTTTTTTATCCAATGCTACCAGGCTGTCTTTTCCGTGGTGGGAATATAATGGTGTAGCAGACGGTTGACTCAAACTCGTTTTCTACTGCGCATGTCGTCACTTGGGAAGCAGCAGCGGCGCGCTAATTTGCACCGCAGTGCTCGAGGAACGAAACAAACAGCTGTTGTATGTACGTGCACGGTGTTAATTCTTTGTTATATATATAATATTATATTGAATGTTATTCTTGTATCAGTAATGCTATTAATGTGACACATGCTATTAGTATGCCTGGATATGCAGTATCTGGTTTTTTGATTTACAATCGAAAAACAAAAGGAACTGACGTAAAATATTATAGGTTTCCGAAGAATGAAGACTTGGCAAGACAATGGTTGCAGGCTTGTAGAAGGGAGGATGAAGTCAATTTACAGCACGATGAGTTTTCTCGCATGTTACTAAATTTTATTTGCTTCGCAACTCATTTGCAAAATATATTTTCATGTTAAACTTATTGTTTGACTTATTCCATAGACTGCTTTGAGCGAAAAGAAAAGGGCGTAAAAATCTTAAGATTTAATGTTGCTTCAGCTCGAATATGTTGACTTCATTTTGAGGAGTCAAGTTACGAAGTACCTTTAAAGCAGAAACTCCTAAATTATGAACCAAAAAGCAGTCGTAATCTGAAAGTAGACGCTGTACCCACAAAAGCTCTGGCGCAGTCTTGCTTGAAACGAAAATCAACAGATAATCTGAGATTGGACAGATGTGAAAAACGGAGAAGGAGAAAAGAAATTCATGACATCATTGCTAATAGTTCATGTCCTCTTCAGGCCACTTCCAAAACCAATTCAGACGAACATGTATCAGAGGATAGTGCATTAGACCTAAATAACGAAACGTGAGTAATTACAGCATTATAATAAGTATTAACTAGTATGTTCCTGTGTATCATATTGTTAAAATGTTTCACATATAAGTCGCTCCGCAGAAGGGAATAATTTTCTCATAGTTCTTCAAAACTTTATAAGCTAAAAGGACTTAATTACATGTCTCATAAAATGTTAAAACTGTGTTATCTTTTAACAACTTCCAGACAGAAAAGGCTTCAGTAAACGGAAGGATTCAATTGTCTCGAATGTCAATAGAGGAGCAAAAAAGGCGTCAAGCAATGGGCATAAAATAATTATTTTCTCGCTTAACCCTAGCATTATCACGGTTGGGAAAAAATTGCCCACCCTTTTTATTTTCTAAATTTTTTTGAATTAATGAAATCTGGCAGCTTTCACCTTTACTCTATTTGTCTCTAACATGATAAAGTATGCACACATGTGTTCTGTTTCAGATTTCAAATATAGCAGACTAATAATTTGAAGTATTTGTTAGTGGACAGATTTTACCCACCCTTGGCATTTCATATGACCTACACTTTTAAACATTCTCTAGTTTGAATTCTGTGATTTTTGTCCATTGTTGTAACTGTTTGTAATGCCGTTAAAGTCGTTTACTGTTTCAGTTCTCCAATTTACCATTTACTTGCAGTGTAGAAACTTGAGTTGGTAAATTTGTTCTTTCTTTATTGGTGTTTATTCAAATCTAGTTGTATTCAGGGATACAGAACATAGACCTGAGTTGTTTTGTGGATAATAGCAGCCTTAATGTTTGGGTAAAAGTGATATTATAGTGCCATTGGAAATTGAGTTACCGGCGGAGTTGAAGAAAGAAAGTGGTAGTGAGGAAGATAATACAGAAGTGGTTAGTGAGGGTGAATCAAGGTCTATTTCAAGTACTAGCTGCTAACAAGAAAGCCGTTCACATTACGAAAATTAATGTCAGATGTGGAAATTGTGGACTTAATTTGTGTAAAAAATATTCAGATATTAAAATTGTGTGCAGGAGCATTTTACTAAAAGAAATATGCAGAATCACTGGAATGAAAAACTGATGTGTTTTTTTTTAAGTAATGTAAAAATGTTGACGATGAAACTTTATTGAACATATTTGAGGAGCTCGGAATCAAAACGCGTTAAGTCCACATTTTATCGAAAATGCGTTTTTTTTCTTTCGAATTTGCCTTCTTTTAGGGACACTTCATCATGCTACACTTGACATTTGTTGCAATTCACATTTTCAGCCTCTTTAAAGCCAGCCTGAAATCGAAGGTCTGATTCAGAACATATTCTGCCCATCACCCTGAATGGATCAAACCGAGTTGAGTCCATGAACTTAAGATATCTTCTAACGAAAGCAGTACACCAGAATGAACGTAATTAATTCGACAACTGCCTTTAACAAATGTTCATTATTGACTCTTTTCTAAAGTTTGCTTGTTGCTATCTTTAAGTTCATGCAGTAAGATTTAAAAGGACGGGCTTCTTGCCTGGAATCTCTATTCAAATCTCCACGCGCAGACAGTGAATTGGTGGTGTGCGGTAAGTGGCATTTAAAGGCAGGTGGAAGTCGTTTGCAATAAACATGGGTCTTTTACTACAAATTGTGATATTATACTCATAATTTGGTAACAGTTTGAACAGTATGTTAAGTTTCGAAAGACTCCAGTACAAAACATTTCTTGTGAGATTTGCAAACTTTGCAGGTTCTCGCTGGCTTCTTTTTGTGTGGGTGGTAGATATATGTCGGGAGGGGGGGGGGGGAATAAGCCCAACAGTTTGCTTGTAATATTGTCGTCGTAACCCTCTATAAAATGCGTGCTTCCAGGTCAAGTTGAAGATTTGTATAGATCCTTTCCTTCCTGGGTTTGCTTCCCTTCACAGTCTTACATGCAATTACGTAGACATTGAAAAGCTGAAAAGTACCATAAACATTATATTGAAGAAACGTTTCTGTAGTTTTTTTTACGTATTTTTCCATAATGGAGAAGGGATATAAGACTTCATTCTGACGCTGACCTGACAGTCAACCCACAACATAACGTTATTGTACTCTATTACGCCCTTCAGTTTCACCACTGTTTATTCCCCTTCATTGTTACCCTTTTTTCCTTTATGCTCACCATGTGAATGTTGTGCTTCGTAGACAGACCTTTTCTGTCATGTCACTTTACTGCCAATAACTCTTACAAGACCTCGATTCTGATTCCCTTTCTTAAACTTTGTTCATTCCACTTGGAATGCAGGACAGAACTTCAATGCACTTTTATTCAAACAGTTAGAATTCTGGAAAACCTTTCGCGTATATTTAGAGGAAAATAACACCTTTTCTTCACGAAAGATCGTTTTACAACATATAACAACCCTCTAAGTAGACAGCTTGAAAAAAAACTGCATTTGACAGCTTGAATGAAAACTGTCAATAAAAGTCGCGGGGTCACAAAGACGTCATGTCTAGACGGCTATGCTTTGGGAGCGCATCACAAGACGTTAGTAAGGAAGGGATTAGTTAATACAGCTTCTTGGTATTCATAATCAATTAACCTACCCCACTTCCAAAACCTTACGGAGCTGAGCTAAGCTAGCAAGCTGCGAGAGACTCTGCAATGCTTCCCGCGTGACGTCATCACGTAGTAGGAGAACGGGCGAGGCTGCGCACTGCTTCACCATTATATTCCCACCACGGTCTTTTCTACATTTCTGGTCTTCTCTCCTGGTCATGGCTTAGTTGTAACCCACTTCTGAGGTTGGGGCGCCTGAAAGTTACATTACCCCGATGATGTGATAGGATGATTAAGATAATGTAGTGCCAGGAGAGGTCTTAAATCTAAACTTAACCTAAATTCCAGACCATGGACGAACACAGGAATAATCCCCTTTAAGGAAAAATCCCTGTGCTCTAACCGGGAATCGAACCCGGGACCTCATGAACTATAGAAGCTCTGACCACTAGACCATGAGGCTGGTCTTATTATTATTATTATTATTATTATTATTATTATTATTATTATTATTATTATTATTATTATTACACAAACATCAGTTGCTGCATCTACACATATTTTGTAACATGGTACAGTACTAAGGAGGCTTTGGAAAAGGTATTTTTATGCAATTCTGGTAATTAACTTTTCTTGTTTTACTGTTTGGTTAACCTGTGACAGTTTCAATGCATTGTTGTGATTATTTGAAGCTTTCCTATAACAAATTTCTTGATTTTCGTGATGACATTATCGAAACACAGAAGAATTTCTATTATTCTTCATTCTGGTGGGTTAAGCCACAGAAATGTTATAGCAGACTGGACGAACAGTTCCCTGGACATTGAATTGGTCGGCGTGGACCAACAGAATGGCCGACCAGGTCTCCAGATTTAACAGCCCTTGATTTTTTCTTTTGAGGTTACATAAAGAGCTTGGTATGTGAAAAGAAAATTGAGAATGTGGAGAGAACATTTTGTAGCATTTCCGGGGTGACTTTAGCACAGGCTTCAATGATACGATTATTTAAATATTCCACATTCTCAATTTAATAAAAGTCCATCTCTATAGTTTTAAGCTAGTGAGAACATTATTTCCTGAGTTCCAGACCTGCAAATGTATAATTCTTTACTATACTGAAAATAATATAAAAATTTGGATACACAATGCAGCTCTTTCAATAAATAACACTCTGTAATTTGGACCCAGTGAGGATATTATTTCCTGAGTTTGAGCTCCGAAAATATATAATTCGCTATTATAGGTATAACAAATTTTTGGAAAAATACAAATAAAATCCTTTAACTCACACACAAACACCCACACACACATTTAGGTACGACAGAATAGGATTGAATAAAAAGTAAAATCTAAATTGTACAAAGTATAAACATTACTAAACTCAGGTGTTCCAAACAAATAGCAGTATAATACTAGCTTATATATTTTTTTTATTTTAGTAGGTTATTTTACGACGCTTTATCAACATCTTAGGTTATTTAGCGTCTGAATTAGATGAAGGTGATAATGCCGGTGAAATGATTCCGGTGTCCAGCACCGATAGTTACTCAGCATTTGCTCATATTGGGTTGAGGGAAAACCCCGGAAAAAACCTCAACCTGGTAACTTGCTCCGACCGGGAATCGAACTTGCTTATATTGTAATTATCACTTTCGACTTACAAAAAGTTATCCTTCTTCCTAAACTAACTGCAGATGAAGTAGCCTATATTATAAGAGGCAACTTTCCTGTTATAACTTTGGAATTCACTATGTTTCTTCCAAAAGAGGTATTATGCATGTATGAGATAAAAGTATAGCATTCAAATGTGCACAAGAAGTTGGATCTTGTATCATTAATACTTGAAAACATATGAAACCCAAGAACACTTAATTGCCTGGTCGATAGCTGTGGAAGGCAAAACAGGAATTTAAAATTAGCGTTCATGTGGATGTATATAATTGAGTCTCCTGAGAATAATATTACTGATGTATTCATAAGTTTACAGAACCAGGACATTCCTACTTACTAAGTGGCAATGGGTTTGGAGATATAGAAAGGAAAATGTAGTATTGCCCAGATCTGTACTCCAATGAAGTAGCATGAAATAATTTCATCAGCAAGAGCAAGAAAAAAAATAAGTTTGAAGTTGTACAAATGGAAAAACATGACTTCAGATCCATTATTACTCTTCAGGAACATATTAATCGCAATAAGACAGAATTAGGCCGCAATGTAGAGTGGCTGAATGTAAACAAATGTGATTTAAAAGGGAAAATCCAGTATAATGGAATATAAATGCGGTCACAACACACTGACCGAGTTTTCATCAGTAAACTTCAACCGAAGACTGAAGGACAGACCAGTTTCTTTGAAGAACCGTATGCTATATCCCAGAAATTGAAGGATTTAAAGTCTTCGTAAGTACGTTCCATACATGTTTCACTCGTTCTACAACAATCTGGAAAGCTTAGTAGAACAAGAAGACACTGCATTAGAACATAACTGTGATGAAGATGATTGTGCATAGGACAATGTATAAAAATCATGATGATTAGCATTCGCATAAAAAATAAGAATAATAATTTGGAATGTATTCTCTGTGCACCTATTTCTTACTATAGTGACAACAATTTTATGTCACATTATCATGTAAACTTTATAATAATCTGTGTTCAATGTTTACAGTATTATTCACATGTACTATCGAAAATACATTGTGTAATCTGTGTTAACAGTTCATTTTCAAAACAATAAATATATTTTTTTGATTATTATTTTTTTTTATTTTATTGGGTTATTTTACGACGCTGTATCAACATCTAGGTTATTTAGCGTCTGAATGGTATGAAGGTGATAATGCCGGTGAAATGAGTCCGGGGTTCAGCACCGAAAGTTACCCAGCATCTGCTCGTATTGGATTGAGGGAAAATCCCGGAAAAAACCTCAACCAGGTAACTTGCCCCGACCGGGATTCGAACCCGGGCCACTTGGTTTCGCGGCCAGACGCGCTGACCGTTACTCCACAGGTGTGGACTTAGATTATTATATATGCTTTGCAAGAATCATTAATGTTTATACAGAGTGTATCTAAATTGTTGAAACAAACTTCGGGAGTGATTCCTACCATCATAACAAATGAAATATGTCCTATGAACATATATCAGACAATGCATTGTTACTGATTTACATGCTAAAGCGATGCAGAACGTACAGTGACCATAAGCAGGAGATGCTACGGTATTACAGTACACAGATGGCACCGGTGGTCAAACACGCCAACAACAACATGCGGTATATAATCTTTTCGCTGTAAGAAAAATCCTAATATAAACCATAGCACGTGACTGAAGTGAGGCTTCATTGGCCGCTGTTTGGCGCCATAGATTCTCAGTACGTGTTCCCGCCTACTGTTGTACATTCTGTTTCATGTTAAACATTTCCCGTTACTGGTCAAGTAGACCTAACCTCACTACTATGCATTCGTTTGCTTTGGAGACATTTACTTTATAATTACTGCAATTAAATTATTTTTAAGTCTTATGTCTTCACAATGGAAGTTGAGGTTACAGAAGCCATACTTCAGTACCACGTGCTTAAGTGAACAACTACGAGCTCAAGTGATGCCAGCTTCTTACAAGAACAGACTACCTCGGTATTACTGTTGATATTCATCCGCGTTCTTAGTACATAACAAAATATAAATGTAGCTTTTCTTTTACATAGCGTTTTACATATGAGTAAAGTTAAATGTTTTATCGTATTTAACAACTAGAATTCAATTTT